>NC_143261.1:87117948-87425656 GCF_984573655.1 Nuphar pumila
CCTTATTTATACAACAAGTGAAAGCAGAGGGGCTCCCATAGAGTCGTTGGGAGCCCCTCTAACGATCACATTTGTGACCGTTGGGGAGGATCCCAATGGCTCTATGTGGTCCCATTTCAAAAAACAAAATACAAAAAAAAAAGAGAAGTCCCTAATGGACATGCGTATTTACAAGAGAAAAGACTAATTTGCCCCTAGTGGGCATTATATATATATATATATATATATATATATATATATATATATATATATATATATATATATATATATATGACATCCATATACTTTAACATATTTTTGTAACAATCCACCAAGAAACCTTAGATCCTGGAGAAAACAAACTGACCAACCACTAAATGATGATTCAAAAATTAACAACCAAACCACTGATAATGTGTGACCAAGCATGGGGAAAATTCTGGGTAGCATGTACTAACTACACCAAATTCTACATAGAACACTGTTAAAATATATGTCCGTACATATATATATATATATGTGTGTGTGTGTGTGTGTGTGTGTGTGTGTGTGTGTGTGTGTGTACAATATACCCGATAAGGGTATTTTAGTTTTTTTATATAGTTGTTTCTAGAAACAACTATTTTAATTAGGTTAGATTTCTTTTTTGTATTTTTTACTTTTTATTTCTTTTTTCTTTTCCTTTTTTTAATAACATTGGGGGTCCCAACATAGAGTCATTGGGACCCCCAACGGTGACGACTCTATGTGGGAGTCCCCAATGGCCTCTCACTCACCCTCTTTTGTGTATAAATAAGGGACTTCTCTCCTTGTATTCTAAGGTATTCCAAAGCTCTCTTTAATAAAGATTTCATTTCTTTACTTGCTTGTATAGCCTTTTAAGGCTTTTGTATTGTCCCATTGTTGACTTCTTATATTTCTCTTGTGCCATCGTGCTTGTCCATTATTGGACTTTATGAATGCTTTTGCATTCTTGGGTTATATTTTCACATACTTCATTACATGGTACGAGAGCAAGGTTGTGCCCTTGATTTTTGTTAAAACTATCTATTGATAGTTGTGATTCAGATATCTCTTCCACACTTTTTGCTCATCCTCTCTAAGTCACTATGGAGAGTGAGCATAAGATTGATCAATCCTTCAAGTTAAACGGCACCAACTACCTGATGTGGGCATTCGCCATGGAGAACAACCTCAAGGACAAAAAGCTTTGGGGACATGTGATGGGCTTCATTTCAGAACCACAACTCAAACTTACTAATATGGAAGGAGGACAAGAAAAAGCTCTAGAGAGAAATGCTCGCACTAAAGCCATTGAAGATCACCCATCCAAGATAGAGGATTAGGAAAGTAAACATGCAAAAATACTTGCATGGTTTATGAACAACGTGGAGTTAAAGATATGTGTTAACATAGCCAAATTCCGCAAAGCAAACGAGGCATGGTTTTTTATGAAATGTATGTATACCCAAAAAGACCTTGCGAGATAATTTTTTCTTCAAGAAAAAATTTATACCATTAATAAAGGGAACATGAGTGTTTGTGATTATTTTAGCACACTTAGCCTCTTGTGGGATGAATTATCTCTTCTTGAACCCAAATGGGTTGCAAGTAAAGATGTTGAACTTAGAAGAGAACAAAAGGAAAAATAACATTTTTTTCTAATTTCTACATGGGCTTAGGCTAGAATATGAACAAGTTAGATCTTCTCTCCTTCATAGATTTAAGTCTCTTCCCTTAGAGGATGCCATTGCCAAAATATGCCAAGAGAAAACTCGTTTTGGCATGATAAAATGAGAAGATGAAGTCTTAGCTGTGTTCAAGCTCGGCAATCATGTTAAAACTTATATGCCTCCACACTTTGGGAGGCAAAATGGTTATAATAGAAACTATAGGAAAGTCATTTGCCATCATTGCCATTAACCGCGACATATAAGGCTTAATTGTCCCAAGTTAAATGAAGCCCCTAAGAACAAAGTTTCTTTCGTCGAAGAAATTACACCAAGAAAAGAAGAACCAACCAAAGGAAAGGATTTTTTTTATTAGCTCAACTATCGGAGGCACTTCAAATTCTACTCAAATCTCCATCTGCATCGGGTGTCGCCATTGCCTCTTCCTCTCCTCTAGGTATGTCTTCTTGGATCCTTGATTCGGGGGTTTCTTTTCATATGACACCTCTTGAGAGTGGTTTATCCGAATTATGCACTAATTAAAAAACCTCTTATGTTTCAACTGCCGATGGAACATCTTTACAAATTAAAAGTGTTTAACTTTAAATTCTTCTAAAACCTTTTTTGTGCCAAATGTTAGACTTTTTCCACAACTAAATCTAAATCTTATTTTTGTTTCTCAAATATCCGATCATGGATATGGAATCTCCTTCTCATCTAAGGGCTATGTTACACGAACTCGGCTAGAGAGGTGACACACCCGCGTCGACATGCCCTGACACGGGTGCAGACACGGGTGCGGCTTCGGACACGGGGCAGACTCGATCAACAGGTGTCGGACTCAGTCAACGCACCTGAGCCGAGTTCGTCCACTTTATAAACTCAGTCAACTTTGACCGAGACTATAAAGGTCTATTTTCAAACTCATTTTGGATCTGGGTCGAGTTCGGATCTGGACCCAACCCAGATCCAAAATGTTTCCTGCATCAGGGTCGAACCTTAAAGAGGGGTTTACGAAAGGGGGAGGGGCTTACCCTGTCGATCTTTGCCTCCCCCCCAGTCGTTTGGTCTTTATCCCTACAGTCATGCCGGCAACCCAGACCCCGGCGACCGTAGCCGCAGGCGACGCCAGCCACCCTCTTCCCCAGCCATCAGTCTCAGGTATGCCTCCTCCCTCTTCCGTTCTTCTTTCTCTTCGTCCTGCAAGGGGATCCCCCTTCCTCCTTGTTTTTCGACAGGGGGCTTCCCCCTGCCTCGTTCTTTTTTTTTGACAGGGGGCAGAGGCCCCTGCCATACTTTATTTTCAGGTAGGGGGCTCCCCTGCCTCAGATGTATTTTCCGGCAGGGGGATGCCCCCTGCCTCGTTCTTTTTTTTCGGCAGGGGGCGGAGGCCCCTACCATACTTTATTTTCTGGCAGGGGGCTCCGCCCCTGCCATACAATTATTATTAATTTATTGTTATATATATAATTATAAATATTTTAAAAAAACTTATATATATAGCCGAGTCCCCGTGTCCAAAATTTTTTAAATTACGCCGCACCCGTGTCGCACCTGCACTCGAACCCATGTGACATAGTCTAAGGGTTGCTTCGTACAAGATCTCCAGTCCGGAAAGTTGATTGGGCAAGGCCATAGGAAGGGAGATCTCTACTACATGAACTATTTAAACCTTCCTACCAACTCTTTTTGTAATTATGTCCAAGATAAAAATATTGAAACTTGGCATAAAAGACTTGGACATCAAAGTTTCTCTAAGATGTATCATTTTCCCTTTGGAAAAAAATTTGTAATGAGAAAAATTTTGCTTGTAAGGATTGTATTTTTGAAAAAATGAAATCCACTCCTTTTTCCAAATAGAACTTTCGTTTCTGAGAGACCTTTTGAATTAGTGCATTCAGATGTTTAGGGATATTCTCCAGTCATGTCAAATGGAGGATACTCATATTATGTGACGTTTATTGATGATTTCACCAAATATGTATGGATATACTTTCTTAGTTTCAAATCTGATGTCTTCTCATTCTTTAAAAAATTTCATATGATTGTCAAAAATCAATTTTCAAGCAACATCTCTATCCTTAGATCCGATTCGGGTGGTGAATATTTATTAAATGAGTTTCAAAATTATTTAGAAACAAATGAAATTTGTCATCAAAGATCATGTCGTAGAAGTCCCCAACAAAATAGATTAGCCGAAAGGAAACATAGACACATCTTGGAAACCATTAGGACACTACTTATTTCTAAAGAAATTTCAAAAAGTTTTTGGGTTGAAGTCACTCTAACATCAACTTATTTAATAAATAGAATGACCTCATCATCTTTGCAAAATATATCTCTCTATGAAAAATTATTTGAAAGAACACCCAACTTCAATAAATTAAGAATTTTTAGTTGTAAGTGCTTTGTGTTTTTTCATAAAAGAGATAAATTGTCTCCCAAAGCTATTAAATGTGTATTCTTAGGTTATGGAGAAAACAAAAAAGGATATAGATGTTTTGATCCCAAAAACAACAAACTATATGATTCTAAAGATGTAACCTTTTTAGAAAATGAAAATGGTTTTGAGAAGACCAAAGACAATAATGAAGTTGAATATACCTTTTTATTTGATCTTTTACCATAAGAAGAGTTAATCTCCTATGATAATTCTTTGAATGACGAAGGGGATATTCCCCTAAATATCAATGATAATGAAAATATTGAAGAAACAATACATATAAGTGATGTTATTGTTAATAGACCTATGCAAACTTATACCCTGAGTGATCAAAGAAATCCTATAAATGCTTTAGAAAAATATTCTCAAGGTTCAAACGTAGAGGAAACCTCTCTTAAGAGATTCAATCATATTTTCAATCCACCATATAGACATTAGCAACAAAATATAGGTCATAACTAATTGCATTACATTCATTTCATGAACCATCCCATTATAATGAAGCAAAAAATCTTCCCCAATGGTTTGAAGTTATGAATTTAGAACTTAGTGCTATTGAAAAGGCTAAAACTTACGAGATAACTTCGTTACCCATAGGAAAGAAATCTATAGGATGTAGATGGGTTTTCAAAGTTAAGACCAAGAGTGATGGGTCTTTAGAACGTTACAAAGCTAGACTAGTGGCTAAAAGATATTCTTAATAATATGGTATTGACTACGAAGAAACATTTGCCCCCGATGCCAGAATGACTAGTGTTAGGACCCTCATAGTTGTTGCATCTATTAAATAATGGCCTATTTATCAATTAGATGTAAAAAATGTGTTTTTAAATAGTGAATTAAGTGAATAAGTTTACATAGATCCTTCGCCGGGGGTTTTCATTGGAAAAGAAAAAATTCTTAAACTTAAAAAAGCCTTATATGGTCTAAAACAAGCCTCAAAAGCTTGGCATGATAAATTTAGTAATGTAATGACTCATCTGGATTTTCATTCGTGTTATACTGACACAACTCTTTTTGTGAAAAGTACAAGTTCTATGGTGGTTATTCTTCTACTTTATTTAGATGATATGATGATCACTGAAAGCGATAAACAAGGAATCAATGACATTAAGAAAATTTTAAAAGAAATTTTTGATATGTCTGTTTAGGATTCTTAAGATACTTCTTAGGTATTGAAGTTGATTCCTCTCCCAGAGGGTACATTCTTTTTCAAATAAAACTTTCTGTTGACATTCTGGTATTTCAGATGATAAGAAGATAGAAACCCCTGAAGTCATTAATGTCAAATTGAGACTGGAAGATGGGACTCTACTCGAAGATCCTACTCCTTACCGCCAACTTGTTGGATCTCTTACATACTTGTCCATCACTCGGACAGAGATAGATCACGCAGTTCATTCAGTGAGTCAGTTTAAACATGCTCCTACCACTATGCACATGAGTATTGTCTTAAGAATTATCAGATACATCAAGAATACCATAACCAAGGGGGGTTTTCTTTCTCCATCCTCTTCATTTGATTTTTTTGCCTATACTGATGCTGACTAGGGTGAAAATCCCAATGATAGAGTCTCAACTATAGGTTTCTGTGTGTTTTTAGGTGACTCGATGATCTCATGGAGCTACAAGAAGCAGCACAAAGTATCGTTATCCTCAAATGGAGTCGAATATCATGCAATGGCCACTACGACCATGAAGTTTGTGTGGCTTCAAAGTCTTCTCAGTGATATGGGCATAGTCATCTCCACACCTTCGAAGATATGTTGTGATAACAAAAGTACAATTTACATCGCAAGCAACCATACCTTCCACGAGCGTACTACGCATATTGAGATGGACTGTCACTATGTACATGATGAATATCTGAGAGGAACTACTACATTGCCATATGTCACATCAGAGTACCAGTTGGCAAACTTTTTCACCAAAGCTTTTCCTGCTCCTCGTTTTATTTTTCTTCTTAACAAACTTTTGGTCATCTCCCCGTAAAGTTTAAGGGGGTGTTAATATATATATATATATATATATACCCGATAGGGGTATTTTAGTCTTTTTACATAGTTGTTTCTAGAAACAACTGTTTTAATTAGGTTAGATTCTTTTTTTTATTTTTTTATTTTTTTCCTTTTCTTAATAGCATTGGGGGTCCCAGCATAGAGTCGTTGGGACATTAATGGCCTCTCACTCACCCTCTTTAACCCTCTTTTGTGTTCTCCCCTTGTATTCTAAGGTATTCCAAAGCTCTCTTTAATAAGAATTTCATTTCTTTACTTGCTTGTGTAGCCTTTTAAGGCTTTGGTATTGTCCCATTGTGGACTTATTACTTATATTTCTCTTGTCGTGCTTGTCCGTTATTGGACTTTGCGAATGCTTTTGCATTCTTGGGTTTATATTTCTGCAAAATTCATTACAAACACTTGTCTATTTACAATGTTAACAGTTGCAAATAAAGCAAAGACAAACTCCAATATTTTGGATATATATTCTCACTAATCAACCATAAGTCTAATGCCTGGAAAGGTGTAACAAGGACCAATTAGCATTGACTAGGCAAGCTTTTAGTTGAACCCTAAAGACAGGTGTGCCACTATGCACTGAAAAATGCTATTTGAGATCAAGTTTTCCACACGAAACAGATTGTGCAATTCATATAAAATATCTAAATTTACCAAATTCAAGATTTTCAACATCTTTCATGGACAAGGTTTATTTATAAAGTAGGAAAATCATCTTAACTGTTGCAATGAAGTTTATTATTCATCAATTTCAAACAGAGAGGTGCGCTATAGGTTCTCTTATTTTTCTATGTCAGATAAGGTAAGAGGAGATATGGTTGAAGAAAAACAGTTGAATATTATCAATCTCAAGTTGAATACTTTGTTGTATAAACACAAATTCAAATTCAATAAGATTTCTTAGATGACCCTCACCATAGCATGTTGACTAATAAGAATAACAGAATAAATAATGCTGAATGCACAATGTTACATTGAAGATCCTAATCAGGTAAAATCCTACTCAAGATAAGATGTGTGGATATTTTGTGAATGGGTTCACCACCTGAAAAAAGAAACATGAGCAAATTGATGACTTACTAAAACAGAACAAACAGTTCTAAACATGTTCATAGATGTAGAGAAAAAACTAACTACATAACAATTGCATACCGTTGTCCAAACTGCTATCTTGGATGCAACAAAATTTTGGGGCATGTTCAATGTGAACTGTGAGGCAATCGATTCTCCAAACATGGTGTAACCCATGAAAGCAACTACAGAATATAAAACTGTACAAATTGCAAAGCTGCAAGTACAAGTTAAATGTTTCAATTTCACATAAGAATGAAGATAGAATATCCAATAACAGAGAACAAGAACCAGATAAAAGCTAAAAAATATAAATGAAATTGAGAGGTTGAAGCAATAAAAATATGACACCTTGTCAGAAGAAAAGCTGGGTACTGACTGGGTTTCTTCATTGAAGAGTAAATATTTGGGAAGACAGCATGCCCAGAATAGCAGTATCCATAAAGTCCAATTACAACAGGGAAGTTAGTGAGGCTCAGAGCGGTTCCTTTATATTGAAAACCAACTTGATTAACCAAACCAACCCAAAACAAGCAAAGGGCAACCAATATTGATGCAATAACTCCCCCAGCTGAAACAAAACATCAAAGACCTCGTTTAGCAAAATGAACTAAAAGTCATGCTAACAACAAACTTGAATGTTTTTGAGAAATAACTTCCATTGCATGTAGCATCTACATCTATTTTTAGTTTCATTCAGTTGCATAGAAACCAGACTTGCAGTGAATATATCACTTAAATTCTTTGGAATGCAGGACTTAGCCAACGTTATACCAAAATCAGTAGAGGAACAATTTTTGACCTGCTGCACCCATAAAGCTATAGAGATGATTCTGCTTCATGACAAGCAGGTAATCAATATGGGCCAAGCAGGTTTGCCCTTAAAAACTCAGACTGGCTAGGGTGTGTATTTCAAGCCAAAGTGATTCAGGGATTTGCCAAAGAGAACTGACAGCATATCTGGTCGCATATAGTGCTCACCTTTTTCAGACTCTAACAACCAAATTGAAAATGTGTTTTCCTAGAAAAAGTTAGTAGGCATATGTAAGCAACCAAATTGAGATTCACTGATCTCTTAACTCATCTTCTACATGCGCACAGCCAATCACAGCATTTCAAGCAGGTCCTACCTTCTGTTTCTGTGGGGCCCGTGGAATGCTGTCTGTGCACACATTCCCATAACACCCACCGATTTAGTTTCTATGCAACCACCCTACTTTTCGAATATGGGCAAGAGTTAGGCCTAATTTGGAAATTCATCCCATGAATAATTGCATGCATCCATTTTGGATGATCATTCGATAGAATACTGGTTTATATACTTGATCAGGAAAATAAAAAGAGGAAAAAGGGAACATGTCAAGACTTCCTATAAACACAATGCGCTCACTCCAAAGGCACAAGTTGGTTCAATCCAATGGCCTGCCTAGGTTTGGTTGGGCCACAGTCATGGAAAAACTGGCCTCCAGCAATGGAATCCTAGTCCAAGTCTTTCTACAACAACTCAACACCAACAAATAGGCATGGACTACAAACCTGAGATGTAGCTAAGAAAGCTCAGATCTCGAAGCCAGACAGTGGGGAGGACGGCAAGGCAGGTCATGGCAGCGAACAGGTGGTGGCAGTCAAGCTCAAAACCACCTAGACTCAAATGTGCATTTGGGAAGAGCGAACTTAAGTTATCACTCTCAAGAATTATGAATTCCACACAACAAGCCTGCCAGCAACAAACCAATGCAACCAGCATTAAAAAGCAGCAACAAAGTGACAGTGAATAGTCACTAAAAATGTCAAGCAAAACTAGGTGGCTCCATCATATTGGGCATGAACGAAGGCCGTTCCTATGTGATTCAATTGAAAGCTATGTTACATGGACACTTCACTTAAGTTGAAGTATCGATATCAGACACTTCCTGACACCGACAGGTCGTTTTCAAAATTAAAAGTGACCAAAAATTTGGACACGCGTGTCAAGTGTCCGACACCTTAAATTGTGTTTAGACCATAGTCACAAATATCGGTATCGGCTATTTCTCGTGATATTATCGGTTTGGTGATAAATCTCAGGAAAATCTCGGGACTTAAAAAATAAAAAAAATAACAAAAATAAGAAAATTTCATGTTTAGACAAAAAAGTATATAAATAATAAAAGAAATAAGTCAAATATGTAAAAGAAAGAAGAAAAACATATTTAAAATGTAAAAAACAAAAAATAAAAGTAAAACTAATTGATAATATCACGACAGTATCGTGATATTGGCACGATAATATCACAATATATAAATTACTGATATTTTAAAAATATCACAATATTTTACCATTAATATCGTTTTTCCATCATATTGCGATAAAAATGAGATATTTTTAAAATATCACTGATATCTATGACTATGGTTTGGAGACGCCGTGTCCAAGGAGTGTCTATACGAGTGTCCAGTTTTTTGCATAAAGGACAAGGGTGTCCAGTTTTATAGACACTTATGTTGACTATTCTAGGGTGTGGAAGATACTTGGGAAGTATCCATCATGCGTTGACACTCCCATTAGTCTTGATGATTTGGTTTTGACATTTTGTACTTGCAATCTTACATGTACATAAAACTGTAAATTATCAAGGATCATATTACAAATGGGAAAGGAATGTACATTTTATATTTTATGGCTTTGTTTGCATAACTCTCTCTCTCTCTCTCTCTCTCTCTCTCTCTCTCTCTCTCTCTCTCAGTGTCCAAGTAAATAGATTGAAAGCATAGAGGGAAGCGCATAATTGCATATATGCCTCAAAGAGTCAGACTACTCATCTTGGACCAGATTGAAATCAGGTAGAACACACAAATGACCGGTCTTGATGCTAGGAGTTCTCCTACAAATGTAACTCGACTGATCCAGGTTTAGGTCCCAGCATGACAGATAAGGTCAGGCATGATCCATTGACAGAGGTAATTGGCATTCTGTCCTTGCAATCACCTTATTTCAATGTTCCAGCCAAAACTTAACTAAGACAAAGATGTAAGGGGTCACTTCAAAATACAATAACCATTCCTTTTAGAAGACAATGCAGAGATTGGCAGATTGCTTAACTGTCACGACATGACACATACAGGGATTCAATATGGACACATACACAAATTTTTTTTAACTAGAATATAAGGACAGATTTTTTAATATTTAATTTATAAAAACATATTTTTGATATTTTAATATATAATACAGTTTCTATTCAACATATTATTAAAAATATTATGGCATGCCCACTTGTTGTGCCACTCCCCTAGACATGGACCATGTATAATGTGTCCCTGTGACATGGTTCCTAAAGAGTCTCATATTCACCCGATCCACTTCCAATAAAACCAAAGAATTTTACCTTTTCTTCTTCTTCCTTTTATTTTTATATTTTTTCCCTTTTCTTCATCTCTTTCTAGGTGATATGTGTGAACTAGGAAACACCTCCACCATAAGAACTTGGAATCTGTATCATGGTGAAGGTAAGATAACGTTGTGATTCTTGCATTACCTTTGGCTACAATCATTTCCTTCTTTTTTTTAGAAAAAATTAACCATGTATTAAGCATCAAATGAAACCTATGTTATATGGACACTTCACCTAAGCTAAAGTGTTGGTGTCGGACACTTCCTGACATTGACATGCTCTTTTTAAAATTAGAAGTATCCAAAAATTTGGACATGCGTGTCAGGTGTTCGACCCCTTAAATTGTGTTTGGACACGTGTACAAGGAGTGTCCAGTTTCTTGCATAAAGGACAGTGGTGTCCAGCTTTATAAACAAAGAAATGTCGACTGTTCTAAGGTGTGGAAGATACTTGAGAAGTATCCATTATGCGTTGACACTCCCATTAGTCTGGATTTTTTTTTTTGAGTTTTTATACTTACTATCTTACGATTCTTACATGTTCATAAAACTGTAAATTATCAAAGACCAAATTACAAATGGAAAAGGAATGCGAATTTATATTTTGAGGCTTTGTTTGCATAATTCTCTCTCTCTCTCCTATATATATATATATATATATATATATATTATGTCCAAGTATCTATTTTTTTAAGACCCACCATGTCTGACACCAACACCCGTGTCAGTATCCAAGTAACATAGAATGAAACCTAACCAAGCTCATTAACTGCACTTGCTTCTACCAAACGTTTGGGTTTTTGGTCATGGAGGTCCAACATTTTTACCTTATCATAGAACTTGGCATTCTCCAACTGTTAAAAATTTTGCAAGACAAAAGATGATCCTATTGAAGAACATATTTTTTCAATGTTAAACTGCATCTGAATGCACCCTATGCATCATGGTGCTTTTCACCCCCAAAGCACCTGTGCCACATTTGCACCTGCACCCGCACACATGTGACATAGATCCAAAATAGTCCAAGTTTATAAAAACTTATATTGTATAATTGCAAATGCATTATATAAATACATATATATGTGTGTATATGAATAAATCATATATATATATAATTGCACCCAAGTTTTTTTAAATTGCCATGCCATACTCTTTGCACCAGCACCTGCACCTATGTGACACAGAATGCACCATGAATGCACTTTGGATTGAAAATCCAAGGATCAATCTTAATATTCTCATACTACTGGCCCGATGGGGCAAGAATCATTGGTTTTTCATTGGATCTCAAATATCTATCCCCTGCTCAAATTTCTCCTATCCACCCAGAGAACCATCCTCAGATTTATGGTTTGAGGCATTTGAATGCAGCCTTGCAGCCTCAGAGCTTGAATTGTGTTACAAGCTACCAAAGCAGACACGGAAAATGCCCATTCATGGGCCAAGAGTTCACAATGTCCTAGGGTGTGAGAGGAAGGACTCAATGAGGAGTCTACTGCATAAAAATTGGTAGATGAAGAAAATGTGCAGCCACATATTCAAATGGCTTGTAGGAGCTAGCCAACCAATCTTGATGACCGGTCGCCTCAAGCCTTCAGAGGTCAGTTTGAATGGTAGGGCTCTATGAAGGGCCTTCAACAATGGTAAGTGAGTTCTAACCAAATTATAGCACAAGTCAAGGCCGAAATGGGTTTCAGATGCCAACAAAACCAGACCCCATGAGGTATTCCCAAAGCACTTGCTTCGGAGCTACAGACTTTGCTCGTACGCAAAGAAAAAAACAATTCAGGCTTTGTGAGTGCTTTCTTGAAGTTGTTTAGTTTGCTTTTCTCGATCCGCTACCGAGCTTTGCCTTCCGCTTTACAAGGCTTTCTTTATAGGATGATCGAACCTTGGAGTTCTTTTTGCCAAGAATTTCACCCTCTTGACTTCGCTACGCTCAGCAGCTCGCCAATAGTTCCAATTTCTTTTAGTATTTGAAACCCACTTGGACAAGGAGACGAAGTTGAAGTATTTATGACCTCAGCTTGGATCCAATTCTGGTCCAGCACACACATACAAATACACACATGCACACAAATATGTGTGTGTGTCTATCTATACACAAACAAATAATAAAGGAGAAGGCCTAATCCCTCAAGGTGAGACTGGGTCAACCCACTTCAACCAGACCTGACAAAACGGATTTAGATCTGATCCATGTCTGGCCTGTCTACAACTCTTGGTCAAGACAATAATTTGATATTTAGATATTTATGGTGAATTTGGTTCATACAATTGAAAAGAGTCCATGGAACTATGATATTGAGACACGGCACTTTGGGTGCCGTACCCGTGTTACTGGTAACTGGACATGGCATTTGTTGTGTCCTACATTATATTATATTATATTTTCAATATATAATATATATTTCCAATATAATTTAGATATATAATATATATTTTTCAGTATATATTTAGCCGTGTCCCCATACCCACATTTTTTAGAATTGCTGTATCGTACCCTCCATACCGGCACCTGTACCCAGGTGACAGCCATGGAATCAAATCAAAAAGTTGTTTCAATCCTCAGTATCACAGTTTCAAGAAAAAGAGTAAAGTGCATTCTAGGGTCTATGAATGCTCTTTCCTTGGTTTTTCATGGTTTAATGATTCCACATTTCCAGGTAATTCAGAAAACAAAATTTTCAATGTGACAGAATTCCATGAACCAGACACAGTGTTAGGTGTTGAATAATATGAAGGGTGAAGTTATACTTACGTACAATTCTGCATACAAGATTATCTGTATACAAAAAGAAGACACATTAGCTTATGAGATCAATTATAAAATGCATGAAAGAAAACTTTGCAATAAATAAATGAAAGAAAATGTGCATAGTGTCCATATGGTACTTTACTAACATTGGAAAAACCATGCAACAGTTACTGCAGTGGAAAGAAAAAAAAAAGTGAAATCCCAACTACAAGGGAATGCACTAGATGTGGGAGGCAATCAAGTCTGTGATGGGCCCCTTACTCTCCAACATGTTGATCAATGAGTGTCACCACTACTGCATGTACCACATTCCATATCATCAGGTGGCATGCAAGATAAACAACTATTGGTCCTGAGTTAGAAGCTAAGATGGCCAAGGATAGGTCCAATGTTCTGAAATGGATATTGGTGGGTTCTTTGGAGAGTTGCAATTAAACATGCAAAATTGATTTAAGTGCTAAGAATATGTTCTAGTTGTAATATCGTGTGTTTTTATATTATGCTAGACTTAGAAATTCTGAAAAAATTGGCTAAGTGTTGTAGAAACATCGGTAAAACACTCGATGTTAGGTTATGATATTTGAGTTTGGGCTTAACCCAGGTCTCATCGGAAAAACCTAAACGAGCCAATTAAAAGGTGATAAAAACTTTTATTTTCAACCTTATCAAATGAAATTCAGGTTAAACTCAGGCGAAATTCGAGTTAAATTCAGACGATATTCGGGGGCGAAATTCGAATTATATATTGATAGATGTGCCTTGAAATTCTGAGTCCAACAATATTTTATTTTTCTGAATTCGGACTATGGTTGGCCCGAAAATCACATTTTTTCAAAAAAGGCCCTCCTCAATGAGATCAGGTCTGGGTTGGATCGGACTGGATCCGATCCGTATGATCAAAGTTAATATGGATCTAGACTCAGTCCAAGACCCATATTAATTAGGATCTTATCCAGTTCAAGATCCATATGGATTTTGGATATGGATTTGGATCTTGGATCTAGATTCAAATCTAAAATCCAGATCCAACGAAATTAAAGCTTTAAATTCAATATACAGGTTTAAATTAAAAAAATTTAAAGTTAAGAAGACTCCCAGAGGGATAAGACACCCTCTGGAACTTTTTGAATATTCCTTATTTAATAAATAATTAATTAAATATTAAATAATAATTAATTTCAAAAATCTGTTTTGATATGGCAATTACCTATTAAAAAGGAATTCTAGAGGGGGCGTCACCCTCTAGAAGAACCCAAAAGGATAATTAAATAATAATAATAATAAATATAGAAGATAATAAAAAAAGAGATAGAAGTGGTTTAGGAAAGATAGAGAGTTCTCTATCCTCAGCCCCAAAACTAGACTCTAGAGGGGCGTCACCCTTTAGAGGAGCCAACCTCTATAAAAAGTTCAACAAAAAAATTGTGAGCAAGAAAGAGGAAAAGAGAGAAAGAAAGAAAGAAAGAGAGAGAGAGATTGGCGTGGAGAGGAGCAACTGCAGCTCCATCAACGTCTCCTTCTTCTACTTTCTTCGAAGTTTAACCCACAACAAGGAAAAATGTATAGGTTTCTCTTTTGATTCGGATGGAGAAAAAGAGCCTAAATCAGATTTAGGTGATATTTTTGGAAGGAAACCATGAATCTGATTTGGTTTCCCATGTCCAACCTATGAAAAAAATCGATATATGCATGGCTGGCAATGTGTATTTCGGATTTAAATTTTTGTTAATGGCAAGAGCATGTTTTATCTATAATCAATGCACACATATGTGTATATATATAAGATGTTGTCCATGTGAATCACAGCCACAGTTTGGGCTAGATTCGACCCAAACCGGGTCTGTCGCAGCATTATATATATATATATATATATATATATATATATATATATATATATATAAAGTGGGGCTTTTAATGGGCCCAGCCGACCTGCAATCGGCTGGACAGAATTGTGATCTATTAATCCCAGCCGACCTGCGGTCAGCTGGGCAGACTCATAAGCTGTTAAGACCCAACCGACCTGCAGTCGGTTGGGCAGATTTACAATCTATCAAGCCCAGCCGAACGCAGGTCGACTGGGCAGATTAAAAAAAAGGGAAAAGGTGGGCTTCTGTTAAGCCCATGCATTAGTAAGCCCAGCCGGCTTGCATCGGCTGGGCAGTTTTCAAAAAAAAAAAAAGAGAATAAATATGTTTAATGTCCAGATTTACATATTGATGTGTATGCATGTTAAATGTCCAGATTTACATGTTAATGTGTATGCATATTAATGTCCAGATTTACAGGTTAATGTGTATGCATGTTAATATGTATGTATGTTAATGTCCACATTTACATATGAAAAAAGTTCATGTTTATGTCCAGATTGACTGTAATACCCATGAATTTTACCAAATAAATAAATTTAAAATTTATGTCCTTAAGCTGGTACAAAGATATTTTATTGTTTTAATCGTTTATTTGTACTTGGATTTTGGATATCCTATTTGGATCTTCAACGTTGGATTATTAGTATCCTGTTCGGATCTCTGATATTGGATCCTCGATATCAGGATCAAATTTGATATTGGATCCAGGATGAATGAAGCGGATCAACGAAGTTTAAATCAGATTCTTAATAAGAAAATTTCTATATCAGATCTATAACACTTTAATTGAAATTCGTAATAGCCTATGCGACGTTCGGATCCACAATATTACATTTGGATCCTGGACATCGGAGATTTAAATATGACAATGACCCAATTAGAATTTTTATGTTTGGATCCATAATAGTGGTCTAGATCCATGTATGGTAATTTGGATCCATAGTGTGAAGAAAATTTTGGATCCTTAGATCCGTATTTCTTAAGAGGGTTTTATGATTTCAATGGATCTTGGAACCATAATAAGTGGTTGAGACCCATGATAATGTATTTGGGTCCAAAGAAATCTAGTTAGGGTTTATAACCTTAAATTTTTGTTAATTATTTGAATTTATACATAATTTTCTGAGTTTTGGGCTGGAATCCATGTTTCGGATCCAGGATCCATATCAATTAGGGTCCATATATATATAATATCATATACATATATTAGAAAAAGGAATAATAATAATAATAGCAATATAATAATAAACATATATTAAATATATATATAAATAATTTTAATGTATGGATCCATAGTTGGATCCAACATGCGGATCCACACCGCAAGAGAACCGTGAATCCACCTCGTTGCTGGATCTCGGGTCTCGGACCCGGGCCGCGCCCCATGAAATGAAACAAAGGAAACCCGATACGGGCTGCCCGATAAAACAGGTGTTAGGGTTCTGAATGAACGAACCCTAACACAACAGAAAAAAAAAACGTAAAAAGGGGGGGTGCATAGCCGCCGGAGGTGAGGGTAACAACTCTCCCTTTTCAGGCAACCTTCTACAAAGGCCCTCCCATACCTCTCTTCCTCCCTCTCTCTCTCTCGACCTCACATTCTCGCTCTCCCTCTCGACCTCTTGCTCGGCAGCAGAGTCACCAAAGTCGGCGAACCACCCTCTCGCGGTAGCAACATCCTCCAGAACGTCGTAGGTTTTACTGTGATTACGTATATTTACTAAGTTTCAAGCATCCTTTGGATTTGCTGTGACTCCCAACTCGAAAAAAATTGGGGTTTTTGGGTTGCCATGAAACCCTAATCAAAAAGGAAAGGGGATTTGGGGTTTAAGCTACCAAAAATCCATACACGATTTTCTATTGTCCCAGTTTATCTCTGCACACTCATACACGATTGTTGCATAAGATCATGTTTAACTATCATCCAGGTTGGATTCATCTTAATATGTTCGAGTGACTAGCAAGGATTTGGGTTTTTGGGTTGCTCAATGTTGGTTCAGGCCCATTTCTTTTATTCAACTGTCATCTGTATAGGATGTTGTGTAATCAATGGGTAGTACTTGCTGTAAAAGTCTAATTAGTGTTTCTTTTAATTCGATACAAGAGGCCTTTGTTCAATCAGTTATGTGAGTAACTTAATTCAAGTATATGCGTGTAAGAGTGTGGCTTCATAAAATGTTAATTTTCCAGTATTGCTAACTTCTGAAAGTATTAGTTTTAGCTCTAGTGTTATGTGACCTTAATAGGTGGATTGACTTTCGATTTTCCTTTTTCGGGTTCTGAAAATCTTGCTTTATCAAGGGATATCAAACATTGAACTGTTACTAATTATTCCCTGCTAAAAACCATGATTTGTATGTTTTTGAGAATATGTGTTGTGATTGGAAATAAAACAATGCTTTGTAAGTTCGTTAACTAATTTATAATCGATGATGTATGCACTTAATCAGAACTGTGGGGCTGAGACAGAAAGACAATTATTTTTGTTTCTTGAGAAACTGTCCATCCGGTGTATATAGGTGGGTCACTCAGAAAATTGTTGACATGTGAATACCCACATCGTACGGGTATCCTGCTGCTTTGATATGCAGTTTTTATGCATATGAATGCCAACAACATATTCTTATACTGCAGTTTTGATAGGTATTTTTTACCGCCTTCATGTGAATACTAACTGTATGAGTGTATTATGCATAAAGATTAGTATATTTATTTTCTGCAGCTTAAGTATATTCTGATTTAATTCCCCGATTTAAAAAAAAAAATCGATACTCAAGTTATGCCATGTTCAGAGTATGATTCCATGGCCACACTACCACATGTTCTGAAATGTTAATATTCAGATCATAGTGTATGAAAAGAAGTTTTTTTTTGGTTTTGGCATATGTCAGTGTATAAGCATGTACAGGACATACATATACTAATTCCATGTTAATAAATACATGTTGATAACTCTAATTGTTAGAGTTCTGAATAATTGGTGGTACATGTTAGCATGCTCGTATGCTCTGCATTTTTTTCGTAAACTTTATATGCAATTGGTTCTGAAATATCGATTATGCCTGTGATGTTTTACCGGTTAAGCTGCATAATTCTGATGCTGACATACCTATTAAGTTGTATATGTGCTGAAATTTGATTGAACCTCCTTACATGGTGTAAATTTTGTTTATATGTTGAAAGTGTATCGATAATATTAGGAATTTTGTCATAAATGTATTGAAAATGAATTCTGTGGTTGTCGATTTCTATAACTGGAAACGTCTATACCTAGTAGGTTCTAATTCTGTTTTGCTCTAGCTACAAACAATTAATCATTCAAGAAAGACGTTGCTCATATGAACTCTTGTTGTTTGTCTTTGAAAATCCGTGAAATGTCATAAAATGAGTTATATCGGGTATGACTTTCTGAAATAGTCAACGACCAATATGGTATGAAATTAATAATGCTCAAATGTCTATTAAGCTGTTTATTCTCGGATATATAGTCAATGCATGTTAAGCTGCATATGCTCTAATGTTCAAATGCATGTTAAGCTGCATAATTTTGAATTGTCAAATGCTAATGTGCTGGAGAAAAGTGTATAGATTGTTGCAATCCTGGATCTCTGAGCCGCACTGTGTGCTCTCTAAATGAACAAATTGAAACTTCACTTGTCTTGGTGAGAGTTGATAGTTCACGACACACACCAAATGTCTAATACCGATAACGTTTGTATGCATCACACATGAACATGGTGTTAAAATGTATCTCTCTTTATGTAAATATTTACATATATATAAAGAGAGATACATATACATATATACATCATGTATATATGTATATATATCTATCTTTATATATATATGTAAATATATATGTTTTCTTTTTTTCTTGTAAAACCCTCAAGGGTATTTTAGTCATTTCTCTTCCTTTTGCGCATATTCATAATTATGAATATGTTGTAATTCTTTTTGTATTTTTACATTTCTTCCTTTTCTTTTTTCTTTTTTCTTTTTTCTTTTTTCTTTTTTCTTTTTTCTTTTCACTTTTTTGTCTTTATTTTTTGTTGACTCAAAGTCAACTTGGAGGGCTCAACACTAGCTGTTGAGCCTCTCCAACGGTTAGAATTCTAACCGTTGGAGGGGCTCCAACAGCTAGTAGAGCCCCTCCAAGGCTCCTTTTCCTCTTATAAATAGGGGAGTTCCCCCTTTGTAAAATGCACTTCTTGGAGCTTTTGTTCTCCATTCTTCTCAATAAAATTCTTTATATTTTGTATCCCTTTGTGCATTTGAGTTTCTTTATTGTACCTTTGTGTACATTTGTTCTAAGTGTTCTTGTGCATTTGTGCACATTGGTGGTGTTGTGCTTATCGCACACTTTATCTCATTTTTGAGATATTTTCACATGGTATCAGAGCTAGGCTTAAAGGAAAAGAAGATCGTGCTTTTTTTCTCTCTTCGTTGAAGTACCTCGTAAAGCGTGTCATTAAGTTATGGTGGTTAGAGTGAAGACTCGGCTCTTTATTCTATATTTTAGAAGCTTCCTACATCAAGAAGGGACTCATTTTGCATTGTGGTACGCATTTTATTTCTCTTTGTATCCTCTCTAATGGGCGAAAAGGATTCTCACTTCTCTCTTGGCTTCAAATTGAATGGAACGAATTATCATGTATGGGCCGGGAATATGGAGGCCCATATAAAAGGAAAGGGTCTTTGGGGATATGTTCAAGGAACTATTCCCGAACCCGAACCAAAAATTACTACCCTTGAGAGAGGGGAGATCAAGGTTCTTGAGGGAGAAGAAAGAGAAAAGGCTTTTGAAGATTACAATAAGAAGCATGAAGAGTGGGAAATGAAAAATTACAAAATACTCTCATGGTTCTTCTCTTTGGTTGAGACCAAAATTAATACCAACATTCTAAAGTTCAAAAAGGCATATCAAGTATGGGAATATCTTGAAAGAATGTATACTTC
Organism: Nuphar pumila; assembly: GCF_984573655.1. Classification (NCBI taxonomy): domain Eukaryota; kingdom Viridiplantae; phylum Streptophyta; class Magnoliopsida; order Nymphaeales; family Nymphaeaceae; genus Nuphar; species Nuphar pumila. The sequence continues at coordinate 87,138,085 of NC_143261.1, forward strand.
AAGAGATTTGTCTCATAAATACTATCTCCAAAAGAAGGCTTTAACCCTTCAACAAGGAGAAATGTCCGTTAGAGAGTATTTCGCCGAGTTATCCACTATTTGGGATGAACTTGCCCTCCAAGAACCTAAATGGAGTGGTGAGGCTATTGAATTAAGCGCCAAACAATTAGAAGAGGATCATTTCTTTAACTTTTTAAATGGGCTTACACCCGAGTTTGAACAAACTAAATCCTCTCTCTTATCTTCTTTTTCTTCCTCTCCTTTGGAAGATGTGCTTACCAAATTAAGTGGAGAAGAAACTAGATTGGGAATGAATAAAACCAATCTAAGTGTGTTGGTCGTTCCCTCTAAAGATGAGGATGAGGGTGCTTATGCCGTCTCAAGACCGGGGAATAATGTTAAAACCTATAAACCCCCTCATTTTAACAAAAATCAAGGAGGAAGAGAAAATGGTGAGCATTATGGAAAAAGAGATTATAGTAAGATCATATGCCATTTTTGCAAAGAACCGGGTCATATTAAACCGGTATGCCCTAAATGGAAGAAGATGGTGGCTATGTCTACTACTTTCCAATCAACCAAGGAGGAAGGTCCTTCTACTTCCAATCATGCTACTTTGTCTCTCAATCAAATCATGGAAGCTCTTCAACCACTCTTCAAGGGATCCGTTTCCGGAGCTGTCATGACCACCTTCTCTCCTCCCGATAAGACTCTTTGGCTCTTAGACTCGGGTGCATCCTTTCATATGACTCCAAATGTTTTTTCACTTTCTAAATACTCAAAAAATTTGTCACCCTCTTTTGTCTCCACCGCGGATGGGGCTTCTCTTGAAATAAAAGGAATTGGTGATTTTGAAAGACAAGGTTTTCTATTCCAAAAGTTAGATTTATACCAAAACTAAATTTAAATTTGTTTTCCGTCTCTCAACTATCGGATCATGGGTGTAATATCAAATTCTCATCAAATAAATGTCGGATACAGGATCGCCGGTCCGGGAAGTTGATTGGGGAAGGCTCTAGGAAGGGAAATCTTTATCTCATGGAATTTCTTCAAATTCCAAAAACCTCTTTTTGTAATGTTGTCCAACATAAGGATATAAATGTTTGGCATAAACGCCTTGGGCATCCAAATATTGTCAAGCTTTCGTATTTACATTTTACTAAAACCTTATGTAAAGACAATTTCAATTGTAATGATTGTATTCTTGGTAAAATGAGAAGCTTACCTTTTGGACAAAGAACTATGTTTTCAACTAAGCCTTTCGAAATTGTGCATTCGAATGTTTGGGGACCGGCACCCATTGTGTCTAAGGGAGGTTTTTCGTATTATGTTATTTATGTGGATGATTTCTCAAGGTATAGTTGGATATACTTCCTCAAACATAAACATGAGGTTTTCTCTACTTTTAAGGTTTTTCACATGTTAATACAAAATCAATTCAATAGTAAATTACAAATTCTTAGAACCGATTCCAGGGGAGAATATCTCTCAAATGATTTCAAAAGTTATATTGAAAATAATGGGATTGTTCATCAAAGGTCTTGTCCCAAAACTCCTCAACAAAATGGGTTGGCCGAACGAAAACATAGACACATAATTGAAACTACAAGAACTTTGCTAATTTTTCAAAAAATTCCAAAAAGATTTTGGGCCGAAGCGGCTCTTGCATCGGTTTATCTCATCAACCGACTTCCATCCAAAAACTTGAATCAAATATCTCCATATGAAATCTTGTATAAAAAAGAACCCGATTACAATAGGTTAAGAATTTTTTGTTGTAAATGTTTTGTTCTCACCGATAAGAATGATAAATTATCTCCCAAAGCTATTCCTTGTGCGTTTTTAGGATATTCGGAAACCCAAAAAGGTTTTAGGTGTTATGATATTAAGAATGATAAACTATATGTTTCAAGAAATGTAACCTTTTTAGAAAACATAAGTGGTTTTGAAGAACACAAAACTCATGAAGATAATGCCGATTATTCTTTTTTGTTTGAACTATTATCTAGAAATGAAGATTTTTTTAGCGATGAATTAAATGAGAATGAGGATATAAGTGAAAGTATTCCCCAAACCATTCATGATGAAGAAGAAATGATAAATGAACCAATTACCTATACACATAGAGATAAAAGCACTTTTAAAAGTGCAATAGAGAAATATAGTGACCTTAGTGAATCTTCCAACCAAGGTTGTTAAATGCGATGAGGCGAAGCGAGGCGTTGAGCCTGCGCTTCGCCTCTGAGGCGTACGCCTCTCACAACTGGAATGGAAGTGAAGCGGTGGGAGGGGAGGCAGTAAGAGAAGGACCACCGCCCAGCTGGTACGGAAGCGAGGGATATGCCGGTCGTCCGGTGGTCGGAGAAGACTGAGCAGCAGCTGCAGCACAGCAACTCCGGTGGTCGGTGGTCACAACTGGTCGGAGGTTGATGAGGGGCGCATCACAGCAACGCCTCAGTACCTTGAGCGTGCGCCTCGCCTCTGAGGCGTACGCTTCAGGTACTGAGGCGTACGCCTCTCACAACACTGCTTCCAACAACTCTCAAAGAACTGAAAGATCTAGGAAAAATCCTTCTAGATTTATATCCTATGAGTCTTTTTCTCCAAAGCATAGGGCATGTCTTAGTGCCATTCACTCATATCAAGAACCTAGAAATTTTAAAGAAGCTAAGGAAATGATAGAATGGAGGGATGCCATGGACAATGAACTTAGAACCCTCAACAAAGCCAAAACGTGGGTTTTTCAATGTCTTCCAGAAGGAAAGAAAACAATAGGATGTAGATGGGTTTTTAAAGTCAAAACCAAGAGTGATGGCACTCTCGAAAGATATAAAGCTCGTCTTGTCGCAAAAGGATATAGTCAAGAATACGGCATCGATTACGAAGAAACCTTTGCTCCTGTTGCACGAATGGTGACTGTAAGGTGTTTGATCACCATTGCATCTATTAAAAAATATAATATTTACCAAATGAATGTTAAAAATGCATTTCTAAATGGGGACCTTAATGAAGAAGTCTACATGGATGCTCCTCCTGGTATGAACGTACCAAAGGGGAAAGTCCTTCGTTTGCAAAAAGCGCTTTATGGTTTAAAACAAGCCCCTAAGGCTTGGTATGATCGATTTAATGGTGTGATGGTTCAAAATGGTTTTTCCTCATGCTACACTGACACTACTCTGTTCGTCAAAAAGTCTGATGCAGGAATTGTGATTTTACTGTTGTATGTTGATGATATGTTGATAACATGTAGTGACATAAAGGGCATCAGAAACATTAAAACCACTTTAAAAGAAAGGTTTGAAATGTCAGACCTGGGGTATCTGACTTACTTTCTTGGTATCGAGGTAGCCTATTCTCATAGAGGCTATTTTTTGTCTCAAACTAAACTTGTCTGTGAGATTCTTGACAGATCAGGTATTACTGATGATAAAATCTATGAGACCCCTGAAATTGTGGGATCAAAAATGAAGATCGATGATGGGAAACCTTTGGAGGATCCTACCCCCTACCGGCAACTTATGGGATCTCTAATGTATCTTAGCATCACAAGGTCGGACATCTCTCATGTCGTGCATACTGCAAGCCAATTTCAGCATGCTCCTACATCCGTTCATATGAGTGTCGTTCTCTGAGTTGTCAGATACATAAAAGGAACTTTAAACAAGGGAGTTTTTATTTCCTCATCTTCTGAGTTAAATTTAATTGCATATACTGACTCTGATTGGGGAGGTGACCCAAATAATCGTCACTCCACTACAGGCTTTTGCATTTTTTTAGGTGAATCCCTGATCTCATGGAGATGTAAGAAACAACAGAAGGTGTCTCTATCATCCACCGAAGCAGAATATCGAGCCATGGCATCTACAACTATGGAGATTGTTTGGATTCATCAGTTGCTGCAAGACATGGGGATTCTAATTCAAGAACCCACAAAGTTGTGTTGTGATAATAAGAGTGCAATCTATATTGCTAAGAATCACATGTTTCATGAGCGAACAAAGCATATTGAGATGGACTGCCATTATGTCCGAGAGGCATATCTACAAAAAATCATCGATCTTCCTTATGTAACTTCATAATATCAGTTGGCAGATTTCTTCACCAAGGCGCTTTGCTCTCCAAGATTCAAATTTCTCCTTAGCAAACTTTCGGTCATTGTGCCCTAAGTTTGAGGGAGGGTGTTAAAATGTATCTCTCTTTATGTAAATATTTACATATATATATATAAAGAGAGATACATATACATATATACATCATGTATATATGTATATGTATCTATCTTTATATATATGTAAATATATATGTTTCCTTTTTTTCTTGTAAAACCCGCAAGGGTATTTTAGTCATTTCTCTTCCTTTTGCGCATATTCATAATTATGAATATGTTATAATTCTTTTTGTATTTTTACTTTTCTTCCTTTTCTTTTTTCTTTTCACTTTTTTGTCTTTATTTTTTGTTGACTCAAAGTCAACTTGGAGGGCTTAACACTAGCTGTTGAGCCTCTCCAACGGTTAGAATTCTAACCGTTGGAGGGGCTCCAACAGCTAGTGGAGCCCCTCCAAGGCTCCTTTTCCTCTTATAAATAGGGGAGTTCCCCCTTTGTAAAATGCACTTCTTGGAGCTTTTGTTCTCCATTCTTCTCAATAAAATTCTTTATATTTTTTATCCCTTTGTGCATTTGAGTTTCTTTATTGTACCTTTGTGTACATTTGTTCTAAGTGTTCTTGTGCATTTGTGCACATTGGTGGTGTTGTGCTTATCGCACACTTTATCTCATTTTTGAGATATTTTCACACATGGTTGCATCCATTTCCATGGGTAAGATGTGAATCATCCATAGAACACTTGTAGAACAATCTTGACATGTGCATCATTCTAGTAATGGCAAATGTTGGTTAAATTTTAATGGCAACATAGAAATGACAAAATGGCAGTTGTACATGTTTTTGTGACATTCTGTTAACGCAATTGATAAATGTAGATGCATGCTTAAATCCAGTGTTTTCATTCGATACATTTTTCAAAGTAGAGACCCTGCTCGGGTTCTGTTTATACTTTCTGATTTTCACTTAAATAACCGAGGTTAATGAATCACAAATCCTCAATTCGGTTATAACACTCTTGAGATTATATGGCGTGATCCCTAAGTGAATTAATTGGGTCTGCATAACTAAAGGGATACCCGATGCGGGTACTTGGGGTGTTAAACTTGTATGAAATATCAATGACACTGGTAAGAAACTTAAATTAAATTTTTTGGGGCCTGACTGGTTTAAAGGTACCGGGGCATCCGTGCTTGACTGGTTTAAAGGCACCAGAGCACTCTGAGTGAGTCTGTACAATCAAATAGAGAAAAAATTAGATTGTATACCTTTGTAAGAAAATAAAGGTTGGAGATCTACTACTATGGTAGTAGGAAATTAATTTTGGAGAAATGTCTCTGTACTTTAGAAAATTTAAATAAATGAAAAAATCAACCCACTCAGTTTTTTAGCTTACCTTGGAGAAGGTAGGTGGTACAAAACTTCGGGGACATGTTTTTATTGCTTCGAGCGACAATGGCTCATTGGTCCCCAGTTCTCGGAGTTAGGGGAGTCAAACTACCAAATGTGTCCTAGGTGGTAGCTCCATGTTCTTCTGCAGAAGTTAGGGATGCATCCTGTTTTGGTTTTTGGGCCTTTGGGAGGTTCTCTCAGTCACTAACCGTTCTCTTAGTATTTACAGTTTCAGTTAGAATGTTCGGGTTAATAAAACACAAATGAATAATGAACCTCCGAATGTTCTCTTCTGAAATGGTTGCCTTAGCCCGCGTGTACCCACAGAATAATTAAAGAAAAACACTGATAAAAAACACCTTGTGTACATCAGTTGAGCAGGGAGTTGGCAGGTTTGTTAAATTAGCATAAAATAAATTCAGTATATCTGTAAGTTTGATTTGAGCCTGCTATTGTTCACATATGTTAGTTAGATTCTTAGAATTTTTTGATGTAGTACTTCAGTTCATGTTATTTACATTACGTTTTCATCTGTCATAAGTTAACTTAGCATGAAATAAATGTAATGAAAAGAGGCGGAAGCTCCAATGGAGTAAAAAGCACTCTTTAAGAGTGACCTTAAGAGCCAAGAACACAAACACTAAAAGTGCACACACAAAACTCTCAAAAGTAGAAAATGACTTAAAGTCATAAGTTGGATTGATTGAAGAAAGGGAGAGAAGGGTGAAAACCCAATGCTTACAAGAGGAGAATACCTCCTCTATTTATAGAGGAGGGAGGCTCAAAGAAGGGACCACAAGGGGCTCCCTTGTAGTCGTTGGGAGCCCCAACGGTCAGAAATCTGACCGTTGGGGCCCCAACGACTACAAGTGTGGGGCCCTTGTGGTCTTACAAAAGGGGAAAAAAAAAAGAAAAAAAGTAAAAAGAAAAAGAGAAAAAGTAAAAAAGAAAAAATACATTGTGGTTTTACAAGAATACCCCTATCGTGTATTTCACTAAAAAGGAAACTGTATATATATACATATATATATATATATACTTATATATATATGAATGTATATATATATATAAGTATATGTATATATATATACATATTTTAACATGCCCCCTCAAACTTTACGGGGAGAAGACCAAAAGTTTGCTAAGAAGAAACATAAATCGTGGAGTTGGGAGCGCCTTGGTGAAGAAGTCAGCTAGTTGATACTCTGAAGTAACATATGGTAATGAGATAGTCCCTCTGAGATATTCGTCTCGAACATAATGGCAATCCATTTCGATATGCTTGGTTCGCTCATGAAAGGTGTGATTGCTGGCAATGTATATCGCACTTTTGTTATCACAGCAGAGCTTGGTGGGAGTGGAAATATGGACGCCCATGTCACTAAGGAGACTCCTGAGCCATACGATTTCCATAGTTGTCATTGCCATGGCCCGATATTTAGCTTCAGTGGATGACAGTGAAACCTTCTGTTGCTTCTTGCATCTCCACGAAATGAGGGATTCACCTAAAAAAATACAAAGACCCGTTATTGAGATACGATCATTGGGATTTCCTCCCCAGTCAGCATCAGCAAAAGCAGTTAAGTCAAGAGATGAGGAAGAGGATAAGAAGAGTCCCTTGGATATAGTATTTTTGATATATCGCACAATTCTCATTACGGCCACCATATGTGTGAAAATCTCTATAAAAAAGGATTTTGTGTATAAACACAATACTAGAAACACAAAATGTGCACAAAGGCATAAAAGGAGAACTCTCACAAGTGCACAAAGGCACGTATACAAATGCACAAAGGCATAAAAGGAGAACTCTCACAAGTGCACAAAGGCACGGATACAAATGCACAAACGTAAAAAAATATCAACTTCAATATGTTGGGTCCCAAAAGAGGGCTTTACAAAAGTGTAAGTTACAAGGGGGTAACACCCCATATTTATAATACAAGGGAGAGAGGGAATGAGGGAGTGTTGGGCTCCCAACGGCTCTAAATAGAGCTGTTGGGAGTCCAACAACTCTCTCTACTTTATGCTTTTTGACTTTGGTCAAAAAAGCATAAAGCCAAATAAGTCCAAAAACTAAACTAAAAAAGAAAAAGAAACCTAACCTAGTTAAATAAACTAACCTAATCCTAACTAAACTTAAAAGTAAACTAAAACTATGAGATTACATATTGAATTATGTTACATTATTTAACACCCCCCCTCAAACTTAGGGTGACATAACCGAAAGTTTGCCAAGAAGGAAGTTAAATCTTGGAGAGCACAACGCTTTGGTGAAGAAGTCTGCTAGTTGGTATTCTGATGTAACATATGGAAGGTCTATAGTTCTTCTTAAGTATTCTTCATGAACATAGTGGCAGTCCATCTCAATGTGCTTCGTGCGCTCATGAAATGTGTGATTTTTGGCAATATAAATTGCACTTTTATTATCACAACATAGTTTTGTGGGCCCTTGAACTTGAATATTCATATCTTCCAGCAAGTTGCGAATTCAAACAATCTCCATGGTAGTAGATGTCATGGCTCTATATTCGGCTTCTGTGGATGAAAGTGAGACCTTATGTTGTTTCTTGCATCTCCAAGAAATTAAAGATTCCCCTAAAAAAATACAAAAACCAGTGGTGGAGTGACTGTTATTTGGGTCACCTCCCCAATCAGAGTCAGTATAAGCAATTAAATTCAATTCAGAAGAAGAAGATAGAAATACCCCATTGTTTACTGTACCCTTTATGTATTTGATGATGCGGAGAATGGCACTCATATGAACTGAAGTAGGTGCATGTTGAAACTGACTAGCAACATGTACAACATGAGAAATATCAGGCCTCGTAATGCTGAGATACGTTAAAGATCCAACCAGTTGCCGGTAAGGTGTGGGATCTTTTAGGAGAATCCCATCATCAATCTTCATCTTTGAACCTACTATTTCAGGAGTTTCACAGACCTTGTCATCTGTGATTCCTGATCTGTCAAGAATGTCACAAGCAAGTTTAGTTTGAGACAAAAAATAGCCTCTGTGAGAATAGGCAACCTCAATTCCCAAAAAATATGTCAGAAATCATAAGTCTGACATTTCAAATCTTAAAGTCAGGATAGATTTAATGCTCTTGATTCCTTTGACATCATCACCTGTTATTAACATATCATCAACATATAACAATAATATAACAATCCCTGCATCAGATTTCTTAACAAACAATGCAGTGTCAGTATAGCATGAAGTAAAACCATTTTCAGTCATTACATTGTTAAACCTATCGTGCCAAGCCTTGGGAGCTTGTTTCAAGCCATAAAGAGCTTTACGAAGACGAAGAACTTTATTTTTAGGAATTTTCATACCAGATGAAGCATCCATGTAGACTTCTTCATTAAGATCACCATTTAGAAAGGCATTTTTGACATCCATTTGGTAAATATTCCATTTTCTAATGGAAGCAATGGTGATGAGACATCTAACAGTAACCATACGAGCTACTGGAGCAAATGTCTCTTCATAGTAAATCATGTATTCTTGACTATACCCTTTAGCTACAAGACGAGCTTTATACCTCTCAAGAGATCCATCACTCTTTGTTTTGACTTTGAACACCCATCGGCATCCTATAGTTTTCTTTCCACTGGGAAGCGTTTGAAATTCCCAAGTGTTGGTTTTCCTAAGCGCTTTGAGTTCATTCTCCATGGCTTCTCTCCATTCAATACATCGTTTGGCATCTTCAAAATTTTTTGGTTCAAAATATGAGTGAATGGCACTTAAGCAAGCCCGATATTTAGGAGAGAAAGAATCAAAAGATACAAATCTAGAGGGAGTTCTTCTAGTTCTCTCGGTTCTTCTAGGGTTTGAATCATGTGAGGGGATAGATTCGCTAGGTTCACTATATTGCTCAATAGCACTTCTAAAGGGGAGTCTATCTCTATGAGTATAGGTGATAGGGTCTCTAGTTATATTTCCTTCTTGAGAGGTAGTAGGGTTAGAGTTATTGTTGATTTCAACCACTTCATTGTCACTGTTATATGTTGATTCATCATCACTAGAGATATCATCATCTTTAGATAAAAGATCAAAGAGAAAGGAATAGTCAGCAATTTCTAAATGAGATTCATTCTTTTCAAAACCACTATCATTTTCTAAAAATGTTACATTCCTTGAGACATATAACTTATCATTTTTAGTATCATAACATCGAAACCCTTTTTGGGTTTCGGAGTAGCCAAGAAAAGCACAAGGAATGGCTTTAGGTGAGAGTTTATCATTCTTATCTGTAAGGACAAAGCACTTACAACCAAAAACTCCCAATCTATTATAATCGGGTTCTTTTTCATATAGAGTTTCGAAATGAGAGATTTTATCTAAATTTTTGGATGGAAGACGATTAATAAGATAAACTGAAGCAAGAGCCGCTTCGGCCCAAAATTTTTTTGGAATACTTTGGGAAATAAGAAGGGTTCTAGTGGTTTCAATGATATGCTTATGCTTCCTTTCGGCTAACCCATTTTGTTGTGGGGTCTTAGGACACGATCTTTGATGGACAATACCATAGTCTTCAAGATATTTCTTAAATTCATTGGAAAGATATTCGCCTCCAGAATCGGTCCTAAAAATCTTTAAATTACTATTAAATTGATTCTTAATTATCATATGATATGATTTAAAACATGAAAACACTTCGTGCTTATGTTTAAGGAAATATATCCAACAATATCGAGAAAAATCATCTACAAAAATCACATAATAGGCAAAGCCTCCCTTGGATATGACGGGTGCTGGTCCCCAAACATCCGAATGAACAATTTCAAAAGGTTTTGTGGTAAACATAGATCTTTGTTCAAAAGGCATACTTCTCATTTTTCCAAAAATACAATCATTATAAGAGAAAGTATTTTTACAAAGATTTTTAATAAAATGTAAATAGGATAACTTGGTGATGTTGGGATGACCAAGTCTTTTGTGCCAAACATTTATGTCTTTATGTTGGGCCACATTACAAAAAGGGGTTTTAGGGATTTGGAGAGAATCCACATAGTACAAGTCTCCCTTCCTAGAGCCTTCCCCAATCAACTTCCCGGACCGGTGATCCTGTATTAAACACTTATTAGATGAAAATTGAATGTCACATCCAAGGTCCGAGAGTTGAGAGACAGAAAGTAAGTTCAAATTCAATTTAGGTATAAATCTAATTTTGGGAATAAAAAAATTTTGAGTTTCAAAGTTTCCAATCCCCTTAATTTCAAGAGAAGTGTCATCCGCAGTTGAAACAAAAGATGGTGATAAACTTTTAGAATATTCAGAAAGAGAAGAGATGTTTGGAGACATATGAAAAGATGCACCCAAATCTAAAAGCCAAGAAGTTTTACCTAGAGGAGAAGGAGTGGATACGGCGGCACCGGAAATAGCTCCCTTAAGAAGAGGTTGAAGAGCTTCCATAATTTGATTTAGAGAGAGAGCTCCACTTGTAGATTCCTCTTTTTGTGATTGAGATGTGGTTGCCATTTCAAGTAGTTTCTTTCATTTAGGACAAACCGGTTTGATGTGACCGGGTTCCTTGCAAAAGTGGCACACAATTTTGCTATTGTCCCTTCTTCCGCCTTGACCACCATTGTATCCTTGATTTTGGTTTTTAAAGTAAGGAGGTTTATATGTCCTCAAGTTGTTTCCAGGCCTAGACACGGCATTAGCTCCATCACATTCATCTTGATTTGTGGGCATTGCAAGAACACTTGGATTTTGCTTGCTAATGCCCATACGAGTTTCCTCTCCACTTAACTTGGTAATAACATCTTCAATGGAAGGAGATGTGAAAGAAGATAGAAGAGAGGACCGAATTTGTTCAAATTCGGGTCGAAGACCATTTAGGAAGTTAAAGAAGTGATCTTCCTCTAATTGCTTGTATCTAAGTTCAATAGCTTCGCCACTCTACTTGGGCTCAAGCATGGCAAGCTCATCCCAAATAGAGGATAATTCAGCAAAGTACTCACGAATAGACATCTCATTTTGTTGTAGGGTCAAGGCCCTCTTTTGAAGATAGTACTTGTGAGATAAGTCTCGTGAAGTATACATCTTTTCAAGATAATGCCAAGCTTCGAAGGCTTTCTTGAATTTGATGATATTGGCATTGATCTTGGTTTCAACGGATGAGAAGATCCAAGATAGGATCTTGAAGTTTCTCATTTCCCATTCCTCATGTTTCTTTGAATATTCTTCAAGAGCTTTTTGTCTTTCTTCTCCTTCAATAATTTTGATTTCTCCTCTTTCAACCATCATAATTTTTTGTTCGGGTTCCGTTATGGAACCTTGAACATATCCCCAAAGCCCCTTTCCTTTAATATGAGCTTCCATATTTCTGGCCCATACATGATAATTGGAACCATTGAGCTTAAAGCCAAGAGAGAAATGAGAGTCTTTTTCACCCATTAGAGAGATAAGATGAAGGAGAAAAATACGTACCACAAAGAGATTTTAACTCTTACTTGTTGTAGTAATCTTCCAAAATATTTGATGAAGAGAAGTCTTCACGCTAATCTCGAAAAAATTGAAGGCACGCTTTTCGAGATACTCAATATTGTGAAGAATCACAAGACTTTCCTTCTCAAGCAACCTTGCTTTGATACCATGTGAAAATCTCTATAAAAAAGCATTTTGTGTATAAACACAATACTAGAAACACAAAGTGTGCACAAAGGCATCAAAGGAGAACTCTCACAAGTGCACAAAGGCACGGATACAAATGCACAAAGGCATAAAAGGAGAACTCTCACAAGTGCACAAAAGCACGGATACAAATGCACAAACGTAAAAAAATATCAACTTCAATATGTTGGGTCCCAAAAGAGGGCTTTACAAAAGTGTAAGTTACAAGGGGGTAACACCCCATATTTATAATACAAGGGAGAGAGGGAATGAGGGAGTGTTGGGCTCCCAACGGCTCTAAATAGAGCTGTTGGGAGTCCAACAACTCTCTCTACTTTATGCTTTTTGACTTTGGTCAAAAAAGCATAAAGCCAAATAAGTCCAAAAACTAAACTAAAAAAGAAAAAGAAACCTAACCTAGTTAAATAAACTAACCTAATCCTAACTAAACTTAAAAGTAAACTAAAACTATGAGATTACATATTGAATTATGTTACATTATTTAACAATATGAACCAAAGTAGGTGCATGCTGAAACTGGTTTGCTGCATAAACCGCATGAGCTATGTAATGCCCCAAAATTTCGAACCTTATAAATTCCTTGAAATAGTTGGAAAATTCCTTTTCTTTACAGAGTTTATTTCTAAATCAGCGGAAACGATTTCTTTTTAAAAAAAAAAGGACAGGTTTGACAACCTTGGGCACGTTAGCGAGAAAACAAAGATTTACTATGGACGATCTGCAATAATACTTAGGAAACCATTTCTTCTATTTAAAGAAAGTATCAAGTTTGTACAAAATTTGGGTTTCCTCAAGGGAAAGCCGTATCAAAAACAAAAAATGTCCAGGAGAAGCACTACGAGCAGAAACAGTGGATCCTTAAATCATCTCGCAGTCGCGCCATCGCCTGATGCACCTAATCGTCACCTGTACCCATGAGATGGGTTAGTTTTGCGAAAAACTAGCAGGAGAGTACAAAGACAAAAAGAACTAAATTAGGCATAGATAATTTATGCAACAGGTAGTAACGAGCAAACTAAGCAGATAGACTGGAGGAATAAGCTAAGTACAATAAACTGAAGAGGGTGTGCATGCTCATTTTAGTTATTACTTGATAACCGACCATGCGGGTACATACATGGCACGTGAGTCGAGACAGTCGAGTCCAAACCGAGTGTTCATTATGTTAAGTATTTTAATATACCTCGGTTGTCTGACTGAATCCTATTCCTATGGAGACGACCGATGGTCGAGAGAGTAAGTCCCCAAGGCCTGATAGGGATGCATCCAACTTCTGCAGAAGTGTTAGGCTAACTTATGTAGCCCCTATCCCTCCCCCTAACCTCCGATGACTGGGGAAAAACGGGTCTTTTGCCCTTTTTGAAAGCCATAAATGGACTGTCCATCGGAGTTGGTACCCTTCGTCCTCTCTCTTGACGAAGCAAGGTTGAATTGAGCGCGACGGGGTTTCTTAGCCGTTGCCTCATTCTTCATGCTCTGGTCCATTAGACCGAAACGAGCATTTTGCCTATGAAGGCGATCCCACTCTTATATGTGTTTTCAACAACCTGCACTAAGCATTAAGCGAGGTCATAAGACTCGCTCATCCAATCGTCGTAGTACTAACATGTCTCGCATGTTTTAGAAGTACACTTACGAGAAAAGGGATACATGTCCTTAATAGGAGCCTCGGGTGTAACGCCCCAAAATTTTAACCCAGATTTTTGAGGATTTTTTTTTCTTTTAAAGCGGAAACAACAAATGATTACAGGGTTAAGCATTTCAGAACGATACAGGAAAGTAAAAGCAAACCACACCATTTATTCTTATTTCAAAAATAATAGAATCAGAGTTTTCACATCATAAGTCTCAAAATAAAACTTTTCAATCCTAAAGAAAGTAGGGCCGCCAGGAAACAAATAAATCCAGTCATGGTCAGCGCCTCATCCTGCTTCGCCCCTGGACTACTCTGAGCCTGAAAATGATAAAAATTATAGGAATTAGACTACCACGTCTAAGTAGGAAAACTGTAATTATTCTTGCAAATAGATCATGTGTCAAGTGTGATGTGGGTGTCGTGTTTGAATTTCAGTCTAAACATAAACACATAAGGAATTCGATGCAATAGCAATCATAGACATATATCTGAATAGAAAGGTAGATTATGTAACAGTTATACTTAAGCACAAAAAGCATTTTATGCAACTACAACAATTAAGCAAGGTATTAAGCAATTAAAGCAGAACTTACACTAACATGAATAACATCCATAATATGAATTCAATTAACTAATAAATACACAATTTAGGATGTCGTTTCATCATAAGCACCGAATATAAAGCATGATGAAAGAGTAAGCAATTGTCTCTTTAATGACTCCAACACAGTGATACCTAACTGTTCTAGTTAATGTTTATCTTTTCTTATCCCGCGGGTACACACGGGCCAAGGCAACCATCACAGAAGAGAATGTCCGGGGGTATATTATTCAGGGTTGTTTTATTAACCCGAACATTCTAACTGTGACTGAAATCCCAAGGGAGCGGCCAGTGACCGAGAGAAACTCCCAAAGGCCAAAACCAAAACAGGATGCATCCCTAACTTCTGCAGAAGAACATGGAACTACCGCCTAGGACACAATTGGTAGTCCGGGTCCCCCGACTCTGAGGACTGGGACCAACGAGTCGCTTTACGCTCGAAACCAAACACATGTCCCCAGAGTTTTGTACCACTTACCCTCTCCAAGGTAAGCCCGAAACTGAGTGGGTTAATCTTTTCATTTAGTTAATTTCCCGAAGTATGGGGCATTTCCCCAACTTCTTTCTACTATCATAGTAGTAGGATTCTCAACCTTAGTCATCTTACCCAGGTGTATAGAACCGTCTCAGTCATTTGTCATTTTAATTGCATAACCCACCCACAGTGCTCCGGTGCCTTTAAACCAGTCAAGCACACAAGTTATTATTTAATTTCCTTACCAATATACTTGAACCAGACCACACACCTTCATTAGGCACTTAACCCGTATCGGGTAGTCCACTCTGTCTTGCCCATTAGGCAAGGCACATGTCTAAAGATTGCAGCGTACACCAAGTTATGTGTTGAATCAACATCTAATATATAACAGCTTCTATGTATGCTCAGCATAATTTATTATCATGCAGGGTCTCAATATGAAAATTTCCAACAAACCTGGTAACTACCAGTATCTTCAATAGTTAACATGAGTTATCATAAGCATGCCATATCTCCCAACATAATACATAGACAAAAATAGGCTAACAGGAATTTACCTGGACAAGTTAGGGTTTACGTAATAGAATAGTGTCAATCGGCCAGCATAAACATGCTATATTTTACAGGATGAAACCATTAGCATCAGTTAACATAAATTATGTTATGTTTAACATAGGTTTACATAATAATTTAATCAACATAGGCTGATTATAACTATGCTAAGTTCAGCATAACTTTACAGACTAAACCATCAACATTGAGCAATAACAAGAATATCAAGTGGGTGATCAGAATTAACATGGAAAACTTATAATCACAAAGCAACAGCTGTACCAATCGGCCAGCATCAACATGCTATATTTTACATAATGAAACCATTAGCATCAGTCAACATAAATTATGTTATGTTTAACATAGGTTTACATAATAATTTAATCAACATAGGCTGATTATAAACTATGCTAAGTTCAGCATAACTTTCCAGAATAAAGTAATCAACCTCAAACAATCATAAACTATGATGGTTCAGCATAGCTTTACAGACTAAACCATCAACATTGAGCAATAACCAGAATATCAAGTGGGTGATCAGAATTAACATGGAAAACTTATAATCACAAAGCAACAGCTGTACCAATCGGCCAACATCAACATGCTATATTTTACAGAATGAAACCATTAACATCAGTCAACATAAATTATGTTATGTTTAACATAGGTTTACATAATAATTTAATCAACATAGGCTGATTATAAACTATGCTAAGTTCAGCATCACTTTCCAGAATAAAGTAATCAACCTCAAACAATCATAAACTATGATGGTTCAGCATAGCTTTACAGACTAAACCATCAACATTGAGCAATAACCAGAATATCAAGTGGGTGGTCAGAATTAACATGGACAACTTATAATCACAAAGCAACAGCTGTACCAATCGGCCAGCATGAATCAACACAAGCATGATATGTGTTTCAGAATAAGAAAAATATGATCTGTTAAACAAGATTTTCATAAGCCTAACTTGTATTACAACATTACTTAAAAAAAAATCAGCCTGCATCATCACAAGCCTGGAAGAAACCCCTCCAATTTGGGTTTATCCACTGCTACTTCTAAAGTCATCTCTTTACGAAACTGTGAAACACGGACAGTCCCCTCTTTAATTTTTTTATCTATTTTATTATTCTTTTGTTTTTCATAATAATCTGAAACCCCCCTACACATGCTCGATCCCTAAAACAGAAATCCGAAACCCCCAAATTAAAATTTTGGGGTTTTCGGTTTGGGGTGACAGACAACCCCAACATTGGAGATTTTCCCTCCCCCAGCAAGTCGACCCATTTGGGTTTTGGACAACCCACACCCCACCCAATCCATGATCGACATGAAGAAAAATTAGAGAAACCCTACCATTTTCCGGTGAAGTTGTTGCGGCAGCTACGAGAGGAGGTCGGTTGCGTCTCCTGACACGGCTTCAACAGCAGGCCCGAGCTCGGGGGAGGGGAATCCGAGGGTTAGAGAGAGAAGAGAGAGAAGAGAGAGAAAGGGGATGGCGAGAGAGAGAGGAAAGATGGTTCGGGGTCCCTCCTTTGTAGGTGGGTGGCCTCCCGAAAAGGAAGGAGCTCCTCCTCCTCCCGGCGGCTGCGGTGTGCTCCCCCACCTCCCACCTCCCATCTCCTTATGTGTTAGGGTTCGGCTGAACCCTAACACTCGATATCACAGGGGAGAGGGTTTTCCCCTCTCAAAACTTTCTTTTTTTTTTTTTATCGGGCAACCCATATCGGGTTGCCCCCTCCCCCCTTATTAACCCTTCTTTTTTAATTTCACAGGGTGTGGGTCGGTCCGGGTCCGACCCACGACCCGAAATGCTGGACCCAAATTTGATTTGGGTCCGGGTCGCTTAAACAGCAGTGGACCCAAGGGTTGGATCCACTTGGGTCCGAACCAAGGATTTGAAATATCTAATTTCTTAAATATTTATTTATATAATATTAATAAAATACTCTAATATCCGAAATTTTCTTTTGGGTCCAATAACGGATCCTAGGCCCAAATCCACATAATTCTTAAGTTTTACTGTAAAATTTGTGGTTCTTACATCGGGAGTGTGTTTCGCAAAGATATAATGTTTTTTAAAAACTATTTTAACATATCAAATCTTTCGAAACCACACACAATCTTGCCAACATAAGGCATGTGATTTTCTCGAATCTGACATCCGATGACGCAGTGTCTGGGTGCTATGTAAGTCACGACACTGGTTTTGGTAAATGGGTTTCACAAAGGAACCTATCACCCAACAACTTGGTTTTGCCCCAGATCAAGGGTTTTCCCAAAACATATCGGGTGGAAAGAGGAATAGGTATTCCTCTCGAATACACTGAGTCTATGGCAAGGAAAAGAAACAAAAGACAATAATGCGAAAAGGAAGTGCCTGGGCGCGAAGCGCGACGGCAAACAGTAACTGCGAAAGCAAGGGACAAGGATCGCGAAACCGCGTCCTTGAATTAAAAGACAGTAAATAGTAACTATGAAAGCAAAAGCCTGGGCGCAAAGCGCGACGGCAACAGAAACAGAAAGTGCGTAAGCAAAGGACAAGGACCGAGAAACCGCGTCCTTGAATTAAAAGACAATAAGCAGTAAATACGAAAGTAAAAGCCTGGGCGCAAAGCGCGACGACAAACTGAAATGCGAAAGCAAAGGACAAGGATCGCGAAACCGCGTCCTTGATTTAAAAGTGTACTTATATACATATAAGTATATAAATATATCATTAAGTCCTTTCGATTATCAATTATTTAAGCTTGATTTCATTATTTAAGTCCTTGTGCAACTTCTCCTACCTTGGAGTATTGCGAGAATGAAGCCGTCTACGAACGTAAGTGATCGTCGGTTTAGTTCGCGGGGCGCGAACGGGCTCCGTTGCGTAACACTGCAAAAGTACAAAGTTTTAACATGTATAAAATGAATATAGGTAGGGAGAAAGCTCGGTTTCTCCGCAACTCAATGAAGGGGTCATCGGCCCCTACCGTTACGAAAGAGAACGGGGTAGGGTCCAATGACCCATGCCATTAAAGGAGATGGGTGCAGGGGCCATCGGCCCCTGCCAGATATCTAAAGGAGGGCAGGGGCCATCGGCCCCTGCCGTGATAATAGTAAGAGGGGCAGGGGCCTTTGGCCCCTGCTAAGTCTTCAAAAGGAGGGGCAAGGGCCTTCGAGGCCCTTGCTGGGTTTTTAAAAGGAGGGGCAGGAGCCTTCGGCTCCTGCCAGCCTTCTTAAAAGGAAGGGGCAGGGGCAGGGGCCGAAGGCCCCTGCCAAGGGAATGCATAGGGGGAGAGTGTAGGGGCCAAAGGCCCCTGCCGAGCCCTTGCTCGACAGAAAAGGAGACAGGGGCCTCTGGCCCCTGTCGGTTTAAAAGAGGGGCAGGGGCCAAATGGCCCCTGCTCGGTTTCCGAGAGGTGAGGCAGGAGCCTTCGGCTCCTGCCTCCTTTCTTAAGGAGATGGGTAGGGGCCATCGGCCCCTATGTGAAAATGGAAGGGCAGGGACCAAGGCCCCTGCCAGAATATTTAAAAAGGGCAGGGGGCTCCGCCCCCTGCCTGCTAAGAAGAGGAAAGCAAGGGGCGGAGCCCCCTTGCTTGTCGAAAAGGAGGAAGGCAACCTGTCGAGAAAAGGAGGAGGAAGGCTCGGCAGGGGCCGCCGGCCACCTGTCGGCCTTCCGGCGAACCAACGGAAGAAAAGAGGGAGGGGTGGGGTTTACCTGAGCTGTCGTGAAGGGGAGTTGGCCGGCGTCGGCAAAGATAGAGAGAGATGGAGTCGGGGGAAGAGAGAGCAGAGGGGAGAGAGACGGGAGATGAGAGAGAGTCAGGGGGGGGGGGGTCGGGGGAGGCTCGTAGGCCCTCCCCTCTCCCCTCTCGTCTTTTAATAGGGAGGGGGCACACACAGGGCCCGCCCCCTGTATCGCCGGAGAAGCCCCCTGCCGTGGGCTGCCAGTCCCCTCGAAAAGGGTTTTCGAGGGGCTGGCACAGGTTGGATCCGGGTCGGGTCTGGACCCGACCCGGGTCCAATTTTTTTTTTTTTTAACTGGTTTTTACATCCAACCCTCCTTAAAATAATTTCGTCCTCGAAATTAAATTGAACTTAACGATCAAGGTACAAGTCAGGGTATTTTTCCCTAATAGCAGAGTCAGGCTCCCAAGTACATTCCTCTATTCCATGGTGCTGCCAACGCACCTTTACAAGAGATATCGTCTTTGATCTAAGCACTTGCTCTCGACGATCAACGATCTCGACTGGTCTTTCCTCAAAAGACAAATCCTTCTGAATGTCTACATCATCATAACGGATGATGTGTGATGGGTCGTGAACGTATTTCCGAAGCATGGATACGTGGAAAACATTATGGATCTGAGCGTACTGAGGAGGTAAAGCCACACGATAAGCTGCTTCACCAATCCGTTCCAGGATCTCGAACGGTCCGACAAATCTAGGGCTTAGCTTTCCCTTTTTCCCAAAACGAAAAACGCTCTTTGTGGGAGATACCTTAACAAAAACCATATCTCCTATCGAGAAGGTGAGCTCTCGACGACGACGATCCGCGTAACTTTTCTGCTGACTCTGTGCAGTACGGAGTCGCTCTCGTATCATTTGCACCTGCTGAGTGTAGTGTTGTAGCACTACAGGAGATTCCAACCTTCGGTCGCCAACCTCATCCCAGTAGAGAGGTGAACGACAGGGCTTTCCATACAAAGCCTCGTAGGGGGCCATCCCGATGCTAGCATGATAACTATTATTGTACGCGAATTCGGTCAGACTGGTATGAGAATCCCATTCTCCCTTCCAGTCCATCATGCACGCACGCAGCATGTCCTCCAAAGTCTGAATTGTGCGTTCAGACTGTCCGTCAGTCTGAGGGTGAAAAGCAGTACTGAACTTTAAATTCGTACCCAACGCGATTTGAAGTTGTCCCCAAAACCTCGAGGTAAACCTCGGATCACGATCGGAGATGATCGATACCGGAACACCGTGCAACCTCACAATCTCACGAATGTAGAGATCCGCCAAACTGTCTAAGGACTGACTAATACGGATAGGAAGGAAATGAGCCGATTTGGTGAGTCGATCAACGATCACCCAAATCGCATCGTTCTTTCTTCGTGTCCTTGGCAAACCGACGATAAAGTCCATAGTGATGTCTTCCCACTTCCGTTGTGGGATCTCCATTTGCTGCATCACTCCGCCAGGCCGTTGATGCTCGATCTTAATCTGCTGGCAAGTCAAACACTTAGAGATGTATTCGGCCACGTCTCGCTTCATTCCGCTCCACCAATATCTGCGTTGCAAGTCTTTGAACATCTTCGTGCCTCCCGGGTGAATCGTATATTTGGATTTATGGGCCTCTACGAGAATTTCGTCTCTCAAAACGGGATCATTTGGGACCCAAAGACGATTTTTGAGCCAAATGCTTCCATCGTCCTTAAGTCGGAAAGGAGTATCGGTCTGTTGTGTACGAGCCTTCAACTTCTCGTACTGCGCATCAGTCTTTTGCCCAGCAAGGATCTTGGCTAACAGCTCAGGTTGAGCTATCAGATTAGAAAGACTGATAGAATTTGATGAGACTGCAAACGGTTTCCATAAAACCAAATCCTCAATCAACTTCCAACCTACGTATAATAGGTTGACGGAAATGCTAGAAGCCTTACGACTGAGAGTATCAGCAACTACGTTCGCCTTTCCTGGATGGTAGGAAAGGGTGAAATCGTAATCCTTGAGAAATTCTAGCCACCGTCGTTGCCTCATATTAAGCTCCTTCTGTGAAAACAAATACTTGAGGCTCTTATGATCCGTAAAATCCTCGAATTGTTCCCCGTACAAGTAGTGTCGCCAAATCTTTAATGCGAACACCACAGCCGCTAATTCCAAGTCATGAGTCGGATAATTCTTCTCATGAATCTTAAGTTGACGCGATGCGTAGGCGATTACCTTACCATTCTGCATAAGGACGCAGCCCAAGCCTGTCCCGGAAGCGTCAGTATAAATCACGAAGCCGCCTTGTCCTGAAGGCAAGGCCAAGATAGGAGCGGTAGTAAGTCGTTCCTTCAGCAACTGAAAACTGCTTTCGCACGAATCGTCCCACACGAACTTAGCCTCCTTCTTTAGCAGCTTTGTCATAGGCAGAGAGATTTTTGAAAAGTCTTGGATAAATCTTCGATAATATGCAGCTAATCCAAGGAAACTTCTGATGTCACGAACATTCCTCGGTTGTTGCCAATTTAGTACGGCCTCCACCTTGGCAGGATCTACGGATACGCCTTTCTTGGATATAACATGTCCCAAAAACATAACCTCCTTGAGCCAAAACTCGCTTTTAGAGAATTTAGCGAACAAACGCTCCTTCCGCAAGGTTTCCAAAATGATGATCAGGTGTTCGCGATGTTGATCCCAGGTTTCTGAGTACACCAGGATGTCATCAATAAACACGATGACGAAGGTGTCTAAAAAGGGTTTAAACACATGGTTCATGAGGTCCATGAAGGCTGCAGGAGCGTTGGTGAGTCCGAAGGGCATGACAGTAAACTCGAAATGCCCATACCTGGTTCGAAAAGCCGTCTTGGAGATGTCATCTCCCTTAATTCTGAGTTGATGGTATCCTGACCTAAGGTCGATCTTTGAGAAAATCTTGGCATTCCGCAGTTGATCGAACAAATCTTCGATACGCGGTAACGGATACTTATTCTTTATCGTGGCTTGGTTGAGCATTCGATAGTCGATGCACAACCGCAATGATCCGTCCTTCTTTTTAACGAATAAAACAGGAGCTCCCCAAGGCGAGACACTGGGGCGAATGAATCCTAGATCCATCAACTCCTGTAGCTGCTTCTTGAGTTCTTCGAGCTCGGCTGGCGCCATACGGTATGGAGCTTTAGAAATTGGCGCAGTACCCGGTAACAATTCGATGTTGAATTCAACCTCTCGTGGTGGGGGAAGTCCTGGCAGCTCCTCTGGGAAGATGTCTGGAAAATCCCGAACCACCTCCATATCACTAATCGAAACTAGCGTCGGCTCGGACTGGACGACACTGACTAAAAAGGCAGTGCATCCCCTTCTCAGGTAATGTTGTGCCTTTAGCGAAGAAATCATCTTGCTTGCACGGACCACCTTCACGAACTTGAATTCCACCTTAGGCATCCCTGGTGGAGATAACACAATTTTGCTTTCATGGCAAAAGATCTTGGCATGGTACTTGTGCAGCCAATCCATGCCTAGGATGACGTCAAATTCGATCATATCTAGAAGGATAGTGCAGGCCGGATAATGTCGATCTGCCAAGACTACGTCTAAAGCTGGCACGTAGGTCGCACAAATAGTGCTCTTCCCAATCGGGTTATAGACGTTGAGAGCATTATCTAACGAACTTACAGGTACGTGCAAGAGTTCAGCAAATTTTACAGAAATAAAAGAATGAGTGACACCGCAATCAAAGAGTACAAAAGTTGCTTGGTTAGCAATCAAGATGGTACCTTGCACAAGCTCGCCCTTGGTCAGTTGTTCGATCGTGGCAGTGTAAACGCGTCCTAGTGCTTTCTTCTGGCCGCTGGACTGTGGTTGTTGCACCTGGTAAGAATGTTGTTGTTGTTGTTGCGGTTGCGGCGGTGGTCGAGGGAGCAGAGGTGCTCCACTATTCCTTCTGAGGTCGTCAGCCGCCTTCTTGCGGCACTCGCGTGCAAAGTGGCCCATCTTGCCACAGTACAGGCATCCGCCTGTAAGAAGAGGGCATACTTGCCCGGGGTGAGGTCGTCCGCATTTGGGGCAGACATCGCCCGCCTGCTGCCGGGCGGGAGGGTTGCCCTGAGGACGCTGACGTTTGGAAGGAGGATAAGGCTTTCTTCCACCTTCCTTGTTTATGAAAGAGGGCGGTCGCTTGGTTTGACCGCCAGAGGGATATCTCTTTTGATCGTTACCCGCAACGGGTGGCTTCTTGCTTTGGGTGCTCTTGGAGCGTTCCCAATCCTCGGTCAGGAGAGTGGCTACAGCAATAGCTGCGGAGAGAGTTGATGGCATGCTGTTTAGGACCCTTGGTCGGAGTCCTTCTTTTAATCCGCGGATGAATTTACCCGCCCGCTCCCGATCATCTGCGAATAAGTTGGGGCAATGACGCTCCAACTCCTGGAACCTGGAGATGTAGTCTACCAGACTTGACGTGCCTTGGCAAAGTTCCAAGAACTCCACCTTTTTCCTCTCCCTCGCATGAGGAGGAAAATAGTTCTCCAAGAAAGCCTTCTTGAAAGCCTCCCAAGGAATAAACGAGTCTGTCGGGAACTGTATGTTCCGAGTCGTGTCCCACCAATGGCGGGCGGCACCCAAAAGTCTGAAAGTACCATAAAGAGTCTTCTTGTCTTCTGGGACTACCAAAACTTGGAAAACCCGCTCTACTTCCAATATCCAATTCTCGGCTGCATCGGGGTCGAGCTTGCCTGCGAAGGTTGGAGGATCGAGCTTTAAGAACTTTTCATATGATATTGCCGCAGGGTGGCTTGGTTCTGGGGTAGGTACTTGGTTGTGTGCTTGATTTCGCATGGCGCTAGCCAATGCGCTTAAGGAATCCATGATGAATCCCCGCTGATCTGACCATTCGTCAGACGAACCCTCGTTCGACCCTCGAACTATCCTTAAAATACCCAGATGATACATGAGTCAATACTTGAAAGAGAAGAGTAATATCAAAAAGTTTATCATATTTCCGAGTAATAGAGATTACAAAAGCCCAGCAGTGCTGGTACAAGAGGGCATTTACAAAAGCCAAAAAAACAAAAGCTGCCCAAGGGTACAAAAACCAACGAGTTTTATATCCTTTAGGGATGATGAGAGTACTTCCTCAAGTACTCTCTCGCGATACCCGTGCGCCTTAACCCGTGCAGAGGGGAAAAAAGATGCAAATCCTCATTCGGGACTCCTTGCCCGTGAAGAGGAGTAGTGGGGGAGTAATGTGGCGAGGCATCCGGTGCATAGGGCGGCGAAGCCGGAGTGTACACCGGAGAATTCGGTATGTATTGCGGTGAAGCTAGTGTGTATACCGGGGAATCCAATATGTACAGCGGTGAAGCCGGAGTGTTTACCGGAGTATCCGATATGTACTGTGGCGAGTCTGGGGATGGTGTGTATATTGGTGAGTTGGGGGAAGGCATATGAGTGGGTGGAGCGATGTCCTGAACACTCTCTAAGGGTAATATTTGTCCATCACACGATGGTGTGTCATAAGTACCCTGGACAGAGGATGCTGTGTCTTCCAGATCTTGTGCTGCAGTAGCCCTTCTATCGTATGCTTCCCTGAGTTGACAATTATCCATCGTATGTCCTTCTTTGCCACAAAATTTGCATCCCATCTGGGCTTGCCAGGGGGATTCTACTTCAGAGGATTCCCGAGAAGTGTGTCGATTAACTAAAACATAATTTGGCACACGACTTCCTTCCCGAAAGTGCACTACTGCCCAAGTCGCGGCTAGCGATGCCTGGTAGGTATCCGGAAGCGTAAAGCCCCAAGAATCCGCAAAAGTGGGAGGGGGCGGCCCGCTTGTCCAATGATCTGAACCGATAGAAGAACGCTCAAGTCTTCCTACCACAGAGCTTCTACCCCTCACAGAACGATAGCGCGTTCTTCTTGCGCCTATTCTGCGTCCCAATCTTTCACCATCCGGAGGGTTCATTTTCTTTGAATCAAGAAAAACCCAAAAACTCATGTAAGGTATACTCTAGTCTAATAGAGTAGAAAAAGAGAAATTAAGTTACTTACAGCACGATGCGGATGCTCGATGACCAAGAATCACTGTTTCGATCTGCTCTGATACCAAGTTGTAACGCCCCAAAATTTCGAACCTTATAAATTCCTTGAAATAGTTGGAAAATTCCTTTTCTTTACAGAGTTTAATTCTAAATCAGCGGAAACGATTTCTTTTTAAAAAAAAAGGACAGGTTTGACAACCTTGGGCACGTTAGCGAGAAAACAAAGATTTACTATGGATGATCTGCAATAATACTTAGGAAACCATTCCTTCTATTTAAAGAGAGTATCAAGTTTGTACAAAATTTGGGTTTCCTCAAGGGAAAGCCGTATCAAAAACCAAAAATGTCCAAGAGAAGCACTACGAGCAGAAACAGTGGATCCTTAAATCATCTCGCAGTCGCGCCATCGCCTGATGCACCTAATCGTCACTTGTACCCATGAGATGGGTTAGTTTTGCGAAAAACTAGCAGGAGAGTACAAAGACAGAAAGAACTAAATTAGGCATAGATAATTTATGCAGCAGGTAGTAACGAGCAAACTAAGCAGATAGACTGGAGGAATAAGCTAAGTACAATAAACTGAAGAGGGTGTGCATGCTCATTTTAGTTATTACTTGATAACCGACCATGCGGGTACATACATGGCACGTGAGTCGAGACAGTCGAGTCCAAACCGAGTGTTCATTATGTTAAGTATTTTAATATACCTCGGTTGTCTGACTGAATCCTATTCCTATGGAGACGACCGATGGTCGAGAGAGTAAGTCCCCAAGGCCTGATAGGGATGCATCCAACTTCTGCAGAAGTGTTAGGCTAACTTATGTAGCCCCTATCCCTCCCCCTAACCTCCGATGACTGGGGAAAAACGGGTCTTTTGCCCTTTTTGAAAGCCATAAATGGACTGTCCATCGGAGTTGGTACCCTTCGTCCTCTCTCTTGACGAAGCAAGGTTGAATTGAGCGCGACGGGGTTTCTTAGCCGTTGCCTCATTCTTCATGCTCTGGTCCATTAGACCGAAACGAGCATTTTGCCTATGAAGGCGATCCCACTCTTATATGTGTTTTCAACAACCTGCACTAAGCATTAAGCGAGGTCATAAGACTCGCTCATCCAATCGTCGTAGTACTAACATGTCTCGCATGTTTTAGAAGTACACTTACGAGAAAAGGGATACATGTCCTTAATAGGAGCCTCGGAAGTGTGTTTCGCAAAGATATAATGTTTTTTAAAAACTATTTTAACATATCAAATCTTTCGAAACCACACACAATCTTGCCAACATAAGGCATGTGATTTTCTCGAATCTGACATCCGATGACGCAGTGTCTGGGTGCTATGTAAGTCACGACACTGGTTTTGGTAAATGGGTTTCACAAAGAAACCTATCACCCAACAACTTGGTATTGCCCCAGATCAAGGGTTTTCCCAAAACATATCGGATGGAAAGAGGAATAGGTATTCCTCTCGAATACACTGAGTCTATGGCAAGGAAAAGAAACAAAAGACAATAATACGAAAAGGAAGTGCCTGGGCGCGAAGCGCGACGGCAAACAGTAACTGCGAAAGCAAGGGACAAGGATCGCGAAACCGCGTCCTTGAATTAAAAGACAGTAAATAGTAACTATGAAAGCAAAAGCCTGGGCGCAAAGCGCGACGGCAACAGAAACAGAAAGTGGGTAAGCAAAGGACAAGGACCGCGAAACCGCGTCCTTGAATTAAAAGACAATAAGCAGTAAATACGAAAGTAAAAGCCTGGGCGCAAAGCGCGATGACAAACTGAAATGCGAAAGCAAGGGACAAGGATCGCGAAACCGCGTTCTTGATTTAAAAGTGTACTTATATACATATAAGTATATAAATATATCATTAAGTCCTTTCGATTATCAATTATTTAAGCTTGATTTAATTATTTAAGTCCTTGTGCAACTTCTCCTACCTTGGAGTATTGCGAGAATGAAGCCGTCTACGAACGTAAGTGATCGTCGGTTTAGTTCGCGGGGCGCGAACGGGCTCCGTTGCGTAACACTGCAAAAGTACGAAGTTTTAACATGTATAAAATGAATATAGGTAGGGAGAAAGTTCGGTTTCTCCGCAACTCAACGAAGGGGTCATCGGCCCCTACCGTTACGAAAGAGAACGGGGTAGGGTCCAATGACCCATGCCATTAAAGGAGATGGGTGCAGGGGCCATCGGCCCCTGCCGGATATCTAAAGGAGGGCAGGGGCCATCGGCCCCTGCCGTGATAATAGTAAGAGGGGCAGGGGCCTTTGGCCCCTGCTAAGTCTTCAAAAGGAGGGGCAAGGGCCTTCGAGGCCCTTGTTGGGTTTTTAAAAGGAGGGGCAGGAAAAGGAAGGGGCAGGGGCCGAAGGCCCCTGCCAAGGGAATGCATAGGGGGAGAGTGCAGGGGCCAAAGGCCCCTGCCGAGCCCTTGCTCGACAGAAAAGGAGACAGGGGCCTCTGGCCCCTGTCGGTTTAAAAGAGGGGTAGGGGCCAAATGGCCCCTGCTCGGTTTCCGAGAGGTGAGGCAGGAGCCTTCGGCTCCTGCCTCCTTTCTTAAGGAGATGGGTAGGGGCCATCGGCCCCTACGTGAAAATGGAAGGGCAGGGACCAAGGCCCCTGCCAGAATATTTAAAAAGGGCAGGGGGCTCCGCCCCCTGCCTGCTAAGAAGAGGAAAGCAAGGGGCGGAGCCCCCTTGCTTGTCGAAAAGGAGGAAGGCAAGGGGGCGGAGCCCCTTGCCTGTCGAGAAAAGGAGGAGGAAGGCTCGGCAGGGGCCGTCGGCCACCTGCCGGCCTTCCGGCGAACCAACGGAAGAAAAGAGGGAGGGGTGGGGTTTACCTGAGCTGCCGTGAAGGAGGGCTCGCCGGAGGGAGAGGTGCCGTGAAGGGGAGTTGGCCGGCGTCGGCAAAGAGAGAGAGAGATGGAGTCGGGGGAAGAGAGAGCAGAGGGGAGAGAGACGGGAGATGAGAGAGAGTCGGGGGGGGGGGTCGGGGGAGGCTCGTAGGCCCTCCCCTCTCCCCTCTAGTCTTTTAATAGGGAGGGGGCGCACACAGGACCCGCCCCTGTGTCGCCGAAGAAGCCCCCTGCCGTGGGCTGCCAGTCCCCTCGAAAAGGGTTTTCGAGGGGCTGGCACAGGTTGGATCCGGCCCGACCCGGGTCCGAATTTTTTTTTTAACTGGTTTTTACAAGTATATCTGGATGTGTGATGGATAGATAGGTGAGAGATCCGATTAATTGATGGTAGGGGGTTGGATCCTCAAGAAGAACACCATCTCCAAGTCTCAGTTTCGCATTAATAACTTCGGGAGTCTCAACTTTCTTTTCATCAGATATTCCTGATTTGGTACAAATTTTTGCAGCTAATTTCATTTGAGATAGGATGTATCCTCGCGGGGAATAAGCCACTTTAATCCTTAAAAAATATCTCAAATACCCAAGATCAGACATCAAAAGTTTCTTTTAGCATAGACTTTACATCATTTACTCCCTTTTTGTCATTCCCAATGATGATCATATCATCAACATACAATAGAAGCATAATAATGGAGTCACCTGTCCTTTTAACAAAAAGTGCAGTGTCAGTATAGCAAGAAGAAAATTCTAAATTGATTAATACATTACTAAACCTATCATACCAAGCTTTAGGAGCTTGCTTAAGTTCATATAAAGCCTTTTTTAATTTCAAATTTTTTCCATTTAAATTCATACCTGGAGGTGGTTCCATATAAACTTCTTCATTTAAATTACCATTCAAAAAAGCATTTTTGACATCAAGTTGAAAGATTGGTCATTTTTTAACAGAGACTATAGCAATAAGAGCTTGAACACTAGTCATTCGAGCAACTAGGGCAAAAGTTTCATCATAATCTACCCCATACTCTTGGGCATATCCTTTGGCTACCAACCTAGCCTTATATCTTTCCAATGAACCATCACTCTTAGTTTTAACTTTAAAAACCCATCTACATCCAATGGGTTTCTTGCCATTGGGAGGATCAACGATTTTCCAAGTTTCCGCCCTTTTAAGAGCATTAAGTTCTAGTTCCATAGCTTCATTCCAATGAGCATATTGTTTAGCATCATTGTAATGAGATGGTTCATGAAAGGAGTGAAGAGCAAGTAGGCATGCTCGAAAGTTAGGAGAAAAAGAATCATAAGAAACAAATCTATTGGGTATTTTGGAAATCGGATTTGATTTTCTTTGAGAGGTCTCTTCGATTGACTCACTTTGAGAAAAATTTTCAAGGGCACAAGGAGGATTTCTTTCATTCCTTCTGGAGTAGACTTGTATTTGTCTTGAAACATTTTCTTCTAAGTTTTGATCATCATTTGGATGTTCAAAACAATTTTCACCAAGGGGTTCACTAGGATCAATATGATCATCTATGATGTTTTCTTGAGACAATAAGTCAAATAAAAAAGAATAATCAATATTTTCATTTGGTTGGTGCGAAAAAACATTTTCTTTTTCTAGGAATGTGACATCTTTTGAGATATAAAGTTTGTTTTTTAGTATGTCAAAACATCTATAACCTTTTTGTTTGTCGCCATATCCCAAGAAAATACATTCAATAGCCCTAGAAGAAAGTTTATCATTTTTGTGAGTTAGAACAAAGCATTTACATCCAAAAATCCTTAGTCTTTTATAATCGGGAGACATATTGTAAAGTTTTTCAAATGGAGAAAGATTTTTCAAAGAGGATGAAGGGGTTTTATTGATAAGATACGTTGAGGTTAGAACCGCTTCGGCGCAAAAGGATTTTGGAATATTTTTTGAAATTAATAACGTTCTTGTCATTTCTATTATGTGTCTATGCTTTCTTTCTGCAAGACCATTTTGTTGCGGAGTGTTGGGACAAGAACGTTGATGACAAATTCCATTTTCTTTTAAATAGCTTTAAAAATCATTGGATATATATTTGTCTCCCGAATCGGACCTAAGAATAGATAGATTTCCCAAAAATTGATTTTTAACCATTGCATAGAATTCTTTAAAGAAGGAGAAAACTTCGGATTTGCGACTTAGGAAGTAAATCCACGTGAATCGAGTGAAGTCATCAATAAAGACCACATAATACGAAAATCCTCCTTTAGACAAAATAGGGGAAGGTCCCCACACATCAGAATGAACAAGTTCAAATGGCCGAGTAGTAAAGTAACTTCTTTGAGGAAATGGAGTAGCTTTAGATTTCCCAAAAATGCAATCTTTATAAGTCATGTGATTGTCTTTACAAGTATTGTTCAAAAACGGAAAAAGAGACATTTTTACAAAATTTGGATAACCAAGTCTCTCATGCCAAATTCCAATACTTTTGTCTTTTATAAGATTGCAAGATGATTTAGATGGAATAGTCAAAAAGTTCATAAAATAGAGATCACCCCTTCTATGGCCTTGCCCAATCAGCTTCCCTGACTGGAGATCCTGCACGGTGCAATCTTTAGGTGAGAAAGAGACTTGGCATCCATGATCGGTGATTTGAGAAACGGAAAAAAGATTTAAATTAATTTTTGGAACGATTCTTACTTTAGGAACAAAAAAATTTTGAGAATTTTTAAAATCAAGCGTTCCAATACTTTCAATTTTCAATGATGTTTCATCGGCCGTTGAAACATAAGAGGATATGGGTTCGGAAAAAACATTTGAAAGAGAGTTTTTATGAGATGTTATATGAAAAGAAGCGATGGCGGCTCCGGATGTTGAGGAAGAAGTCTTGAGAAGATGTTGGAGAACTTCGGAGATATGATTAAGAGTCTCTTTGATATCTCCCTCTTTGGCATTTTCTTCTTCCTTCTTTGGAGAATTTTCTCCAACCGCGGCTACTTTTCCTTTAAGTTTGAGACAAACCAATCTAATGTGTCCCGGTTCATTACAATAATGGTATATTATTCCCTTTCTAGGCCCATTACTATTTTTGTTAAAGTGAGGAGGTCTATAGACTTTAACATTTGATCCGGGCCTAGTAACGGCCAAAACTTCATCATTCTTAATGCTTAAGCCAAGTCGAGTTTCCTCTTGGCATATTTCGGCAAGGGCATCTTCAATAGGTAGGGCTTTGCTTCTATAGAGAAGAGATGCCCTAACTTGTTCAAATTCCGGGCGAAGACCATGAAGAAATTGAAAGAAGTGCTCCTTTTCAATTTGTTTCCTTCTTAATTCAATATCTTCCGGAGCCACCCATTTAGGCTCAAGAAGAACAAGTTCATCCCAAAGAGGGGTTAGAGAGCTAAAATAGTCTCGGACACTCATATCCATTTGTTTGGTGGAACGAATTTTTTCTTGACAAAAAAATTGTCGAGCAAGATCCTTTTGGGTATACATACCCTTAAGAAAAAACCATGCCTCATTGGCCCTTCTAAATTTGGAAATATTAGCACAATTTTTAAGGTCAACATTGTTCATAAACCATGCCAAAATTTTGGCATGGTTACTTTCCCAATCCTCAACTTTGGATTGATGGTCATTGATAGCTTTGATGCGCTCATCGCCATCTAAAGCTTTTTCAATCTCATTTTCGATTTTAGTAAGAACAAGAGAGGGTTCGGAAGTAGTTCCCATAACAAAACCCCAAAGTTTCTTACCTCTTAGATGATTTTCCATCGCGGAGGCCCACATGAGATAGTTGGACTCATTTAGCTTAAAAGAAAGCTCCACTTTAGAATCACGTTCCATCGGCACCAAATCCTTCCTTTCTTCTTAAAATTTGAGAGGCACACGTTCCAAGATAATAAAGAGAAGCCCAATCACCAACCGAGCTCTGATACCATGTAATGAAAAGAGGCGGAAGCTCCAATGGAGTAAAAAGCACTCTTTAAGAGTGACCTCAAGAGCCAAGAACACAAACACTAAAAGTGCACACACAAAACTCTCAAAAGTAGAAAATGACTTAAAGTCATAAGTTGGATTGATTGAAGAAAGGGAGAGAAGGGTGAAAACCCAATGCTTACAAGAGGAGAATACCTCCTCTATTTATAGAGGAGGGAGGCTCAAAGAAGGGACCACAAGGGGCTCCCTTGTAGTCGTTGGGAGCCCCAACGGTCAGAAATCTGACTGTTGGGGCCCCAACGACTACAAGTGTGGGGCCCTTGTGGTCTTACAAAAGGGGAAAAAAGAAAAAGAAAAAAAGTAAAAAGAAAAAGAGAAAAAGTAAAAAAGAAAAAATACATTGTGGTTTTACAAGAATACCCCTATCGGGTATTTCACTAAAAAGGAAACTGTATATATATACATATATGTATATATATACTTATATATATACGAATGTATATATATATAAGTATATGTATATATATACATATTTTAACAATAAATTCTTTACTCCTGTGATTGTTGATTGATCATGTTATTGTTCATATATACTAGTTAAAAACTTAATGTGGCAATGTGCAGCAGTTTAGTCATGTTCATAATATCATGTTATGCTTAGTGTCATGCTTTATTGCCTGTAATTAAACAAATCTCTTGCATACTTGTTACTTAGTATATTTGTCGAATTCACAGTAATTACCTACTTAGGCAGTTGTAGTCTAATTCCTATAAATTTACCATTTTTCAGGTGAAGAATAGAGTTTATGAGCGGCTGCGGATTGGGAATCGATCGAGATATTAATTTATTATGTTCCCGGGACATCTCAGATTAAATTTTAATTTATTATTATTTATGTTATTTAGAACTCTGATGTTATAAATCTATTTGGAATAAATTTAATGTTGTTGCTTGATCACTCCTGTAATGCGCCTGAATGCTTAACTCAATGAAATGATTGTTTCCGTTGTTATAAAAAAAAAATCCTCTAAAAATCTGGGTTCAAATTTCGAGGCATTACATTAACATATGTTAAAGGTTCAGATTTATACATGTTGAATGTTTAAACTTATGTATGTTGAATATTCATATTTGTGTATTTGTCCATGTCCAGATTATGTGTTTTTATGACTGGACTGTTATGCATGTTTTCATATGATTATTAGGTATGCTTTCATATAATTTTTAGAAATAATTTCATATGACTACTAGTGTTGTCCCGTGTGCGGGCAGTATAGCTCCAGGCTCGGTAGCTATGTGTTATAGCACGAGCTGCCTGATTTTGACAAAAATAATAGTTGTATTCATGATCATGCAATTTAGCACAATAATGGCATAGATGTGTGTATTATGAACACTTGAGTTTTTAAGTTGCTTACTGTTGCATCATCAACAATCATGTGCATTCTTGAATGATATGCATGAGATAAATTATGGGAACAAGATGTGTGTTCCAAGCGTGTGTTCATATGCATATGAAATTGTTATATATGTATATTCTTATTATGTGTGCATGAATGTACATTTGTGAGCATGTTGAATGATTACGTATGTTGCATGCTCATTGTGGTTTTTGCATAAGGTGCATCAGTAGTCAAATGTGAATCACCATAGACCCTGTGGGCCACGAGCAAGTGTTGCTCTAAGTTTTGTTATATCATTGCAAAAATCCAATTGATATTTATTGAATTTATGAATTAATTTCATTGTTCCATATTATAACGAGTTGAGGTCCTGTGTTGTGTTTTGTATGTTGATTTGCAAAATGAATATTATGTAATGAATCTTTCTTTTGATAAAAAGAGATAAACAGTGTAATTAATATTTCTTCCTCGATGTCCCTTTTACAGTGTGGGAATCCTGAATTTCAGTTTTGGGGAACCGTGAGGATACTAAAACTCCATGTGTGATTGTGCCCTTGAACCTAACTAGGTGGTTCACCTCTCGACCACAGTTTTAGGGAGATTCCTCTACTTTGCCTGGGGGTAGTGTGTAAACACAACTGTTGTTATTGGTATAGCAAGAAAGTAACATTAGTGGATGTTGATTTCTCTAATGTTCCGACATTAGATGTTAATTTATAATGTTTCGATGGATGATGTTGATTCCTGATATCGGTCGAGGGATAAGTGTGGAACCCAGTAATAAAATACAAATTGTGTGTTAAGCTACAACTGAAAACCTAACTTAAACTTCAAAAATTTGTTGTGTCTGTTTTGAGTATCCGCAGGTTTTAATGAAAGTGAAACTAAATTTGTGTGCATTTAATAGGGACATCATACAAAATAAAACTCTAATAAGTTAATAAGTCACTCATGCATATTAACTATTCTGTATTAGATCATGCATCCTTACCTGCTCTCTTACATGTGATATATTGATTGTTGCATGATAATTGTCCTTAAATTTGGATTATAAAATGGTTGTAGTTGTATTCTCTAAAAATGTTAGATGAATTTGATTTATGTTTTTGTTACCTATTTGAATTGTTAGAAGAAGTCGTACGCAGGATCTATGATTCTGACCCTGTACTCTTTATGTTTTTCACAGCCTCTGAAGCTCAGTGATGAGATCAACTGTTATAGAGAGCCTACGAGGACTGTGTGACTGCTTTGACGTTTTACTTTTGGGACAGTGTGGCTCTATTTTTATTGATATTCATTTGAATAATGTTCTCAAACCTATGTCACAGGGACTCGGCCAACTGGTGTGGTCAACCTGACCCTGGGTGCGGTCAATGCACCCAAGGTCATTTATGTCCAACTTTTGGACTTTATATATATATATATATAGAGAGAGAGAGAGAGAGAGATTTGTTGCACCCCCGCACCCAAGTTTTTTCAAAATGCCGCACCCTCGCACCCGCACCCATGTGACATAGTCTCAAACTCTAGTTATTAATAAATAAAGTTATTTTAGTTGGTTGATAGTTAATGTAAGATCCATTATGGTGTGGATTGTGATTATGTGTGTAAGGCCCTGGATCTCTGGGTATAGTTTCCGTAATTATTTAAAAAAAATCACTTTTCAACGGGGATGAGTTGGGGTCGTTACACTAGTAAAAGGAAGAGGTTAAGTTCTAACAAGTCATCTGACTATTTTAAACTACCAGATGTCAGAAAATCTACATGAGGAATTCTTTGAGGTCTGAAAAATATGTGGTAAATGTGTTAATGTCAACTAGATAAAAACGATCACTAGATGCAAGCCTGCAGCAGCATGAAAAAACAAACACACCATGTGTATCATGTATGGGTGTGTGTATGGGTGTGTGTGTGTGAGAGAGAGAGAGAGTATGTGTGTGTGTGGTAGACTAAGGAGGATTAGTTAATGTGAAAAAAGATGGAGTTGTTAATTTGTGCTAGAAATTTTGGTACTGTAAGTCACCAGCAGGGAACTCCAAATTGTCACTTATAATAGTTGAAGCTTGCAAGCATCAGGCTACAATCTTAAAAATAACAGCATATTTTTCATACAGAAAAGAGAAAAACTCACAGAGATGAAAAATCGACCAATGGTACCGAATGCAGCCTGGCCGATATCAGGGTAAGTCTCAAGTCCAGGTTCACTGTCTAAGCAGTAGCGGAGGAGGATCCCTGTATAATATGAAAGAATCCCAAATAGAACCAACACCAAGAGCCCAAGCCACCCTCCTTCCTTAATTGCATATGGGGTAGATAGTATTCCTACCCCACACAGAACATTTATTCCTACACATCAAATAGTACAAGATATCTCAATCCCAGATCATGAGTAACTGATCATTGGTCCTCACACCACCCAGAGGATGGCATGCATCTTATGAAACATTTTGGTGGCAGCTACAGGGTCGTTCAGTGAATTAGAAAACATGTATGCAAGGAACCTACTGTTGATGTCCATAATAATCAGTCGGTTCAGTGGTGCACTTGAATAACATTGACCAGAAGAAAAGCTGATTATATTTTCAAGAAAAGCAAAAAAAAAAATAGAACGGCGAAATCAAATTCTGTGGTTAAAACTGCAAATCACTTGTCTTGAATAACTTTGTCGTTTCTGGAATTAGTATAACCCATTGATCACTGGTTTAAAATTGATGAGTGTGGAATGCATTAGTCAGCTATTTATTTAAAATAGCATTAGAATGATGAGTACCATTGAGTACTGCCTGTCCATAAGTGCACTCACGATTGACTGGCATCTCATGTGATATCTTTGTTTCTTTCTTATCATGTATTGGCTTCTTTGATGAAACCCGTGTACGTGCTGGAAGTACGAGAACATCAGAATCTTGCTCTTGCTGCTGTTCAGATCTCGTTGGCAGTAATGGCTTAACCAGTGAAACAAGTATTTCAGGAGTATGCATCCTTTGAAGTGAACTTGATAAATAAGCGCTGCTCAATCGGGCTAAATTTGGGGTGCCCAAAAACCCAATATTTGGAGAAGCTACGGAACTGTACATATCGATGGATTGCCTGCCCAGTGTGATCATACAAAGAATATTAGTTTCAAATTTCTTACACATTTTGAATTTAAAAAAAACTATATATCTAATTGGTTCATCTAAATGCAGGAATCAGCCAAATCAATCTCAAACATCTTTGTCTCTGTCCCATCAGGTTAAGATTCAAATGAAAAATTAAAACAAAGAAAAGACTGTGTCCTCGGATTCTATATTGGTCCACTTTTGGTGTGGATTGCTAATATGAACTAAGTAACCATTAAAACCAGCCAAGGGAGTCTGAGCTGTGAAGCATCAGTTTGTATCTGTCCAAAATAGAAAACTTTTTCCCCAAACACTCGAGCACCAAAATCATGTTGGGTGACAGGAATTGCAGCCCTCAATATCTTCCATGCAAAAGAGTTTCATTTCACATGACACCATTTCAAATTAGAAAAGGTTATACCTGTAACTTTTTGGCCATGATATATTATATGAATTAGGTTGTGTCCTCTGGGGGCTATCAGATGGAGAAGAATCCGCAGAATCTGATTCATCTCCATATCCTCTTTCATCAGCCTTCTCAGCAATGCTTTCCTCATCGTCACTCTCACTGTAAAACTTCTGGTCTGAATCCGACTTCTTCATGTTCCCCCGAAAAGTCTTCTGCTGAAGTCTGGAAAAAGGGCAATGGCTATCAAGGCCTAAGTCTTCAGAGTGGAATTAATGTTTTTCAAGCACCAGAACTCCATCTTTTAATGCTCAAAGGCGGAACACATAACACATGTAAACATCGATAATGAAAGCCGCAGTAGCTTCAGAGAAAAGTGAATCGCATATCAACCAGCCCAGCAACTTTTTTTCCCTGATCTCAAAACATGGCAAAAGGAAGAGGTATACTCTGGATAAAACTAAAGCGGAGAAATGACGGATAACGAAAAATAATAGCTAAAAAACAGTTTAACAAATATAGTAAGGATTACCAGAATCCAATAGCAGCAGTATAAGAACACTACCCACAAGCA
The DNA here is from genome assembly GCF_984573655.1 of Nuphar pumila. Classification (NCBI taxonomy): domain Eukaryota; kingdom Viridiplantae; phylum Streptophyta; class Magnoliopsida; order Nymphaeales; family Nymphaeaceae; genus Nuphar; species Nuphar pumila. The sequence goes on from NC_143261.1 coordinate 87,175,471, forward strand.
GAAGTTATGATTCAGCCTCTCCGGTGGAACACAGCGACCATAAATCAGATCTACAAGGTTAGAGAAACAGAAGCAGCTTATGAGTACCCTGGATATTTCTAGCTTCAATGACCTCAAAGGTATCTGAATACCTTGATAACCTCTAAAGGGCAAAACATCCAAGGGTTTACCAAAATTTAGCATAAAATTCGCCCGACAAAGCAGTTGAAATTTTATTTCAAACATGCCAAACGAAAGTAACAATAACAGCAAAATCATTAAGGACAACAACAACCATATCATAAGAATCCTTCAACCGCCTATTTACCTTCTCAAATATCTTGTTAGAAAGATCTTCCAAATGGAATAAAAGAAGGAAAAAGAGAAAAGAGATTGAGATTCTTAGGATTGGATCATGTCAAGTACGAAAGAAGAAGAACTGTCTGCCAAATCCAGATTTACGCATTTTGAAAGATAAACAATGATCAAATGTAGAATTTCAGCGAAGTAATAAAAAAACAGTAGCTGCTGATGCAGTTGCAATTTTATTAACAAAAAAAACGTTCAAAAAAGTATAGGAAAAACTATAAAAACAGATAATTGTGCCCGCTAAATTCCAGTCATTGTCGAATTTTCAGCATTCAAAACTCACTGCCTCGAAAGAATGATATATAAAATACCAAAATAAATTCATTATTTTCAGCGACTCGGATTTTAAAATTTCCGGCAACTCCGAAAGAGCTCTTAATGTAACAGTCAAGAGCTAGGATCTACCAAATTCAAACTAACATCAGATCCGATTCAGAAAAAGGAAAAAAAAAAAACACACACAAGGCAACAACGTCCATCAACACCTCGAAAAGCCTTCAAAACAGAATCGATCGCAGAAAGGACTTCAAGACGGGATTCTGAAGAAGAAATCTTCAGATTTCGAGAAAATTTTCGAGTTTTCGCAATTGATCGCCAAAAAAAGAATCGCATGAGAGGGGGGGAGAGAGATCGATTTTTTTTTTTTTTTTTAAGCAAAGGAAGACGTGTGAATCTATAAAAGTGAATAGAAAGTAGCAACTTCGGGAGCAAAATGCGCTGTGAATCTCGACAGTACGCACAAGAAGATCAATTCTTTGCAAAAAACAACTCATCGATCTTCGATATTGTTTTTTTCTTCAGCAAAGGAAGACGTACGAATCTACAAAAATACGCTAGAAAGTAGCATCTGCAAGAACAAAACGCGGAGTACTTCCTTTGCAAAAACAACTCATCGAACCCAAAGAAACTCTCTACCTCACCTTAACATCTAAAAGAACGCCCTTGGGGACAAAATGTCGACCAAATGTTACAGAAAACTCAAGAACCATAAGCGGAAAGAATAAAAAGATCGGAATTTACAGAATTCACTTCAAGCTCGTGTTTTTCTCTGTTTTTTGTTGTTAATCCTCCGATTCGATCGCTCGCTCTTCCGCAGAACAAAAGAGACTAAAATCTAGAGGAAGGAAGAGAAGGAGAAGAGATAAGAAGAAGAAGAGGAGACCGTCTCTTTCTTTCGCTCACTCGACTACAGCGAGGGATGAGCTTCCAGCGTACTCTCGTACCTACTCATCACACTTGTTCACAAACGAACAAAGCAACAAATAAATAAAAAAAGGGGAGGGAAACAAACCGTAAATCAAATCGACAAGGAAAACAAATCCAAAACACGTTACTATTTCAGACTAATTTAATAAACAAAAAGATTGTTTAGCGATGACGTGGGGCGTAAAAAGTATAGTATAAAACCTTTCTGACTCCCTTTCTGTCCTTTATACCCTTCTCTGGAATCTGTCAATCCAGAGAGAGAGAGATATGGGGATATTCGGATACAGGTTTTAACTTTTTCTTTCCTCTAAACCTCGGAGAGAGAGAGAGATTCCTACGAACCTCCTCCACTTTTTCTCTTCATACTTAACCGGAAGAGAGATTTTCCCCTTCTTCAACTTCGTAAAATCTCTCCCTCTCTTTTACGCATAAAGAAGTCATTTTAAGAAGACGCTGTCGAATTTTATCAGATTTTTTTAATAGGTTTTTGAGACTTTCAAAATAACTGATCAAAACCGTGGCAAAAAAATTTGTGCTATTTTATAACGAGTGTTAAGCTTCATATGTATAAAAAATTATGATATTTGTATTTATTTTTTTATGATCTATATTCTATGAAAAACAAAATTATTTTGAAAATTAATCTGGTAAACGAAAACAACAATCCAAGTTTATCAGAACTCTTGAAGAAAGCATAATCATAAGATAAACATGGCATTAAAATATGATTCATAACCATAAATGATGTTCTAACATGAATACGGTAAATACACAATAATATTTAGCCATTTTTCATATTGACCTACTGTTAAAATTCATAAATCTCATTAGTAAACCATAAAACATCATGAATCAAATCTTTAATTCATATTTAACGCTAATCACATGATAAATAAACTAAATCATGATATTTCAGTTTATTATAGATATGATAATATCAATATTCACTTTTCTAACATGATATAATTCATTATCATGCTCACAATAATCTGAAACAAACAAGAAACCATTCTACAAAAAATGATTTTACACTTTTTTAAACTAGTTCTCTTCAAAATATTTTTCTCAAAATTGATTCACCAAAACACTGTTTTAACTTTTTCAAAAATCTTTTTCATGTAGATTCAATAGTCATAGACGTTCTAGGCATAGATCACATGTAAATCCAAACTCTAAATCAAAAGAAGGTATGCTAATACATCCTGAAATCGAACACCATGTAAGTAGAAATTCTCTACCAAAAATGTGTTTCTCATAACAATACCGTTGATTTTTCTTTCATACGTACATGCTTCTGAGACGGTTTAAACCTTCACCAAGATAATTGCATGTCTCTAATAGAGATTTGGACCACCACAAAGGTTGGAAGGAAGGAGATGTAAGAAAGAAAAAGAAAGAAATGCACCTCAACTAAAAGAGGTAGCATAAACAGTTTCATAGGAGGGTGTCCCCTCCTATTGGACTTCTATAAAGGATCTAGAGATAGATTCTACCTCCAACAATCTTTGGTGGACCCCACTAGGGGGGCGTCCCACCTAGAAGGCTCTTTTAAAGAGTCTTCAAGTATTAAGAAACTCTTTTTCAAAAAGTCTTTTAAAACGATAGGCCTCTTAAGAGTTTTTCTAGAATTAATTTTTCAATCTTTAATTAGTTGTGGTGTCCACTATGGGGGCGTCCCACCCTCTCTAAAACCCCTCTCATATGGTTCGAGATCATCCTTCATGAGGCCTCTAGAATATCAAGTGGGCTCCACCAAGGTGGTGCCCCACTTGGATCCAATTCATGTGATTCGATCCGAAAATTTTAGACCGAATCTAATCTAAGTTGCATTGGATTCAAGTACCAAACATAATTTCAGATCCATTACTTAAATTAAAGATTCATATCCATATATGAAGTCCAAATCATTATTGGATTCAAATACTAGTGTTTGGATCCAAATATGACTCGCCCAGTATCCATACAAACTATTGGCCATCACGTAGCACCTCATTGGGTTGGATGTGACCCTTTGTGTCTCATAAGGAACTTAGTTTGGATTCAAAATATAGCTCGATCAATTTAAAATAACCAAATTCTAAACCTTATCTAAGTTAGAAAACCTAAAATAGAAGCCGATCAATTTTAAAAATTATATTTTTTAAACTAGCCATAACTTAAACCACCAAATCTGATCTCCTATGAGATCTACGGCCTGTAACGAACTTAACTAGAGTTCTAGTTCAACTTAGACTCTTGAATTTTGCTTGAATTTAACTTAATTTTAACCTAAATTTCTCTTAAATTTCACTCAAATTTAAAAATTAAAATAAATAAAATTCACAAATATTATATTAATGGCAAGAGAGAGAGCTTTCTACGTTAAGAGAGAGTGGGAAAGGAAACCAAATGGTTGATGGCCATACACAAACGAGAGAGAGACCCTAAAAGGTGAGGTTCATGCAATAAAATTTTTTTTTTTTAAACAATGAAAGGGTTAAGGATTAACAAAGTTAACTCAAAAAAGTGAACACCATCAATAATATGTGGCATTCATCGAAAACATGAAACCAAAGGCCAAGATGTTTGGATGGGCATAAAGCTCATTTTCAAAATGAGATGATCAGGTTCCTTAGTTCGGAGTGTGGGGTAAAATAACACATCAGCAGTTCAAGCCAATTCAATCTGTCATTAGAACAGTTTTAAAAGTGGCAGTTGCCAACCACTCTTCTAACTTACTGTTATATTACCGTCAGCAAACGATTGCTTTCCATTTTTTTTTTTTTTTTGCAAATTTGACCCACACATCTGTTGGCATGATAGATCTGCAAGAAAAACGACACTTGAATCATGTTATTTTTATGTAAAAAAACATAAATTTGTAAGCCACGAAAATTTTTTAGCGACCAATTTTTAAATCTTATAAAAAACTATCTGCATTCTTTTCGAACAAGAAAGTGGCTTCTTCCCTCATGTGGAAGCGGTCGTTAATCGATTTGGTCTGGAAGATGGGCTCCCTCACCCTTGTGGAATTTGAAAAACAAGTTCAAATGTGATCTCACTGCCACCTGCGACTCTTGGGTGATTTACTGCCAAAAGTAACCTCAATGTCGTATTTTTGGGCCAAATCTCAGTTGTCGCACCCGTACCCATTTTCAAGAGATGCTCCAAATTATGCTTGTTTCGTGTGCTCTCTTGTAATGAAATTTGAGAGTGCATCAGGTGGAGCTGGTTTGGATGTCATTCATCCATGTAATGAACGGCAACCAAAACATCATTAGATGGATAACCCTCTGTTTCTTGGATGGGTCCCACAAGATTTTTGAGAGCCATTCATATTTTAGATCAACGACATCTATAGCCTCCAAAAATCAGTGGCTGAAACAAAATGAAACAGGGTGGTGTTCTGGCTGCTGTTCATGTGATCACAATGATGTATGGATGGAAGTTGAGGCAGCTTTGACGGTTTACCATAAGAGCTGAGTTTGACCTCATGCACTCTCATAAAATGGCATGTTCCGTATCCGTTTTGTTGTTTCCTTGTGGTATATCTTTTCTCAACAAACTGGACCACCACGTCAAAATATCTACTAAAAATTCAGAGTGCATATCAGGTCAGAGCATGTTCTGGCTGTAATCCGTCAGAGCATGCTTTGATGTCGTTCATCGGTGTAATAAAGGGTATCTCAAACACCATGGATGGAATCTGTGTTTTTTTATATTGGAAAACATGGTAAGAGGATCTAAACCATAACCTATAAACTTTATAAAATTCAAGTACATTCAAGTACTATGAATATTATTATCAATCGAGTATGGCATATCCATATATAATAGAAATTAAGTAGAGTTTCATTACTTTATTTTATGAGAAACAATAGTATTGCTTTTTTTATTATTTAAAATAATCATAGTAATAAGATCAGCTATACACTTTTATACATGATCCATACAATATGTCAATTTAAATATGCAATTGAAGCCAAATTGATGTTTTAAATTAGTACACATGATCATAAATAGTCAATTGAAATATCTAAGCTTATGTTAAGGTCCAGAATCAAGTCCAGTTTGTCATGATGTTTTTCTGATTTCACGAGGATTTAATGTTTCATTGGAGTGGGTTTAGGGTGTCTTTGGTACAGGAAGCTTGATTCTTACATTTTTTTGAAGAATTGGGTCGGGACTATATGGGTCAAGATCCAAGAGTCATCAAAACTTATTATACAACCTAAACTATGAAAGATGCCCTAGGATCCGTGATCCAAACCTAAGACATCACCATATGTCCTATGAGGAGCAATTCTAGCTTGTGTGAGCTTCATTGTGCTAATATGAAAGCTTTTGTGGTTAAATATAGTGTGAAAAAGTCAAAGAACGTGTTTTTTTTTTATAAAAGAAGAGAATATGGATCTCACAAAAAAGATATATGACATATAAAGAGAGCTCACTAAAAGACAAAAACTTTTTTAACTTCAGAGAACACTTGGCACATGAAGGAAGAAGGGAAAAAAATTACTAAATTAGAGGAGCCACAAAGTCAACAAGTGAGGGTCAACTTGTGAATGAGAAAGAAAAGTAAAGAAGGAAACAAGGGAGGATGTCTCACCTTCTTTCCCCTCTCTCTCTCTTTTCTATTTTGTAAAAAGGGGTCCAGCTTGATATTGTTTTCATTTATTTAATTTATGTTTTTAGTACTTTGGTTAGGTCTTTAAAACTTGATTAGGGAGGGTCCCTAGTTAGGCTAACTGGCCCCTTCTCTAGTCTAGTTCTGACTGTGACTTAAGATCCTGTTTTGATAGTTAGAGGGTGTAGGATAATTATGGGTTAGTATTTCATTTTTAGATTGGAGTTAGACCCAAACCCAAGTCATATTGAAACACTTGCTTTTTCAAAGAAAAAATTTGGTTTTAAATCCAGGTTGGATCCGACCGGATTCAACCCGGATATGGGTCTTAACCCCCACCCCATATCTTATTTAAACCCCCCACAGGGGGTCTTCTTTGAAAAAAAAAGAATGCAGCCCCTGCGCTGCTCTCTCTCTCCCCAACGCTCCCTTCCTCCTCTCGTTCTCCTTTTACGCGCAAGAGACCCCCCGCTCCCCCTCTCTCTCTCCTCTTGACTCTCTCATCTCATGCTCACTTTTTTGGAGTCAAAGCCCCCTTCGCTGGGAGCTTCGCCGATGACCTCCTATTGACCCCTCCCGCCCTCAGGTGAGCTCTCTTTGCTCTCTCTCAATCTCTCGCAGGATTCAGCTGGCAGGAGGGTGATGCCCTCCTGCCATCACCTGTTTATTTTTTCGGTCGACTGGCAGAGGGGCGATGCCCCCTGCCTATTTTTTTTAGCCAGAGGGCAGGGCCGCCGCCCCTACCTTCCTTCTTTTTTTTCGACCGGTAAGCATCATAGGTTTGATCCGCTTGAATCCACTGAATTTCGATTGAATACCTATCGGTAGCAGATCTGAATCATTTTTCTGGCCCATCTCTCAATTTCAATGTTGGTACAACAACTTATCTAGATGGATCAAATTTTAAATAATATCTACTTAAAATTAAAAACAAACATGTAATCATAATCAATAATTATAAATATAATTTTAGTTAAGATAAAAAATAAGATCAAGCTTACTTAAATAAGCAACTGAATTTGTCAAAACATAAACCATTTGATTGACATATAATTTTAGACATGAGAAAGGAGAAATTTGCTTTTAGCTTTAAAAAACAAATTTTAGATAATTGAATAAGGTTTCCAATGCAGAAAAAATTACTAAATTTTGATATACGGTTGCATAGTTATGGCTTCTGCAAAGTGACTATGTCAAGTTTTATCTAATTTTGAGTATGATTCGACCCAAATATATGTAGAGGACCCAATCACGAATTTGAATAAATAATATACATAAATCAATAATGACATTAAGAAAGAGAAAAAAAGAAAATGCATTTTTCACCAGCAAAAGATTTCAAATCCATGTTGATTAAAAAATAAAACATAAGGCTAGATCAACTTACTTTAACTTGAACCACCATCAAAATAGAATCTAGCTCAAGATTTTGTGTCCATCCTAGGTTTAAGATACTAAATAGGGCAGACTTGGGCTTGTCTATTGGCTACATGGCTATCCAAAAGGGTTTCTCAATTGCTCATCCTTAAGGTGAAACCTTCTATTTATAGAGTGTGGGGACTTTACTCCCCCATTAAGAAAAGGATTCTCAATTAATGCCAACCACACTTTCCAAATTGATAAGTTTATTCCTCATTATGTAATATTTTTAATTAAAATAAGACTCTAAAAGTTGTAGAGATACCAAAATTTTGACTTAATATATGCATATAAAAATATCTCAAAAACAAATCACAACTTTGACTCAATATAAAATTTAACAAATATAATAATTATAAAAATATTTTAAAAACAAGATTTATAAAATTCATGTTGGCAAATCACAACTTTGACTCAATATATGCATATTTATTAGTATATTAATTAAGACCATATTAAAAGATGTAATAGAAGTGTAACCTTAATATAATGCTCTCACGCTATATACCATTACGAGCATAAAAAAAACTTTGTTCACCTAGTACATAGATTGTAACGCCCCAAAATTTTAACCCAAAAAATATGCAAATTTTTTTATTATCCAATTTAATGTCTCATCTACAACATTACCTTAACCGAATTAAGCGCTAAGGAGTCAGCATGCACAAGCACTAGTGTTTAACAGCTCCTTGGAACAAAGTTTGAGAAAAGATGTCCAATTGATAAAACCCTTTTATCAAATAATTTTTAAAACACAACAAAAATCATTTGTTTGAAATCGGTTAAATATTTTGGGTGAGTTATAGATTGTTCTATCATCACAACTGAATTAAAATATAATAACATTCATCAATTAAATTTAATTCAGTCTCAATAAGTTAACAGTTAAATTAAAGAATCTTAAGTCCAAAATAAACAATAGTTGTTTTTTCAAAACAATTTCAAGAAAGGAAAAGGACTAGCTCTCTATACTGCTGCAGCATCCCACCATCAGAAGGCTTCTTAATTGGTACCGACATGTTTATAAGTGAAGTTTGAGTCTCAGTAAAAAATACTAAAGCATAGTACATGTGAATAGAACTGAATATACATGTGGCATGTATTCATTCACATACATATAACAATTAAGCAGTTATCAAAATATGATCTCAATTTTGAAACACTCAAGTAGTTATCTCATTTAGGGCATGATTTTAAATACAAGTGCATGTCACAATTTGATTCAGACACAGATATCCAGATTATGCATGAACAGTTGAATAATGCATATACTTATCAACGTGAACCAAATATCTCATTTATGCATGAGTGGTTTTAACATATTTTATTTATATTTTCTTTCTTAAGTGATGCATGCAATGCCTAACTAAATGTACAATCAATAATTGTTTCGATATTCAGAATCTATGGGTACTAACATATATTAGTGTCCTGGATCAGGGCATAGTTTAGGATTAGATTCAAACATATTGTGACTTACTAACTCGATCGTACACCTTTCACTAGTGGTGAGTGAGGAATGACCATTGTTGAAAGAGATCTTTCAATACCTCTAATCTGGTATATCAGACTTCACTCATAAGTTATAATACATACTACCTTTTTTATTGTAGTGGTATCTAGATCCCCTATCTTCGTGGATAGTGAGAAGCAACATTTCGTGCTTAAAACAATATTCCACAGAGCCAGAAGTATCATTTATTTTTTCATTGTAAGCACCAATAAAATTAATGTTCATGTTATTCTTTATTTCAATAATTCTATTACCATACATGCAATAACATAGTTAACCATTTTATTAAGGTCATTAGCCTCCCATTTAAGCACATACATGTATGATTTCAGTTAACCAGTCACAGGTTATCAACCTTCATTGGGCATAGTCATGCATGAGTCATATATTAATGCATGCCAAGCATATCAAATTATTATGCATGCGCATAAGCAAGTAACATTCATATGCATATTTTAGTACCATGCATTGGCATATCTTACAGTTGCATTTTTCAATAACATGCATTGGCATAATTCATTATCATGCATTTGCAGGATTTAATAACATACATTAACCAAATTCAATAACATGCATTAGCATACCTCAATAGCATCCTCTAACATTCATATATTCTATTCATTTGCATGCATGTACAACATTTATTAGCAGTTGACATATCATGTCATAATGGCATTTAGTGTAGCATTATCAAATGCACACACTTCAATCACACAAACCGCCTAGTTCCCCAATACGGGTTTGATTTAACATAAAATATATTTGTTACAATGGTTGTTCACCTGTGTAGTTGGATTTTGGGTCCCATATTTTTATGGGAGGTACCCACATATGTTAGCTTTCAAACCAGGTGAACCTGGTGTCAAAATTCATTGCAGTTTGGAAATTACAAACCAAATACTGAAATCTGTTTTTTCAAACTGTACATGACAGATTCGATTTTTGGCCCAAGACTGTCATAAAGAATCAACCACTGTAATAGAAATAAAATCTTATTTTTTATTGAAGGTTTCCACATATCTTATCTTTCAGATGCTAAAATCTCGAGTCAAAATCATTACCAATAAATAATTAAAATTTCGGGATCAGACACTACTCGTGGGACAAGACATAATTTGTTTTCTGAATAGTGCATTTTTTTTTAACTTGCGTGAATTTTTTGTGATTACTGTTAAGGAAAAAAATCAAGATTTTTATCCTATGTCACACCACATGTGGTATAATACATGTAAAAATTGTGGTCTCAGATGACACATATTCTGGAAGATAAAAATCAGACACTACAACATGTCAAAACAACCCCGCAAACTGAGCATGTTTTTCTATCTCATTTTGTGGCGAGTTTCGCTCTCAGACCGTGCCATCTCTGGATCTTAATTCTTTTTAGAACCTCTTCCATGTATGTAAAAGACCCCCAAAAATGTTTATGGCCGTTGAGTTTGCGGTTTGAGAGACCCACTTGCATCTTTGAAATTGGTCAAACCCACAATCACAAACCGTGTATAATCTTCTAATTCAATTAATTTAGACCTATTCTAATCATGTCAAAAATCACATAGAACATATAAATACATGGCTACAGACCTAGACATAATACAAACACAATTCATTAATATTCAACATCAACATAATTAGGCTGCAAGCAAAAATATAAAATGTCTTACACACATACTACCAGATTAACATATTTTTTGCATAATTAATTTTCTGAAACATTTTTATGTATCAAATGACATTCAACAACTTTTCAGACACCTGAAATCACTAAATGAAAATTTCCAATTTGAATTCATGAAACCCCCACACTATCTCACGTTTTACACAAAAGACCCTCATCTTACTACTAAATATTTTTTTCTTTATACATTAATAGGTGTGTAAACCTCAGTTTCACTTTGAATTTGATTTTATACGCATTTGCACAGGCTCTATCAGTCATACTATGAGCCATACAATTGAACACCCGAATTGATTGTTCTAATAATTGAGTGAATGGGTTTTCTCCAAAACTGATTTACCTGAAATCCTTTGGAGAAAACCATTCACTATAGTCCATGCATGATCAGTCCGAAGGTCTCTTTAGACTGATACACCATGCACACTCCATAGGTAAGACTCACACGGTCTGAACTTACCATCCCCTTCAAAAAGAAGGAAACGATCCTCTAATAAATGCTTGATCAAACAGTTTTTTTTTTTTGTTAACTCTTTCAAATCCATGTCTGATCAGCCTTAATACTAATATGGACGCATACACACACATCCAATGGGGTCCCTTGACTGATCAACATATGGATCAGATCCACCAAAATTTTTTAAAGAATAAAGCTTGATATATTTTTAAATTTTGGTTTTTACTCAAATCTTTTTTTTAGTTCCTTCACTTCTGAAATCCATATCTAATCAGTTATGACTGATATAGATACATATTTCATTAATTAGAATCCTCACAACATGCTTATGTACATCGGTCCTACTTACATGCACATGGGCTAAAGCACCCCTATCTCGAAAAGTCGAAACCCAAGTCGGGAACGGATTCATGCAAACGTTGGCTGAGTGGGCTGGATCAGCTTGCTGGTCTTCTTCCTCCTAGCAACAGCACCTCCACCTTTACTAGAGTCCTCCACACGTTGCGAGAAGAGAGAGAAAGAGAATAGTGAGAAAGAATAGAGGGGGGAGAGGCGTGTGAGCCCCTTTTATATTGGTTTAGGGATTATTAAAACCCACATGGTAGGTTCCAATTTCCCATTTCAATGCTTTGACAAATCACAAAAATCTTAGGCTTGTTTGATTCTTTAGGGTATTCAGGAAATGGCCTATAATGGCGCTATTGATCTCCGCTATCGCTCTATTTCTTGTTGCTATTGGCTTATAATGGTGAGAATAAGTTGCTAAAAAAAATGCTTTTGTTCACCAATAGTAGCGACATTTATAGGTCGTTGTTAAAGAGTGAACCAATACCAATGAAGAATCTCGCTGGAACTGAGAACACTAATAGCAACAAGGTTGTTTTAATGGCGAGATAGGATATAAAGGCGAGATCTGTATCTTGTTGTTATAGCCTATAACAACGAAATTGACTTGTCGTTATCAGCTATGACAGTGAGACAGGGATCTCACCATTATAACCTATAAACCTGAAAAAAAAAATTGTGTATTTCTTATCTCGAGGGCAATAAAAATACCACTCGAGAATTCAACAGCTTAATCAAAACCCAACCACGAATTCAGTTGCCTAAAAGGAACCCTTGTAACAGTTCTGATGACATACCAAGCACATAAATGCAATATTAATAAGGTGAAAATTTCAGTGTTTCATGTTTAAGCATACATAGGAAAAAGCAATATCACTTACATCACAAAGGTACCTCATCATATACACATGCAGGACCCACACTCATCAGAAGACATGAAGGGAAGCCCAAAATAAAAAATAGGCTGTTGAGAGATGGAATCAAACCAGTCCCTTCCCCTGAATCCTTCTAGACCCAAGACTATGGCAGATTGAGTAATGAAATTCTTCACAAAGGGTTTGCCAAATTCAATCACAGGAACACCCCTCGGTCTATACTTTGAAAGCAAATATAGGTACGGATTTTTTTTGGCAAAAAGTTTGTTTGTAGTTTTGTAACGGTTTTCTTTCATTTGATGTCAACTGTTAAAATATATACATTTGCATTCACTCTAGCGCAACCTCTGTGACCACGACACTCCGCTTAAGCTAAAAGATATGGGCAGGCACCACAACATCAATCTTATTTGTCCACTAGCTAACTATTTCAACATAATGAAATTTAACTTGCTCAGATAGCTCATCCTACTGTAAAATAAAATTTAAAGTTTGATCTGAAACACCACCCAATCTAGGTATCTTTGTAAAACATTAAACAAACACACCAGCCACAAGTAGCAAAAAAATTAATTCAAGGCAGCATCTGAACCTGGCACTACAACCTACTAAATCATTAGGGCAAGAGTCTGAGAGAACTATTCACACACAAAATCCCCTTTGACTTGCAGAGTTTCAAGATCTAAAGTCTAAACTAAAACTTGGTCACAGTTAGGGATGGCAGTGGACCGAGGGCAACGGGCCCCGCCCCCACCTCGCCCCGTTTGGACCGGGGATGGAGGCAGGGATGAAGGTTAAAATCAAAACCCGTGAGGGGGGTGAAGGCGGGGATGGACTTACGCTTTCTCCAGCTCCGTCTTCGTCCCGATCCCCGCCCTGCCCTGTCCCCAATCCGTCTTTAGGGATGGCAATGGACCAAGGACAAACAGGACATGAAACGGGAATGGAGGCGGGAATGGAGGTTAAAATCAAAACCCGTGCGGGGATGGAGGGCAGGATTTTGAGATGGGGCGGGGGTGGAGACCTTGTCCCCGGCCCCAGTCCACTGACATCCCTAGTCATAGTTTGGAAGTAATTAACTTCGTTAAGTCTGACTCGGGAACTTCTCAGAACTCAGTTAATCTCGTCCTTGTGTTTACAGTTTTGGCAGGAACTAGCTCAATTGCATGCTTCTTTTCGGGACTCCGCAATATCCCCTCTTTCCAACTATTAAAGTAGATAGGTGTATGCGATAACTCAAAAGCATAATCCAATTCAATGTCTTTTGAGAGTTTAGTTAAATAGAACATTGCTACAATTAAGAGTACATTCATAATACAACAGTACAATATAAACAATAAAGATATAAATTTTCCTTCTCCATTGAAACCTGAGCAACAATGAAGAAAAAAGAAATCACTGTAGAAAGATGTTACCCTCCAGTGGTAACCAAAATGTTCATAATACAACAGTATAAACATAGAATGAGAACAACAAACATTATACAGAGTAGTAGAGTAGCAGCAGTGAGGCAGTAGCAGTGCATCTACCGTGTGGCGGAAGTCGATCAAAACATCTTACATGCCTCAAACCCACCAATGCACCTCAGTCAAATGCTGTAAAAACCATGACCAAGTCAGCGGTAGAACAGAACCTAACAGGTATCCAACAAATTCAGGACATTCCAGTAAAATATTAAACACATTGACAGACATCTGAAATCTCAGCATGCTTGTGCATATCCAGTTGATGTCTTCATTGGGAAAGAACTGCATAAACATTTGAGACATGTCATGAATGGTTATTTAGTAGCAAACCAAAAAGATATTCATGGAAGGTCCAAGCCTTTGCAAAAAGCAACACAAAACGTCGTTAACCATTTGGACCAGATACCAAAAGAGAGCATCTCTGAGTTCCAGCCCAGTGAGTTCACAAAACCTTGATGATCCTACACAAGATGCAACCGACATTACTATCTTGATAAAAATGAATCATAGTGAAAATAATAACTAAAAGATTGAAATTACCGCATTTAACAAGATTAATAATCATAGTGACAAAAAATTTGACAAGATCCTTACCTTACTGATCTAGTGCTATGGAGAAAGAGCGAGAGAGGCCATGGAATGTTTAAGAACATCAAACCAGTGAAAAGAAAAATCAAGTGTAACCGCGTGTTTACCATTAAGGACAAGTGAGCAGCCTTCTCTATTGGCATGTGATCCTTGGCGCAGGTGAAGAGGAAAATCGTCATCCCTGTTGTACTTGAGGAAAGTGAGCAGCCTCTCGTGACCCTTCATCAGAATCTTCCTCATCTTCGATACAGCAACCCTAAACCCCTCGAAAAAAACTCAAGAAGGAAGATGAGAACGAAAAGGATCGATCGAAGATGGGGTAAACCCTAAATCCTCTAGGAAAAAGAGAAAAGAGCAATTCTTCTTCTAAAATGCGTGTTTTTAAACTAAAAGGTATTTTGAAATGATAGAGATCGCAGAGAGAGAACAAAATTTAAAAACAAAAGGTGTAAGGGCTTTTTATAGGTCACTCTATAATGGCGAAGTAACTTTTGTCGTTATAGAGTAAAACCAACCCTAAAACCCTTCATGCCGTTTTTATACTAAAGCACCATTAATTATAAGGGCGAGCCAGATTCACTAGTCATTATTGATCTATATCTAACAGCCAGATAATCTCACCCTTATACATATATCTTTAACAACGAGATGTGTCCAAAAGCAAAGGCATTCCAGGGGATATCCATGTCATTGTTATTAATAAATCTAATAACGGAAAAATTCATAGCCGTAGTAGAGTACTAGCGACGAGATTCATAGCTCGCCATTATTGATGAAGCTAATAGCAAAGACAAAAATATCACCGTTATCGCTTTATCAATAAAGGCGAGATTTTTTCTTGCTGAAAAAGAGTCACCCCTATTGACCCTCATCCTTATAGTGATTTCATTTAAAATTTTTTATATAGATTTCTATATTAGATTTTAAATTCAATGTTGATCAAAATTAATTTAAGTAAACCCACATCCAATCCAAATCCATATTTGAACTCTCAAATCCAAATTCACACTAAATTAAATTCTAAATGCAAATTCACTCTTAACTTAAAATTCAAATTCAATTCAAATTTCAAATTCAACTAAGATTCAAATTAACATATAATTTAAATTCAAATTGACACTCAATAAATTCTTAATTTCACCAAATAAAGCATAAAATTTGTATTTTAATTATTTATTAATTACCAAAAATCTTAGTTATTACATAGACACACAATACCAATATAGGGCACGTTGATTGTCTAATACCAAAGTTTATGTAGCCAATCATATATCAAAGGCTACTAACGAGTGTAGTTATTAACCATCGTCTATAAATAAGGCTACCTACCCCCCCCCCCCCTCGCACATGTCAAATTGCCTAACTAACAGAAAAACAATGTCGGGTCTACTGCAAGCATGTGTGATGCATATTTCATGGTCTCTATCGAGTCATCAGGTAATTTTCTCATATTGGCATCGTGAGTAGGCCTAACTCTCGAAGGCCTCATCTTCAAGAGACCCTACTTTAGAAAAAGAATAAGATACAATGTAGTGTAAGTTTTATAAAAGATATTTTTAGAAGAATATTTTCAATAAAACTTTTGTGCAAATCGAACACCAAATAATAAAACTGATTCACACTAATGGTGAAGTCTGAGTCAAACTCAGGGAACAGGAGAGAAATCTAAGTATTCTACATAAAATCACATATTTATTGCCTTAAAAATAAAAATAAAATGTAGCAAACAAGCACGAAAACCTATTACAAGATGTTCGAGCAGAAATGAAAATAAATACAATCAATTAAAAATTAGCCTAAGGCCCTACTTAACTAAAATAAAAAAAAGAGAAAAAAAGTAAATGAAAATGCCTCTGCTCGTGAATCATGATCCGTATATGTCAGTGTTGAGAATCTTGGTGCATCCACCTCAATGCCCATCACCTAATCACGGTTCTAGCTTACGGGAGCCACCTGCACAAACAAAGACACGTAAACAAAACAATGAACTATACACAACTATGTTAGTTAAAAATGAAGAAATGAGAGCACTAAACGTGAATTAAAAGAACAGAAAGAATCTAGACACAAATCTCAATGTGACCATGTTGGTTTCTGATCTAAAACAAAGTTTCCTTTGCTCCAGAACATGACACCAACTGAAAAATTCATAAAAAGACACTTAAAATTATAAAAATTACAAATTTGCCCTGCGCGATTAGAGAATCGCATGTTCTGAACAAATTCTCAAAAAAACAGAAAAATAGACAAGTAAACAACTTTAGATTCTAATAAAATTTTGCCAAAAAGTTTTTGACATGCTCAGAAATCCAATACAATTTATGAAATAAAAAAAAACTTCAAAAAAAGTCACATAAAATTATGACGACAAACTGAAAAACACATACCCAATAAACAAAATATTTCTGGAAAGATTTTGGAAAAACAATGCGACAAACAGCTAAATGGATTCAGATTTTGATGAAATTTTGCAGAAATATACTAGATCAGTCCAGAGTCCTAACCCAATTGATGTATTTGCAAAACACTTTCGAAATCTCCATATATAAGCAAAACAATATCAGAAAAAAAACTAGAAATTTAAAACTAACGATATTGCAATAACTCAAAAAATGCTCTCATCATATTTTTTTTGAAAAATAAATTCTAACTAATGAAATTAGAAGAAAAGTAAATGAATTAATCTAATAAATAACAGAGAAAATAAAAAATAAAACTAAAATGCAGAAAATAAAAAGAAACTACTACGCTCTAACCCGCGACTTGAGTTGGGAAATGGCCAACTCTAGCCGTCAGTTTCTTTTTTTTATTTACCCTTCTCTAAAAAAATATCACAAAGAAAAATTTTAAATATATGCTGGAAGAATAAGAATTAGTTAAACCTAATCTAATCAATAAAAAATAAAAAAAATAGCATAAATTAAAAATCCTAGATCTAACGATAGGGAAGAAGGGAAAGAAGATACTGAACCATCTGATTCAGCATCTCCCAATGGATTGGGTAAAGGAGAGAGTGAGCTTTGACCTCTTAAAATGTGCAACCACCCTCCGAAGGTGTTTCTCACGTGCTCTTACTGTTGGACATCACGTTGCATGGCTAGAATGTTGTTGGGGCGATGATCGGTGGTGAAGAAGAGAGAGAAATCAATCGGGGAGGCTAGGAGGTCGATCCCTTGGAGCGCCTTTGGATGATCGATCCAAGGTGCTAGATCGGCTGCCACACACGCATGGTTCTGCAGAAAATAAAAAAAAAATAGAGAAGAAGAAGAAGATAAGGGAGAAAAAGAAAAGGAAAGAAACAAAGAAAGAAGAAGATGAAGATGACATTGGGAAGAAGAAAAAGAGAAGAGGGGTTTGGGATTCGCGTGAGGAAGAAAGAGAGGAAAAAGAAGAGGGGGTGGTCGGTTGAGAGAGCCAATCTTCTCCTCACGCCCTTCTCTTGCTATTATATATATTAGAATTCTAGGTTTTAATAAACAATTACAAAAACCACACTTAATTTAAAAGTTATTTCAAAAGAGTACCTAAATCTATCTTAATTTGCAAAAACAAGGGTGGCGCCTAGGAGGAGGGACATTTTAGAAATTTTGTTAATCAAACCACAATGGATTTGAGTTAAGTGGGCTACTAAACATGTGTGGATTAGATCCAAGATCCATAAGATGGCATTTTAGGCTGGCTCTGGAACCGGTTATCCTTGACATTTGATCCAAAACCATAAAACGGCTATAACTTTATCATTTTAGCTTCAATTTGGATGAAATTCAAACCATGACTCCTTGACACATAAAACACCAAAAACATGATCAAAATAATAAAAGACACATAAATTCATGAATTTAATAATAAATATGAATGTATTTTCATGCATTATCACACTGCATCACCTCAATTCACTCAGGCTTATACCTTAACTTGATTTGTGAGACATCAAAATCAATGCATCTAAAGTTCTAAGTATGAGATTTTTTCTGTGTCCAAATTGATACAACTTATATAAGTTTTCAAATAAGCTTATTCTGCAACCAAAACTAGTAAAATCATGATAAGATCTTACATAAATCATAATTGCATGCAATACCAGAACAACAATTCATGAATATAATCGCGATCATATTTGAATATCCATGGATTTCATCAAAAGTTATGCGATAATTGTATAAAATTTCCAATATTTTAGATGTGTCCCACACTTTTTTTTAGAACCATTTATGCCCTAGAAGGGCAACATCTAGGATTTGCAAAATGAATGGTTGAAAAGCAGTTCACCAAAAGGTATTAGGGTTGTCGTTCATCACATACACACTAAAAAATTTGTGTGATATAGGGGTGTATCATATAGATAAATAGATAAGGCACAAGTCTGGGTATAGACATTGAGAGTGCATTTGTGTAACGAAAGGGCACTTCGTGTCGCAATCCGGACAAAGTGTCCTTCCACGGTAGAGAAATCAGACCACCCACCAGGAGAATGGTTTTCGTGAAAATGGGAGGATGGTCATTGATTTTGGGGTCATTTTTTTGCAAGGAAAAGCTTGGCAGTGTTTGTATAACTATGGTGGGGCCCGCGAAAATGCTTTGTGGTTTGTGCACTTTTGTGGAAACCCCACCATTTTTGTGACAAGCAAACGACCCCTAATGTGATTCCCAAATTTGGCTGCCAAACGTAAACTTAATCTAAATCATAGTGACAGAAGCTTAAAAAAAAAAAATACAGCAAAAAATCTCAAGAGAAATATTTTTTTTTTTTGTTTTCTTACATTTTTATTGGCAGAATATTGGAAGATGGATAAATTTTAAATGGAATGAATCTTATGATGGTACATGCTTGAGCTAACTAAAATTGAACCATATCTAATCAATCCTCAACCAACAATTATTTTATTCCAACACAGTTATATGATCTATTGTGTGATATGAACTCCAGAATTGAGAGATCTCGGTCCAAACTATATATCTCAATCCATTTCAAAGACTTCGGATCCACAGGATATGAACCAAAAGTCCTAACCAACAAATATCTGTTTTGGGCCTTGTTACAGCCTAATTTTTTAGGAGTCACCTCAGGATCTATGCTCCAAATCTCAAATGCCACTTTATGCCTATAGGAGGTGATTCTAGCTTGTGTGTGGGGTTCATTATGATGACATGATAGTTGATATGGATTCTCTAATATGTGACAAGTCAGAGTTTCAGCAAAACATGTGTCAAGCAAATGAGGTAAGTCAATTAAGGAGTAGGATCAACGTAGTGAGGTATGCCATGCAAGAGAGTCCTAAGGTGCATCCCCCAGTGTAGAATCTGATTAGAGTTAATTAGGTAGTTAATTAATTATAAAATAGTTCTTAGTAGATTTATTCTTTTGAGGAGTCTCTTTTAGAGAAAAGGCCCTGTCAGAGGAAGGATTCTAGAGTCCTTACTCAGTCTTTATTTTTTAGTATAAGTTTTTATGGTTTATGATAAATTGATTGGATAAAGACTCTATCTCAAGTCTCCCATGTATAAATAGAGGTCTGGGGTTTCCCTATATGCATTATGAAATAAGAAATTAAAGTTTCTCAATCTTTCTCTTTCTAGACGTCTCTCCTTCTTCTCTCTCTCTCCTCTCTCATGTTTCTCCCTCTCCTCTATGTAATTCAAGTAAGACCAATCCTTTCTAGGATGGTCTTTTATCCATTCCAAGATCACAAGCCCTTTTTTGTACCCGTATCTTTGTTGTGCAGTGATCTCTACCTTAAAAATTGACATATGAACCCTATTGACCATGGTTTTATTGATCAGTCTTACTTATAAATGAGTTTAAGGTATTTATACTATTCTCTAGACCTCTATCATACCTTAGGACTAATCTCTAATATTTCCTAAGGTTGCCTAAGCCGTCTAGCCTAAGACCGTATTCGAAAGAGCAGTGTTGTCCCGTTATATGGGTTGTTCTGCCTATTTCGATCTCCTGCATATACTCTGACCATACTTGAACGTTTTGATCCCTTTAGGACATTCCTAGACCTCTTACACAACCCTTGAAATTGATCTCAGCCTTAGCTAATACCCTAACCACATTCGAGACGCGAAATACCAAAACTGCACTCTATTGATTCAGTAGAACATGTAGTTTTTACTGTTTGAGCATCCTAGTCACCCAACGACTTATGTTAGTGATCCCTGACCTCTATTAGCCTATCTTAACCCTAACATGCATCCTTAAGTGTCCAACAACCTCTTGGTTCATTCTATATCAGATTTGAACCAAACTCCTTTATCAATTAGCCTCAGGAGCCATTTTTAACCTACTTGATTTTTCCATTTTTGTAGGCCTTTTCTCATAACTATCCAAAACCTTCACCATGGATATCATTAGACCTCTACCCCAACATGTTCAGTCGGGGTCTGCACCCCAAACATATTCAGCCCAAGCCTTAGAGGGCCAAAAATCTCAGATTTGATCATCTCTCTTCCGTCGTGCATAGATATGTTTGTTGCTAGCTCGGGGTTTCCTTCGAATCCAAACTCTGAGCCGATTCAACCGGATCTTGAGGAGGGCCTGACAAGCATTGAGAATCTTCCCTCAATGCAGATATGCAGAAGTGGGTCGGTCATGGATACATCACAAAAAATCAGGGTTGCAAACATATTGGGTTAAAGTAGACCTGATATTGGATCTGACTTTGAAGAATTGATCTTTTTCGGATTTAGATCCAAGCCGGATCTTATATTAAATTTTGGGATCTGGTTTGAAAGATACACCATATAGTACTGGATATGGTGAAAGCACACAAAAATCATTCGTTTTAAGTGAGAAAGGTAAAATATTTTAGGTTGGAGCTGATCACGATCAGGATCTGACCAAATATGCTCATCCAATTCCAATTCGGTCTACATAAACTCAACTTTATAATGCTTCGAAATATTGATTCAATATGGAATTAAATCATAAGTACCCATTGGTTCAATCAATGGAATAGTATTCCACATTTTTTATTGATGTTTTGCTCTGTTTTTTTATATTCTATAGAAAGAAAAAAAGTGACAAAAGTCCATATACCACCTAAATGGCATCAATGAGTAAAATCTCCTTACACTTTCAAGCCTCGACGTAGTAGCAATAATGAATATGTTAAATTATTAGCAAAAGTAGAAACTGCATTACTTAAAAATTGGAGCCTTCTAAATAGGAACTAGCCGATCTATGGCATCACTTTAACTTGAATTTAAAGTGAAAATATATCAATCAAATTTGACCTCCTAAAGATCAAAGATAGGAGGTGAATGACAAAAAAAAAAAACTTATTCAATTGAGAGTCCAAATTGATGACAGCATTTGTATTGTAGATAGTGGAATAAACAAGTGTATCAATGATTATGCTACTATCCAGTCAATTTTGTTCCACTTAGTCCCTCTTTCACAGCAACATACCTTTTCAGTTAAGAATGAAAAAATCTTTCTCCTAGTGCATGAATAAAATATTTCAGATCCAATCCAAATTCAAGTATATAACATTTAAGTTCGATAATGTTGGTCAAATCTAAGCCAGACTCAGGTCAGAACTTTGACCCGTTTGCATCCCTATGAATGAACCTGAGCAGGTGTGGACAGATTAGGGAGTGAAATTATGAATCCATATACTATGGTCACATATACTATGCATCCCTATGAGTGAAACCTGAGCGGTTTTGGGGGTGTTTATCCTCAAAAAAATCAAGATAAAAAGTCATCGAACACCCGCTGCAACTTTTTATCATAGATATATTTCTCAAAGAAAAAATTATCCCTTCATAAGGTAGAAGGGCTTTCGAGGGAGATAGATGTGATTAGCCTATCATGTTCATAGACAAATGGTATAATTTGTCTATTGTGCTTTCTAATATAAAGACTTAGGGATGTCAACGGTTCCAGTTTGGGTTGGATATCCAACCCAACCGAATATGTTTACTCAGGTTTGGTAAGATATTGCAGCTTCGATTATATAATCGGGTCAGATTCGGTATTAAATTGATCGGATTCTGTTTCACATGCAAATCCGAACGGATGCTTATTGGTATGTTATTGACATGCAAACCAACATTTCACAAGGTATAAATCGTGTTTCTGTCGTTATAAATGCAATAAAAAAAGGCTTCAAATATGTTGTAGGTGGCGCCTTTCAATATGTAATTCCATTAAAAAGCACGAAACCAGTTTTCAAAAAAAGTTTTTTTTTTTCGACAGAGAAAACTGGGGTTAGGCAGATCCCTACCAGTTATACAACCATATACCATTGGGATTCGAACTTGCAACCTCTCAACACAAAGTGACATGCACTAGCTGCTCCTGCCAGAAAAAGGGAGCCCCAGTTTTCAAAAAACTTGCACCAAGTATCTTAGCCTCACCTTGAATAGAAATGTTGTAAACCAATGCACTGTTATATATATATATATACATTAGGACATTAGCTTTGGCTTTGGTAAGGAAATCCGAATTTGGGTAGGCTTTTGCTTTTTATTGGTAACAATTTAATTTTGATCCTATTTAAGAAATTTAACATTCGAATC
The DNA here is from genome assembly GCF_984573655.1 of Nuphar pumila. Classification (NCBI taxonomy): domain Eukaryota; kingdom Viridiplantae; phylum Streptophyta; class Magnoliopsida; order Nymphaeales; family Nymphaeaceae; genus Nuphar; species Nuphar pumila. Next base: position 87,198,498 of record NC_143261.1, read on the forward strand.
CGAATCCTATTGGGTGGATTTGATATATGCTACATCCAAACCTAATTCAATGCGTCCCTCTTTATAGGGAGAGGGACGAAGCACATCATAAAGAGATACCGACTCATTAATAGGGATGGCAGTGGACCAGGGAAAAATGGAGCCCTGCCTCGCGTCACCCCGTTTAGACCGAGGATGAAGGGCATGAAACGGGGATGAAGGTTAAATTCATCCTGGTGAGGGGATGGACTTACGCTTTCCCCCGCCCCATCCTCATCCCGATCCCCGCCTTGTTCTGCTCTACCCTATCTTTAATCCTTCTAAGAGATGACAATAGAATGAAGAAAAACCCGGCTCCACTTGGACCGGGGATGGAGGCGGGGTGGAGGGGATAGAGGTTCGGGTTTTGAGAGGGGGTCTCCCGCCCCGGTCCATTGCCATCCCTAGATTCCCTACTCATTAATCCAATGACATGTCTGGGGATTCTCTGCAAGGGCCACATCTTGTCCAATTAAATGAGATGGAATGGGACGCCGTTGATTTGTAGTTGAACAGAATCTAAAACTTATACGAATGAGATGCCCCCCATCATTTGAACGGCCCCACTCAAATGCTAATATCATATGATGGGGCCCACTGCAGTTGAACTTGTAGAGCTTAACAGGTGTACTTCTCCCAAGTGACTCAGCAGGGCCCACACATAGCGACACAACAAGTTCAACAGGGCAGAATAACATCTCGTGAGAAGTTGAAAATCTTTTTTATTTTTTCACATTTTAATCAACAAAATATCAGCAGAATAAATAATTTATTAAATTAGATACAGAAATATGCGAAGAGCAGTAAAAAATAAAGCAAGCTGTTTTCTCTTGCAAAATAGGCGTCAAAAGCATAAATTATAAACAAAAATCATAAAATGATTTTTAAGACGGTATTATCGCTATATTTTGAAAATATCACAATATTTTGGCCCCGTTTAAGATGGTGATCCAAGTATCACTTTTTCCGTGATATTTTTGAAGGGACTCCAAAACAGAGACTTAGGGCCCGTTTGCATGTCATGAAAAAGGTGAGTTTTCCGCAGAAACTCATGGGCCCCCATGCCATTTTCGCGGGTCCCATAATGCAACACAAACGTGGGAGCTGCCTTCCTCATAGAAAGCAGCCCCCATTTTACACGCTGGACCTCCCTTTCCGTGGATCCAGTTCCCCTGGAGGGGTGGTTCGATTCATTTTTTGCGGAATAAGGTGCTGCCGCGGCACCTTCTTCCACGGAAGCAAACACAACCTTAAAGGCAATGACACATTGGTGGAGAATGCAGATGTGGATGAAATGGGTTTGGATCAACCCGGACACATCTATTCAGATTGTGCAAGCATATATTTGGTCTTGATTCTGACTCTGCATAGTCCGATCTGATAAGGGTTTCGAAGTCTAAAATCCAGTAAATGTGAGAAAATACTTGGAATTGCTTAAACTTGACCAGTAAAATTATAGATCCAATAAAAGTTGGAAGCTATTCAGATTAGGGTTTGAAGCAGGCCTTATAGAGGGCGGATAAGGTACATTCACATTACACAATTTGAGTGTCCCGCTGCACTTGACCACCCTTTATCTCTGGGATACACAACCTGTCAGCTGTGGGGCCCAACAGAAGATGGAGAGTGGATCAGGTCTAGCGGCACACTAAAGTGTGCAATGTGGTTGCACTTGATCTGCCGTTGGCCATGTGAGCTACCATGGCTTGCACCAAAAAACAATGGCATTTTTTTGCAAAGATTAATAAGTATGTTGTGAAATTCATTGTCACAATTATCTGCCAATTTTTTGAAATCTCAAAATTTTATTGTGAGATTTTTGAAAACAATATAATCCCAACAAATGCAATATATCTAAAAATATCACTTATTTTGAAAACATTGTGATTACATCATGATATTATCATAGCAATTATTAATGCAATATTTATATTTTTAAGGCAGTTTTTAAAATTTTTCTTATTTATTGTTAAAAGATAATTATGCTGATTTTTCTCAAGATTCTTTTGAGAAAAATAAAATTTTAATTTACTACGATATTTTTCTTTGTCAAAAAATATCCCTATAACAAGATTTGTGACTATGCTGAAATTTATTAGGAATTCCAGGCCCTTTGATATCACAAGAGAACAAGGTTAATGGGTAAGAGTAAGGGTGGGCAACCGGCCGGGCTTGGGCCTAAGCTCGGCCCAAACCAGGCTGACACAGGTCGGGCCTCAGTTCAGCTGGACCTGTTCGTATATATAACATAATATTATATATATACTAGACATTATATAATATATATAATATAATAGACCCAACCTGACCTGATTAGACCCACAAGCCTAGTGGGCAGGTGGGTGCTGGGGTTTTCTCAACGGGCCGGCGAGCCGGTTGCCCACCCCTACGTAGATATTAACGCAAGTTTCCTATATCACAAAGATTTTTTTTTTTTGAAAGGAAGCTGAGGTTAGGCAGACCCCACCCGTTATTATTCAAGGTAGCACTGGGTTTCGAACATGCGACGTCCCACCATATGGAGACATGCAATGGAGCCCCCTGTTGGTCTATGTCACAAAGATATTGGTACAACCTGTCAACAACGATTTTTTTTTAAAACAGGATATAATGACATGGATTTTTTCAATTTTGCAATCAGTCAAAAACGTAATTGTCACTGGGTTGCGGATTTTAGATAATATTAAAATATCATTAAAGTTGTTTTGTGATAATAATTCTGCAGTACTATATTACAACACCAACAGGAGCTCGTTAAAGTCAAAACATATAGACATTAAGTTCCTTGTTAAAGAAAGAGTGCAGAATGGTCAGATATCTATTGAATATATTGACATAAATTCTATAATTACGAATCCGCTTACCAAAGGTTTACCACCCAAGGTTTTTCACGAGCATACTGCTCGAATGGGTGTTATATCATTTAATTATATTCGAATGGGTGTTATATCATTTAACGATATGCTTGTTTAGTGGGAGTTTATATTTGAATGTTCTGAGATAAAATAAAGTTTTATTTTATTACTTCAATATAAGGCTAGGTTCTAGTTTCATTTTGTACTCATTTATTGTGAACTCACTAAAGAATAAAGCAGGACCAGTTGAAAATAGGCATGTTCAGATCACATTACATGTAATTTTCATGCTTCACATCCATACTTGATCTATGTTGTTGGTTATGTCAATATATGTGATCATTGATGAGTCTAATTATGATGATTATAATGAAAATCACTTTGGTTCTATGTTGACATGATCGATGAACCAGATTGTCGAAGATGTCATCTAATAAGACAATATTTTTATCTCATAAGGATATTGTATAATGTGTGATTGTATGGTAACATATGTAGCCCAAGTAAAAGATTGTTAGATATTTCATGTGGGCCAATATATGTAATTGATCATACATTATAAATTGCTTAAGATGAAGGCTCCTATAAAGTGATCTTATAGGGTTGGGTCATATGATCTCTTATAAAGTATAGTTAGAATAATGTGTAGATACCTTATGTGCTCTCATATGTCAATTTTTATTTTATGATGGGTTGAATTAAAAATAAGACTATATGATGGTTGTTCTTTTTTTGCCTTCTCATCAAGAAAGAAAATTGTTCATCTCTCATTAGGTTTAGAGAAGAAGGAAATGCCGCCTAAAAAGGTTTTGGAAGATGTAACCCATCAAAATCTGCCGGTACAATAATGGATTCATGTACACTTTTGCATTATATTTTATTTGTTTATTTATGATCTTTTCAATGATTTAGCATGAACAAATTTAGGGATCAAGAAATATGATTTCCCTAATCAGGAATCCAACAGAAACCACTAGTGTCATCCCTTGCAACTTCATCACCTTACACGGATCCCAACATTGATCTTCAACCAGACTGTGGACTGAGGGAGGAAGCCTTACCCGGAGATCCGTAATTTTTATCTTTGGCACCAAACTTTCCTCCAACATACTATCCAGAGTGATATGTCTTAGGGAATTGGAAAGAATTTAGCGTGTGCCTGTTGAGAGTTCCATGACCAAGGGGCTAAGTTGCATCCCAGGGTCAAACCAAAACTCAGTTCCTTGCCCGTTGCCCACTTTCCATTTTAGCTCTTCCAATAAGGCTTGCGCCCCATATCTCACTCCCTTCCATCCATGCGAGCAAGAAGGCCTATTTTTCAGCACCCACATGGATTCTTTGCTCACATGTTTGGCTTTGGTTAGCTCTGACCACGGACTGGGGGCATGGTGAAGTAATCTCCAAGGTAATTTTGTAAGTGTTGCCTTGTTGACATCCTCCATTTTCTTGATGCCCAGGCCTCCCTCCATCTTGGGTTTGCAGGCATCCTCCCTGCTCAGTAGGTGAATGTGCTTCTTTTGACCCTCATCATACCATAAGAATTCTCTCATGATCTTTTCCATGCTGCTGATAGCAGCCATAGGAATTTTAAAGCTACCCGGAACGATGATAGCACTGTGTTGATGAGGATCACCTTGGCCGATCTAGCAAGTAATCTTCCATTCCATGACTAAGTCTTGCTCTGAACTTTGCAATTAATGGTGCACACATCTCCTTGTCTCCCAACGAACAAGGGAAGCCCAAGATAGGGGATTGGGAGCGTCTTACATTTCCACCAGCAAAGTTGCAAAAGATAATTAGTCCTTGTGAGAGGAATGTGGAAAGGGACCATGGCCGATTTTTCTTTACTTGGTTGAAGGCCTGAGTGCTCAGCAAATGCCCCTAGCAGGGAAAGGAAATGCTTTATTGAATCCATTTTATCTAGCAAGAAGAACAGGGCATCGTCAGCATAGAAGCTATGATGCCAACTGAAGTTGCTCGTCCTAACCGGCACAATTCTACCCATTTCCACCTCATGATTCATGCTTCTAGTCAATCTTTCCATCACTAGAAGGAAAAAATATGGAGATATAGGGTCTCCCTGCCTGATACCTCAGACACTCTTAAACATATCATCTGCTTCTCCATTTATTACTACTGCAAAACGAGCGGTTTTGATGGATTGCATCAGCAATACTATCCAATCCTTGGTGAAACCGAATACACTGAGAGACTCCTCCAAGAAGTTCCATTCAATGTGATCATAGGCCTTCATCAAATCTGTCTTAAATAGGACACTTTTACTCTTGCTAGATTCCATACAGTCCACTTAGCTCATGGGCCAGGAGCATGCTATCCTGTATTGAACGGCCTTTGAAAAATGCTTGCTGATTTTGACTGATGATCTTGTCCAGGATATGTCTCATTCTGATCACCATAATCTTAGTTATCACTTTATAAACCAGGTTGCACAGACTGATTGGTCTATACTGAGACATCCTATTCACTCCCTTTGTATTGGGCAATAAGACAATATTGGTTGAGTTGATTCTTCTTAACATTTTCTTGGATTTGAAGAAGTTCGCAACCTCTAACTTGAAGTCTGCCTCAATTATATCCCAATATTTCTGGAAAAATATACCTGAGAATCCATCAGGGCCCGGGGCACTTTCTGGATCCATCTCAAAAACGGCTGGTCGGATCTCATCTCCTGACACCTCCACTAAGAGACTCCTGTTCTCCCTCTCCGAGACTTTGATGCCTTTTGACTATACTTGCTTCCCGAAGATGAAAAGAGGTTGATGAAATAATTATGTGCTTCCTGCTTTATTCCTTTCGGGTCTTCAATCTCTGATTCGTCCTCTCTTATAAGGCTGGTGATCTTGTTCATGATATTTCGTTGTGTGGAAAAATCTAGTGTTCCTATCACCCTCTCGCAACCATCTGCATCTGAGACTTCTGTTTCTACAGATCTTCTAATTTGCATAATTCTATGAGTCCGTCTCTCAACGTCATTTCCTTCATGATGTAGTTGTCATTTGTTTCCCCAATCTGCAAAATGTCTCTCGGTTGGAAATTGATCGCTTTAATTCGCTCTGGCAGGTCACCAAAGGATAGCTTGTTCTATTCCTTGAGGCCTCTTTTCACATCATCAATTTGAACATCGGATTCCCATTCACCTTTCTTTGCCAGTACTTTTGAATTACCTCCTTACAACCTTCTTTATTAGCCCAAAATTTGACGAATTTGAATGGTGAGGCTACCTACCTTCTTTTCGGGAGAACTACTAAGCAAGCAGTTATGGTCTGAGATTGAATGTGGAAGCCATCTTACTTGCGAATTTGGGAAGATCTCACCCCATTGGCGATTAATCAATACTCTATCGAACTTGCTGGCTCAGAACTTATTCCCTCTTTGATTGTTGTGCCAGGAAAAGGTTTGTCCTGGGTGATTGATTTTCATATGTTGTTGAATTGGTCGGAATCAATATGTCCAATCAAGGTACACATCCTTTCCGTTTTCCGTTATTGATCGAGTGGTGTTCTAATCTCCCAGGAGGACCCAAGGAGCCTCCTTTGGGTGGTGCTCTAGGGAATGCCACAAATAACTTCTGTAGAGGCCTTCATTTGAACCGTACACTCTAGTAACCATCACCAGATCATGTCCACTATTCACTAGCACTGTCATCAACTGGTCCGTGACTAGCACCACCTCTACACTCACTTGGGCCACATCCCATAGCCATATATGATACGACTATTAGAAGTTGCTTCAAAATTGCCCCTTATTTCATGATTGGGAAACTCTTTCTTCATCATCAGGATTTTATCATACGTGATCTTGGTCTCCATTAAAAAAAACAATTTATGCCTTGATAACATTTGCAATGTACCTGCACGCCCATTTCCTCCCAAGCCCCCTAAAATTCCAAGCAGTTATCCTCATTTGGATCGTCCCTGCTAAAGGGTCGAATCCCATCGTGGCGTGTCTCTTGTTCGAGACCCGTTTCCATTGTTTCTTGATCCTGCGCTTCCGGCTGTCATTCGCTCCCATCCACGGACTCCATTGTTACGGATTGCAATGATGATTTTTCTTTTTGAGCCATTCAACGGCTTGATTGGCGGGGGCTTTTTGCGTAAGGGCAATACCCTCTCCTATAAACTCTTTCTTTTTCAGCTGAATTCCTCCTTATTTTACCCGAGCAACTCTGCTTGTCTGGGTCCAGTTCCGGTTGAACTATCCATTTTAGCTCCTCCGGATCGGTGGGCAGGACTGTCGGATCTCTCCTTGTTGGGGCTCCATTTCACTTAACGTGACTAGGTTCGACGGCTCGGTCCAACTGAACGGGTTTTGAAAACCCGGTGGAGGGTTGTTAATAACCTGGTTGGTTATTTTCCCCAGATGGGCAGTTTTATGAAGGTCTCGAAGGATCTCATCATACCCTGCAGCCGCCCTCCCTTCATACAAGTTGCTTATTGCAGAAGTAATCTACGGCAGGCTGGCCCTTGCAGCTTTTGCAAGAGGTCGTTCTGACCTCCTTGGAATCGAGCCAACGCCCGGATACGGCGTGTCCCGCCTCACCGACCGTGACTTCTCCTCAGCATCTCCAGATTTCAACGGAAAACCTGCCGGACGACTGCCCCCGACCATCACATGCTCGTCGTCCTGGGATTGCGCCTCTACCAAACCGGCAGCGGGTTCGCTCACGACTAGATCCTCCGCCATGTTCGACAGCTCGGTCTGCTCCACTTTTGCTGTTTGATCCTTCACCCCTTCCTCTCGCGCCTCAGGTTTAACCTTACTCAGTCCCTGTTTGTCGGTTCTCTCTCCTGTGTGTAGGGACCTGCCGACTCCTTGCTGAACTTTGGAGATGGACTACGGCCGGTATTTCCCTTTTCTGGCCTGCCCAACATCCTCCATTGTTGTATCCTCTGATTCCGGCGAAAGCACCCCCCTGCAGTACCCTGGTTTTCTTTACCGAGTTTGCTCTGTTTCGATGGATGTAATACCTTACCTGGACTTGCCTGAGGACTCACCGCATCAGCCTTTGGATTGGAATCACATGTTCCTAGATGATCATCTTCCACTTTTCCTTGATCATCCTGGACCGAACTTAACACATCAAACCGGTTCTGCTGAGGATGTCGGCGGCTATTCAGTTTGGTTCAACCTTATTTCTTCGTGATTTTCACCGTCTTCCAGCCTCCATCTTCGGCCTCCGGCGATTTGTCCTCTGTAATCGGGCGGCTTCGGCAGCGGTCTGTAGCATGCGTTATCGCGCTGCAGTAGCGGATGATGTTTTCGTAAAGTATCTCCTGCATAATTGGCGATTTACCTTCGATTTCGAGCTCCACAGTCGATGACGGGCGAACTGAACGCGCTCGAAGGAGCGCGTGTAATGGTCCATTTCCACAAGTTCCCCCTATTGCTTTTGCAATACCCACGAAGATATCGAATGACCAGAACTCCAACGAGAGTTCAGGAAGGCGTATCCACAGAGGAACCGCTGTGTTAACCTCCAGTTTCATCTTCAATCCTGGGCGCCATGGGTTAATGCCTAGAGTCCTCCCACAGCCACACGCCAGGCACCTTTCTTGGAGATTTGATTCAGTTGTTCCACTGATTTTGCTGTTATCAGGAAGAGCCCGTCCTTGAAGGTTGAGAAAGTAACACCTTTCATCCCGACCAACTGTTTTTTAAGCGATCCGATAATGAATCTATAGTCCGTTCCTTTGTTAGACTTCCAGGGAAGCCTGCAAGCAGTGTGAGGTTCATCGGTTCCAGCAGCTCGGCATATCTTCTCGCCGGGATCTGGACCCTCGGCCTTGGATTCTCCGGAGCCGCTAATGAGACCTGAACAGGAAACGCCGGAGCTTTGGTATGGCCTGAAACTACCGCCCCCGCCCATGAGCGGCGCCCAGATGAGTCTCCTACCAGGATGGGAGCCCGGTTGATGACAACAACATGCATGGAGACTGGTTTTCCCTTGTCCGGAGGGACATGCCACACATCGACCTCCCTGTTAAGGTTTTCCGTCGCCGGAGAGTTGGTCACAGTTTCACTTTCGCACTCCATTCGAGTTTCTACAAGACCTCTATACATATTGAAAGTTGGCAAGCCTCTACATTGTCATTTGCAGGTGGTGTTTGTTTGATTAAGCATGTGCTCAGGTGTTCTTAATTGATTTTCATACGTTGAATTTTTCATTTTTAAATTGAAAATCCTTGGGTCAATGTGATAAATTCCCTAAAAGGACAATATTTAGGATCATAATTATCATATACTTCAAAAACATAAAGTTACACAGTTGATACTTGATTGGCATCAAACACAAGCCTAGAAGAAATCTTACTGGCTGGGCTTCTCCAAGCTTTTTATGTCCAAACTCCGAAAGACATACATGATGCAACTAATGATAAGTTCATGCGTATGTGTTCAACCAATGCTATTAAAAAATAACCGGTTTGAATAAAATCAAGCAGACTAGATTTACGAAAATGATTTTTTATTGCAAAATGATTAAACTTCAAAAAAAAAAGTTAGGAATCTTGTTTCCTGCAGGGCTCAACCATTTGATTATGACATCCCTTTGTTTTTTTTTCTGACAAACTGGGATATGTCTGAACCATCAGGAAACCACTCAGGTGGCATTACCTTTCTAGATTCTATCTGTACCACAAGCTCCTGCAATGAAGTTAACAAACTTTGTTCACAAGCAGCTGCACCAAATCTACGATAACGACAACCTTGTTTACGTTGAACTAGTCCGCTAAGTGAGTTTCCACACTTACAGAAAATGAAATGAACCAGTATAGTTAATTAAGAGTGTCACCAAACAATCCCATTGAAGGAAACACGATCAGTCACCTAATTAAACGTTCATGGCAGCTCTGACTAGTAAAAGCCGAGGCACACCATGTAGGCAAACCACAAACACCGTACCATATCAGCTCTCAGATGTGGAAGAACCATCTCCTGCAGACAGGTTCTCCTCTCGGAGCTTCTTCATTTCATAAGCCCACTCCAAGCCAGTACAGTAGTGCAAGGGAGGATTAAATCTGACATCGTTGATGTCGGGTGGCAGGAAGGAACCATTCTCGATGAGAAATTCTACTGCTGCTTTCTTTCTAGCCTTTGCCGCATTGTGCAGGGGAGTCCCTGGTAGATCAAAGATGAATGATTATGAAAATTTTAAAAATGAAGTTGGTGCAAGACATTTTCATATAGAACAGATAGCAGGAAGCAGAACAAAAATTCAAACAGTACGCCTATATATTTTTACACAAAATTGGCAAACAATGATAATAAGAAATAACTTCCACTCGAGAAGAAAACGTGGTAAGATTAAAGTTGTGGATTCTAAGACAAATGCCATGCATAAAAGTGTACAGGTTTTCACCAAAATGACATGCACTTTTAGACAAACAGTATGTCCCATGACACAAGCATCTACAGCACGAAAATCATCACGCTTCATGGGTATTCCTGCTTCTGGAATGACCAACCTGCCTTATTTTCAATATCTATCATTAATGATGTAGATTTCAATTTTCACCTATAGATTTCTAAATTACAACTATTTAGAATTGTTAGTCAAGAATTTGCACTTGATATTCATGTTTTATTGCTCATATTGTTAACACTGAGCGTGCACGCACACTCACACACGTCTGCATAAGTTGTCTTAGTTTTTTCGCATTTCCAAATTAATCTGCTTTATAATTCACAAGATTAATGACCTGAATTTAATTCAAATTTCAAGATGTGATCAATGACTCACTGTTAAAAGGATTTATAATCATGATGCCATGTTACATGTTTGAAAAGGTGGTCTGCTCGATGGCCTACAACCATGCATAAAAGAAAGATGCTTTCATGAAATCTACTGTTACCTCCCCTAGAACCACTTATTTTTTTGCATGTAGCAGAAAGAATGACTTTAATTTTCCCAGTCTTAACAGCATCTATCCTATCATTGTCCAAAGAAGAATATTTGCATCAGAGCACACAAAATCATGCCTTCATTCTGATGCAAGATTAAGAAAGGTCAAAGTCCAGACCAGCTGGGGACTACCAACATTCTCCACTTACCGGATATGGTCAGGCTGCATAGAAAATTGCTTAGACAGCCCACGAAACTCACAGAGTTCAGTACCCCAATCAAAGACAGTTTCTGAAATTCGTAGACAGACTATGATAACAGCAATATTTTGGAGTAACTATGAAATTTAAGAAAAGAGTGACATGAACAACTGTCGAATACTTACAGCCACAGGCGCCTTTTGTTCTAGCGTCGATGTCAGCACCACGTTCAAGTAATTCATCCATCACCTTCAGGTGGCCTCCCTGGGCAGCAAGATGTAGTGGGGTCACACCATGTGATTTCGGGCCCCATGCTGGGGTATTGACATCCATGCCCTCATCAAGAAGGCGTCGCACCTGTCGGAAAAATAAATGTCAACAATGATAAGACATGCACATAAATCAGTTTCCAGAAGGTTTGTGCAAATCAGGTTTTTTGACCAGTCAAAAACTATTGCTTGGGGGGGTGAACCAACTAAAAAAGAATCTGATCATGGGGGTTTCCAAGCATCGAGGATCAGGCCAGGCCAACTCATTCAAGCATATAACTAACATCCTATGTCACACGGACTCGGCTAAAGGGTTGCCGCACCCGCGTCGACACGCACGGACTCGGGTGCGGACTCGGGTGCGGCTTCGGACTCGGCCCGGACTCGGTCAACGCCGAGTCGGACTCGGTCAACGAGTCCGGGCCGAGTCCGTCCACATTTTGGACTCGGTCAACTTTGACCGAGTCCAAAATTGTCCATTTCGAGTTTTAAATTATGTTTTGGATCCGGGTCGGGTCGGGTCCAAACCCGACCCAGATCCAATTTTTTTGGCAGCCGAACCCTAAAAGGGGTTTATCGACAGGGAGAGGGGCTTACCCTCTCGATTTTGCCTCTCCCCCTCAGCCCCTGCAGCTTTCTCCTGCAACCACGCCGACGATCCGAACTCCGGTGACAGGCAGCCACCGTCTCCCCCTCCGTCAGGTATGTCGACCCTCCTACACCCTCTGCTCGTAGCCTCCCTCCTTGCACCCTTTGCACGCAGAAGAGGGGCTCGGCCCCCCTCCCTGCACCCTCTGCTCGTAGGGGAGGGGCTCGGCCCCCCTCCCTGCACCCTCTGCTCGCAGGGGAGGCGCTCGGCCCCTCCCTGCACCCTCTGCTCACAGAGGAGGGGCTCGCCCCCCTCCCTGCACCATTTGCACGCAGAAGAGGGGCTCGGCCCCCCTCCCTGCACCCTCTGCTCGCAGGGGAGGGGCTCGGCCCCCCTCTCTGCACCCTCGGCTCGCAGGGGAGGGGCTCGGCCCCTCCCTGCACCCTCTGCTCGCAGAGGAGGGGCTCGGCCCCCCTCCCTGCACCCTCTGCTCGCAGAAGAGGGGCTCGGCCCCCCTCCCTGCACCCTCTGCTCGCAGGGGAGGGGCTCGGCCCCCCTCCCTGCACCCTCGGTTCGCAGGGGAGGGGCTCGGCCCCTCTCCCTGCACCCTCTGCTCGCAGGGGAGGGGCTCGGCCCCCCTCCCTGCACCCTCTGCTCGCAGATTATTTTGGCAGTATATTATAAATAATTATAATATTTAAAATATATATATTTATAATATATATTTTTAATATATATATATATATAGCCGAGTCCCCGTGTCCAAATTTTTTGGAATTGCGCCACACCCGTGTCGCACCCGCACCCATGTGACATAGCTAACATCATGACTTAGGATTTGGAAAGTTGAGAACTCTCGAGAGATTCTAGCCACCCAAATGGGAAAGAGATAATTGCAGCCCTTCCAAGAAAAGATTGTGGGAATGACAAGCAATAGAATATCTAAGTTTCTTCCGCTATCTTACAGCTTATGTACACGCAAAACCCTCTTCAACAACCAATTCCACTTTACCAGAGGGGAACTCCATTTCTATCTTCACTAGAATGAAGAGAAAAGCTCATGCTACTCATGGGCAACTGATTCGGGCAAGTTATGACAGATTTGATCATTTGAGCAGATTTTCCTCTAAATTGTTAGTCGAGAGAAAATGTGAAATCCATTAAGGCAAAGACACAGAGACACAGTCAGGCAAGTTCAAGTGGATCACTCAATGTATGAAATCAACATTGAAAAATCAGAGGTGCTTAAGCTTAACACAAGTACCTTCAATGAAGAGTTTGGCAGTTAAGGGACGCCATCAAGGGAAAAAACAACAACAATGGTTACAACAAGTTGATTTAAGTTCTTTAATGATAACTTGGACATTTTCAGATGTTTCTTTTAAAAGTTCAGTGGGTTTAAGCAGTTTATAATGCTCGGATATAAATGAAGAGAATGCAAATTGTTCAAATTATATTTAGTGATATTTGCTTCCAGTTAAACCTAGTTTTGTCTATGGGTGACCCTTGTTGAGTAACATGTAAGATGATTAATTTTCATTATATCTTATGAACTGGTCTTGAACTGTTAGTTAGGAACATCAAGTGCCTAGGAGTCAAGGATAACAAGGTATTGTGAGGGGAATTGGGGTTAGTTACCTAATTGCATCTAGAAGTTTGGGTTAGTTATGAGTCAAGGGCAGGTTATACGTAACCCATACCCTGTTAGGGTTAAGGGAAATCATGTATAATAAGGGGATTCTAACAGGCTAATAGGCTATAGAGGCACCCATTGAGCATTCTAAGAAATCTATGAAGATCGGTGTGTGTGGTGTGCCACCCAAAAATTATGGCCTTAAAGATGCTAAGTACATTTTCTGGCCAGTGAAGGCCAGAAAATGGCCTAGATTTTTTCTTTTTTTTGGAAAAAACACTTCTGCTGACATGTTTTTACCATCCAAACGAAATAAATGAGATATTTTCCCTTTTCCTTTTTTTGGTAAAAAAAATCTTGTCCAGTCATTTCTCGGTCACCCCACTAACCGAAAAATGATTGGGATATTTCTTTGTATAACCAGTTTGGGCCGACCGGTGGCCAAAATGGCACATTTCCAAACATTTTATGGCTACTCGGTAGCTTGAAAAAGGCAAACATCGTTTTTCTTTTTTTGTTTTTGGCAACCAAAAACTAGGCTTTTTGTGTTTTTGGTCATTCAAACAGGCAAAAAAACAAGTTTTTGGCAAACCAGGTTTTGACAAAAATCTTGTTATAAGCAAAACTAGGTTTCTAACTACCCAGGTTTTCCCTTTATCATCCAAATAAGCCATAGAACTTTTTTGGAAAAAACATGTTAACTTTTAATGTAACAAATGGATGAAAAAAAAAGCCAATTCATATTTCTTATATAACATTGTGGTTTTTGTTTTATTTCCTAAAAGAAAAATCTTATTTTTTAAGTTTATGTGAGATTGTGAGTAATATACAAAATATTCTAACTTTACTAATTTCTAAGTTATCAAGTAAAATCACCTGTACACCAAGAATCTGTTCACACTTGTTTCATCAATTATGCTCACTTTGTTTGTTTGTGCAGTATTAATTGAAAGCAACAGAATTTTTCAGGGTCTACATTGTCATTGTGGAATTATAGCACCTACATATAGCAAAAAAAAAATAAAGTAATCAAGACAACTAAGTGTCCGAATTATGTATATTTTTTAACATAATAAAATGTTCCATAAGTTAAAAAAAAATGTAAAAATCTGATTTTTACTGAATATTTTAATTATAAAATTGTCACTTCTTCCAATAGTGCTGCAAGGAGGATGGTTCACTAGTAATACAATAGAAGGCTACATTTCTACTGTCCCAATTGAAGGATGCATGATAAGAGATGGTGAATGCAGATGAAAAGCTAAAAGAAATGCATCATGTTAAAGCTCAATGTGGATACAGTCATGCATCAACATATCATGAAAAAATAGTTGCGGGACTCAAATTTTTAAGCATCACCAATTATATTAATGACGGATGTCTTCAAATATATGACTCCCTTTTACATCTACAAGTAGTGCACAACTACATAAAATTCATTATGATAATTTACACTCCTTTTATCTACAACAAAATGGGGCAAATGACACCTGTCCGGGTCACTCGAGTGGCAACAGGCCTGGGAAGAAGGTACTGACCCCCTTGTCCCAGGTCCGACTCCCACTGGGTGTGTGGGTGCCTTTATCTAGTGGGCTCTGTATGGGCTTGGTTGTCGGTGACCCCACCTGGGGTTTACCAAGTAGGGGAGTGAACCCATTAAGTGGCCCGGTTCACAGCGAGGGTTCCTGGTCATGAAAAAAAACAAAACAAAACTAGGGCCAAATGATATGAAATACTTTTTTTGTCTTCTAGGCTGTATCGAATCATAGTGATAATTCTCGCGAGATTTATGAAAATCTCGTGAAAATATCGCAAGAAATTACCCAAAAGTTAAAAACAATAATTTCTCATGAGTTTTTCGCCAAAAACATAAATATCGCATTTAAAACTTGATATTTATATTTTTATCAGTTATTTATCATGAAAAACCCATGTAGTTATTATTTTTAAATATTATTTATTTATATTTCCTTATAAAAAATTATTTTTTATACTTTTTATTGCAGAGAATTTGCCAAAAAATGCAAGATTTAAGAAAAAATCAATTTCTCAAAAGTTTTTGGCTGCCGATATTTTGCCATTTTTAACTTTTGCCACTATGTATCAAATGTCACCACCAAAATAGTAGCAATCTTCCCACACTATAGCATCTACTAAAAAACAATTGTCTCAATCCCACTTATCAACTTGAATAGCAAAATAAGTCTGAATTCTCCTTATTCTTTCTTTGAAAATAATTTAGTGCTATATGACAATCTTTTCCACGAAAACATTTTGAGAGTTTTCGAAGATGTACGCTGAGTTGCTTTCCAACGAGGATTTTGAATTTCCCCTTACTTCATGGGCCAAATAAATCTTTGAAGACATCCATCAATAATATATTTATTGATGATCAAATATTTGTGCCTCATAACTACTTGTTCATGAGATGTTGATCATGAGTGGATCAACAATGGTCTTTAACATTATGCATTTATCGTATCTCTTCATGTGCAATACTATCTCTCTTCATGCATACTCCAATTAGGGCAGAAACAATTCAACATTCTACTCTTTCATTACCAGTGAATCAGCCTTCTTGTAATACCATTAAAAGAAGTGATAAAATTTTGTAATTCCCTACAATATTCATTAAAAATAATTAAAACCATAAGTATAAAAACTATCAAACATATTTTATTCTAATAAATAAACGTACACAATTTTAACGCAAACAAAATAGTTCTTTTGAACTTCATTTAATTTTTTCTATACAGATAAAAGCTATAATTACACAATAAATTATGTTTTTTTCTCAAAACCATTTTATTTATTTTGGGATGATCTGCATCCAAACACAGCCAAAACTCACTTAATTGGTTAAATCAAGTCCACCCACTGAAGAGGAACATGTCAAGATTGAGAAATGATTGTTTTCCATATTCTATCTCCCAAGAAGGATAAATTCATGACAAGTTGGTAAAATAATCCTTTAAGCTGTTGTATTGATATGTCTTTGTTAAGTCAAATTTGCACCTAGTCAACCTAGGCACAAGTCTGGCAACACATACTAGTCGTGGATGAGTCTGTCGAGAGAACAGACTTGTCCATTTTTTAATTGAAATACAAAATGTAGTAGGAAGAGACGTTGGCTGGACAAGAAGGAGACATCATATTCAAAGTCACTAGATCTGAAATCTTAAATTGAAGGTTACATGAACATCACCCTAAAACCAATTTTCAACTGCCTTTAAATTACAATAACCAAATTAATGTAGAAAATACTGATATAACAAATATCAATGAAACTTTTAAAACATCACAACTTTATTACAATATTTTTCAAAAACTGATGTATTTCCTGAAAAACTGATATTTCACAATTTATTTTTGCCTTGATATTAATGTCATAAAAAATGATTTTAACGTCTTAAATACTCTTTTGCTTTCCTTAGATTAGTTTACACTTTTATAATTTATAATTTTAATACATGTTGATATTTTCCCAAAGATTCTCCTGCGAATAACAGTACTTTTCAACATATTCGATATGTCCCTCTGACAAATTTTATTAATCCTGCCTATCAAAAAAATGTATTGATCTCTTTTAACAGTCAAATATCAAGCCAAACAAACAATAGAAGGAAAGAGCTAAGGATGAATCAAATGGTCGTGACACTTTTCTTTCAGCAAGAAAGAAATCATGTAAGGCAAGTTCCAACTGTAGATACAAGGAAAAAGCAACAATTTAAAAATACATGCCCTAAAAAAAATCATGTGAAACTCTAGGACGGGGGCATGAACGCATATAAACTATATAGAACGCATGAATCTAAATTTCTCTCTATCTTGTGAAATATCGATGATCTTTTTCATAGTTCAAAAACAAAGACGTCTGAAACCATCAATGAAAAAAAACGCATAAATTACTGCTATTTATCTAACTGAAAAATCTCTGGTACAATTCACGTGGAAAACGAAAAGAAAAATATAAAAAAGCATGAACTCAATACCTCCCTGAGATCGCCTTTATGCGCACCAATGTGAAGAAGAGTCCAGCCTCTATCATCCCTCCCTTCAGGATAAACGAACGACCTCCTTCTCGATAAGTTCCGCCGCAGAGAAGCCGCACAATCTTGTGGCATATCGCACAAAAACAAACCGTAGACAGACTATCCGGGTATAATCCGACCAAAAGAATACAGAAAATACCACTCCTTCAACACTCAACCTAAAACTTTTTCTGTGCCGGAGATACAGCCCTCAAGGACCTCCAGAAGAATCAAGTTTCCTGACGTCCCATAAAAGAAAGAAACAACGGTTTCGCGAGAAACTAAAAAGGAAAAGACCGAAATTCACATAGTAGGTTAGGGTTTTCGAGATTAACGAGAGGAAAAGGAATGGTTGGCCATGCCGTACGGTGAAAAAGGATTCAATCCGGGTCCGAAGATGCGAAGATTCTGAGAGGAGAAGCTCGGGAGGAGTTTCGACGGTGAAGCGAAAATCATAATGGAAATCTGAGAGGGGATAGACGGATGAGGAGAGGAAAGAGGGGAAAATCGAAAGCAGGAATCAAAGAACAGGGGAGAGGGAGAAAGAAAGATTCATCAGATAGAGGAGAGCATGTAAGTGTAAACTCGGAGAGGACAAGGAGAAGGTGAAGGGAGGCGTTGGCACGGAAACATGGAACCCTAGACGCTTCACGCACAGGGACTCTGTTTGGAGCCTTCTCGGGTATTTATAGCCGCGAGAAATCCTCAGGTTTCCCGGATTTAGACCGAAATTCGGATCCGAATTCGAGTATGGCCCGATCCCAACCCATGCCGGATACTATAGGGTCAGGACTTGGTTACAAAGAAGGGGTCCAATTAACTATCCGGGTCAGCAGTATGAGTTCCGATTATTAAATAGGCCGGGTATGGTTTATGAAATTTATACTAAAACTCGGGTTGCAAGTCTAGTTCCGACTAAGATCTGTAATTTTTCAATGTAAAAAACTTAAAAGATATTATTTTATATGGTTTGGTTTATATAATTTTTATGGGATCCGGATATGATTTTTCTTATGAAAATCTGGTCAGGGCCCAATCTGGATCTGATATCGCATCACTTAGTCAGATCCGAGTTTGCACCACCCATTTTAACAGGGTCCGACATGTTGACTCCCCTAGGACTAGGGGTGTTAATGGGTCGGGTTTGATTCGGACCAAGGTGGGACCAAACTCAAATCTGATTTAAGATGCTGGTATTGGGTACGGTTACAGGTTCAATCAGACCCATCATAAGAGAGGTCATACCCAGATCCTATAAAGATTACACCAGACCATACATGGTGAAACAATTGTTTTTTTATCTTTTTTACATTGAAGAAATTGTAGATCTTAGTTGGAACTCGGGTTGGGCTCAGCTCTGGTACGAAACTTCACAAACCATACTTGGCTCCACATATTGATCAGACCATTTGGAGTTTGGCTGGGATTGTAATTGGACCACCTCATTTATCACCAAACCCTGACCTTATAGGGTTTAGTACATGTCAGGACCGGGTCAAACCCAACCCATTGACACACACAATTAGGATCCTGTTTTCAGATATGTGATACCAGATAAATGGTTGGGATTCAGGTCAGAAATCTGACCGAATTCAAATCTGGCTAGTCGGATTCGATAGCAGAAGTCATATCCCATTAATAATCAGATCTGGATTATGTATAGAGCATCAATTAAATCCTAAATCTAAACGAATCCAAAACTCACATGGATCTGAATCTGAATACATGTAAATTTGTGATCCAGATACCTATTTAAGTTAGTTGGATCAGATGTGGTTTTAGCTTTTTTCATCCAAAATCTGATTGTGCAAAATCTGATTAGGTTGGCTTCAGTAATCCTAAGATCTAAACCGAATCAGATCACTATACAGCCCTTGATGTGAATGTCAATATACAGTGAGGAACTAATAACGGAAAACTGTACGGTACAACAAAATAATAATTTCTCTGAATATCCCACAATTTTTTAAATTTACCCCATGTCCAAATTTGCAAATGTTTAACTTTTTTAAGACATTTTTAATTCACATAAGCAAACATCCTAAGTTTTGCAGGATATATATCAGTACACTTTTCAGGTATTGCAAACTCTCAGTAAAATATACACACATCTTTTTACGTGAACCCCGTGAAGTTGGCATAACCAAATTTTTGAACCTTTTGTAACTGAAATATGTGTAACTTTTCAAATACCATAATAAATTCACTTATATTGTATGACATTAAGGAGATACCATGCAAACTTCCTTTCAATAACTTATCCTTAAGGAGATCCACAAATACGTGGTAATTTGTGCATATAACATGTGAATTTAGGTAAAGTTCCCACTATGAAATGATTATGGCTCATAAGTTCTAAATTCACATATACAGTACAACATTCATGACACACCATGCAAACCTCTTTTTAGTAACTGGTCTGGTCCTTAAAGAGATAGGCAAATATGTGGTCATCGGCGTATATAACATATGAATTTCTATGAAGTTCACACTATAAAATGACCATCGCAAAAAAGGTATTAAATTCACATATATAGTACGACATTCACATGATACCATGTGAACCTCATTTCAGTAATTGATTTACAAGGAGATCCACAAATATATGGTGATCTGCGCATATAACATGTGAATTTTCATGAAGTTTGCATTCCAAAACTATCACCGCAAATAAGGTACTAAATTCACATATATAATATGGCATTCATGAGAGACTATGTGAACCATATTTTAATAATTGACCTTCAAGGAGATCCACAAATATGTGATGATCTATGCATATAACATGTTGCGAATTTTCAAAAAGTTCACACTATAAAACGACTATCGCAAATAAGATTCTACCTTTGCAAATTAGGTCATTGTGAATATGCTCTTTATATGCGGATTTAATGAAAATTTATGAATTTTCTGAAACATCGCAAAGATTGAGAATGAATACAAAGTGAATTTTTTTCTTGTTTACGGATTTTTGTATGAGCATTAAATGTGACCCTTCAATTTTAAAAACTGAATGTCTACACCTTAGGGCTATTTTCGCATAAACAAGGGTCTTTTGTAGTCCCGAACGTGCTTTTCCTCGACAATAATTTTTTATGACCTTTTTTGATAATTCATCGATGACACTTCATCCTTAAAAAATTTTGGTAAACACATATTTAATGGCTGAAATAGTTTTTTTTAACAGCTTGAATTGATTAATTTTTTAAAATATTGGCATGAGTTAGTTATTTTATGAAAAAAAATGCATGGTTTTAAGTTATCTTTGCATATTCAATAACCTATTTTATTATTTTCTTTAATTAAATCATCTATATGTGAGTGTCCATTTGTCTAACTAGTTGTCTTAAATCATTTGTTTCCTTAACGATTTGCGTACTTGTATAATCTATTTTGGTTGTTTATATATTGTGTATCTTGTATTATAAACATGATTAGGGAACATTTTTTTGTTTTTTTAATGATTCAAGTTTTTGCATCGGGAATAGCAAATTTTTTTATTTTTTGTAATGTTTTTTCAATAGCTTGTGTCTTGTCTCTGTTGCTCACATGTTTACATATATTATCCAATTTATTATTGTAGAAAATTTCGAATTTGTTTATTACAATATGACGATTGAGATGACTGACTTGGAGGAGTCCATACACATCATCTGCTACTATTAAAACATAACAAAAAGAGATAAAGAAGAAAAATTATATAGTGGGTGATTCTTCCTACTATGAAGTATGACGTGAAATTAATACTTGGGTAGAGGAGTCTGCACCATGGCCAAAGTCCTAGGTGTCTGATATTTATCATAGAAAATACAACCTCACTAATCGAAAATCCAGATGTGCTTAAACAAACAACAACTAACAATTTCATTATTGCCCAAATATAAGGCAGAATACGCAAAAAAAAGGTTGACGAGTTTGTGACAACAATCGTCTCTCATTCTAAAAGCATCTAAGGAGGGGGGGGAGGACTCAATGTTACAAAAGTTTGACCCATTTACTCACTTTGAGATTGTTGCTAACCACAATGCCCGAATAGAGGAAGCTAGAGACGCTACCACCTGCAATGGTTGTGGAGAAATGAAGATGGAGAGTGTGGAAAATAGAGATGAAGGTTTATGTACAAAGGCAAATGACGTACTTCAGCAAGGGAAGGATGTGAACCTTAGGGCTAAGGTTAATGTAGAGGTTCATCGAGAAGTAGTGGTGAGTGAGAGCCATTTGGCTGCACTGGATAGGATACTTAGGGGGATGTGGAGAGATCATAAAAGCATCATTAAAAGTTCAAGGTTGATGTCCCGGTGCATGCTCTAAGAAATTAAGCGGCTGGAGCGGAAAATAAGGTTTGGTGCTAGTGGACAGGTACTTTGCACACGAGTGTTTTTTGTATATACATATTTATAAGACGTTTGCAATTATTGTCAATTTTACATTCAATTATTTATTAAATTATTATTATTATTATTATTATTATTATTATTATATATATGTGTGTGTGTGTGTGTGTGCATGTGTATTGAGCATGTTTTTAGGATGATTAATTTGATTCTTGTAATTCAATATGTAAAATGCTATATATGTGTGTGTGAAACATGTTGGTAAGATAATCACGTTTAGCATTGTAATTCATTGGTTAATTTGTTATATATGTTTGCAACATGTTAATATGATAACTAGTTTTAATATATACATTCATTAAGTTTGTCATATATTTTAACTTTTTATGTGTGTTGTGGGATGAAGGGTGTAAGGTGTGCTATTTATAGTCTCAGAAGGAAAGAGCAATGATTGAGATTTCTCCAGGTTTGTGAAAAAGAAATCTTGGGGTCGCCCCCAGCCATTGATTTCCCTTGATTGCTAGTAAAAAGGCCCAGTTAAAAACTATATATTTTATGGTTTTATGGCATTATATATAGCCTCAAGAAAATAGTAAATCCTTTATCATAAATGGTAAAGACATGGTAAAAGCTAAATGATAATATTTCTTAAAAAAACCTATTAGAAGGCTAAACTTTTATAAAGTACTTTGATTGGTGTTTTCCTAATTGCATCAATCAAATACATCTCAAGTATTTTAATTGATGCACCTGATTGCATCAATTAGTTATTTTGATTGGTGTCCCTGATTGCATCAATCATATGTTTCTCAGGTAGTTTGACCCCTTTTGCAATGATTTGACTCATTGTTAATAAAAAATTTAAAGTAAAAGAAATATGCACCATTTTTACCCCAAATTGGTCAAAAGACGCCAATCCCTAACCTAAAATTGACTATGTAATATACTTTATCTGCTAGGTTACGGGCGGGCATTTTACTAGAAGTTTTTGAATTTAAAAAAAGATATTTGAATTGCTAGGGTTTATGAATAATCTAGCTTAAACTGATGACTTCCACCACGGGGGGGGGGGGGGGGGGGCATCATGGCTTCTCTCTTCTTAAGAATCCATACATTCCTTAGCAATGTATGGATAGCTATATCTTGAGCATAGGTTTAGGTTCGGCTTCAGTGACTTTGGCACTAGATGTTTCCAAAATGGGTGCTATTGTGTCGATGAATTAGATATGTTAGCATTCCAGGCTGCCTTCTCCTTTCAGGGAGGGCTTATCTGAGTTTCGAAGAGAGGCTCAGTGAAATAGACATGTCTGTGAAGATGTGAACTACTTGTGACCATTGAACAGGTCTCTCCAACATGAGTTGGGTTAGTTTTAGAGGATACCATCACTCAGACTCAAACTGAGATGATCTAGCACTGCTTCCTAATTTTGTGGCGAGAAAGAAAAATATCTGCAGGGATACAACGATAGACTTCTGGTGTGTAAGGAAAAAGGTTGTTTGTGACGCTGAAATGGACCCCGATAAATAACTTCCACTTGTGATCCTAGATATAGTGGAGAGATGAATCAATTGACTCGTAGGATCCCAGGGCGGGACGGGACTAACAGGGCTCGAACAACTACTCCCCCTTATACAAAAATAATTATGCATCATTTGTATACCTATGTGTGTGCTAAATATGTTTTTAGGATAACTAATTTGAATATTGTAATTGATTGATTAATTTGTTATGTATACGTGAAACATATTTTTTGGATAACTAGATTGACTCTTGTGATTCAATGTATGAAATGATATATATGTGTGTGTAAATTATGTTTGTAAGATAATTATGTTGAGTATTGCAATTCATTGAATAATTTTCTATATGTGTTTGCATTATGTTTATAAGATAACTAGTTTGGATATATAAATCTATTAATTTGTCATATATATGTGTGTGTATGAATTATATTTTTAGGATAACTAGTTTGGATATTGAAATTGATTGATTATATTTATGTGTATTATTCAATTATTAATTTGACTGATTCCAGCAAAGTGAATTGTGATTAGATAATCTGTAATGAAAAGATTTAGAAGATCCAACAAGTCGTCATACAATTGAGATGCCAATGCTTTAATGATTTTCAATTGTGCTTCATTGTATAAGAATCCATTGAACAAGAACTTATTCAATGTCTTATTACTGTAAAAGAATAAAATAGGTCTATTTTTTCTACAAAAGCTTATATAGCTTAATACAGCATACCAAGTATTTTACTTTCTAATTGTTATTTATACTTATCTCATATCATCAATGTCTTAGTCATCTCTTATCATTTCTTAGTACGGCTCAATAGACATGGTATAGTCATCATCACTAATGTCATCTAATTCTCTACTATCTATGTCATCGCTATTATTACTAATTAATTATTTTACTGTACAAAGTAAATCAAAATTCATCGTATCTATTGATTATTTTGTTTTCATGCATACAACATTCTTACATTTCTAACTTTCAAGATTAATCATAAAAATATAGCATCAATCATCACACTTACACCTCAAGTATAAATTATAAAGTGCAATAACTTGTATCTAGTTTTGTCATCTCTCCTATAAGGCTAGATGCCATCAACATTACTCTGATGAAGATCACTGACACTAGTTTGCCCATGTGGTTTCATATCATCTACAACGATCCTTTAATCATGTAGAACATCAATTGTTCATGAAAGTTTTTCATTGTTGGTACGTTAAACATCTATTCCTAATCGGTTTAGGCAACTCTATGCCCTATGTGTGTATAAACTCAATATTTGGGTCATAGTTCACTGTTTGGGGTAGTTGGATGTTCACCAATTGACTAAACTCGATAGATGGTATCTAAGATAAATACACATTCTTTACAAGATTCTCATCATTTCATTTATCAACTGCTTTTTGTACATCACTTTCAATTGCTTGTTTAACTTCACAAGCAACTACTTCTTGTTCAATTTTGCGAGCAACTAAGTAAATGTCACAACTAAATAACATTAATTTTATATCATCATTGTTCAAGACATCTATCCATATATGTTAACCATCTAATTTTGGAGAATAATTATACTGAAAAATCATTGACTCTTTCACATATCTAATTTTACGAGACATCAACGCTATAAATTTCTTACAGCGGCTATTTTTTAATACCACAATAGATCTCCAAGTACGGTGATCAATGCTATGATAGTATAGTTTAACTCTTTCAGAGGCCATCATTAAATGCATACATCAATCAAACAACATATCGTTTATCTAATAAAAATAGCATGTGAGAAAAGGTTATCTATATACACTTCATACCTACAACAACCACTCTCAAAACCAACAAACCATATTAACCCCCTAACCCTTATTCAATGATTGTGCACAGTTAACCCCAATCCCATTATACTAAATAAAAAATACTGAATATTAACTGAAGGACAAACAAACATAAATCATCTACAACACAATATATATGTGTGTGTGTGTAAAAAAACTGATAAATTTGGTGGCAAATATTAAATAAACCATAAGAAAATATACAAAAACCAAATATGCATGGTGCTATTAAATGCTCATATCTATAAAAAAATAAATAATAAGCATATATTGTTGGTATAAAACTCATTTTTTGACTTAATTGGGGAAGTCAATGAGAAGGATACCATAACTCATCTTTCGTCAGAATGCATCAAAAAAAATTCATGGGAATTGATGCAAGGAGAGAGAAAATATTGAGGGTTTTAGAGAAAAAAGGGTTAGGGTTCTTTCTAGAAATAAAAAAAAAACAAAATGAATAAAAGTAATTTTATGTATAATTTAGCAAGCATACGAATATATAAAAATTTACATTCCTAAAATTTGCAGAAATTTTCATATATTTGCGGATTTCCTTTAAGATTGGTCATTGAAATGAGGTTCGCACAGTCTCTCACGAATGTTGTATTATATATGCAAATTTGCGAAGTTACACATGTTTCAATTACAAGAGGTTCCAAATTTGGTTAATGTGAACTTCACAACATGTTATATGCGCAGATCGCCACATATTTGTGGATCTCCCTGAGAATCAGTACTGAAAGGAGGTTCACACGGTATCTTGCAAATGTTATACTATATATGCAAATTTAGTGGGGTATTTGTAAAGTTACGCAAATTTTAGTTATAGGAGGTTTGCAAATTTGATTATGTGAACTTCGTGATGTCCACAAAAAAAAATAATCTACATTTTATTGAGAGTTTGTGGTACGTGGAGACAGTACCAATATATCATGCAAAACTCAAGAGGTTTGCACGTGTGGAAGAGTAAAAATGTCTTCAAGAAGTCTGACATTTGCAAATTTGAACATAGAGCATATTTCAAAAATTGTGAGGCATTTAAAATTTTGAAATATGTCCCACTGCAATCATTTTTTTAACTAATAATATCATATTTGGATCCACGGTCTAATCCATGAACACCATGTAACGTTATGAATTTAATTGGATCCTACTTCAGTACTACTGCTAAGATCTGAATCCAGATTCAAATTCAATTTTCAGCGTTAGGGTCGGGCTCTAGATGAGTGAACTGATAATATCTAATTCAGATCTATAAATCTAATTAAAGAACCAAAGTTCATAATCTAACCTATTTTGAGAACCTTAACGAAATCCAAACACGCAGTATATAAAGAATTCTCAAAAGGATTACATACCAATCAAACAATAGCTGATTAATTTGTATTGGACTTCGAGCAAAGCACAAAGAAAAGAAAAAGTATTTCTTATTAAAAATATGATAGTCCCCCTCAACTTTTCAACACATTCTTAAGTACATATTTGCTTCATTTTTCAAAACCTATAAGGTACCTAAAATTTACACTAGGCAACTTATGTGTTAGAGGTTCTTTAAATAAAAAAGATCATTTTGGATTTTTAGTGTTGAGAGGTAGCTGACTTATAGACAATCAAGCCAGTTTTGAAAGTGAGGAAAGCTTAGACTATCAGTTGCTAACCAATAAAGCGAGACTCCAAAGCACTTTTTTCTGAGTCTGGAAAATGTTAGAACTAACAAGTCTTGGACTGTTCAAGCTTGGCTCGTTTTGGCTCAAACCCAGCTCAAGTTGATACTATAGCTTGGGCTCGGGTTAGCACATGCCCACATCGTGTTCGAGCTAGCTCATTTTCAATAGATTTTATTGGTTAGTTCACCTATTTCACAACCTTGAACAAGCTCTTGTACAAGGCAAAGTGAGCTAAAGTATGAGTTGTTTAGTTTGTTGATAAAGCCCTTGCCATATGTTAACTTGACAAGCATAGTGCACAAAAGATACTTTTGATGTTTGTTTTCAAGTCCTATGTATTTGAAATTTAACTTAATGTTGAAGCCAACTTATGGGCAAAAATCACGATCTATTCTTAGGAATTTAATTGAGTCGGCGATTATTTAACTGTTAGAAACTAGCTGTTAAAAGCTAGCCATTATTTGACTTTGAATGTTCAACATTAACTAGTTGTTTGATTATTGTAACATAATTATTCAATGTTCATTCTTTCTTTTTTTTGAAAGGCAAGCTGGGGTTAGACAGACCAGATATCTCTTAAGCCCCATGTGGCAGAGGGATTAGAACCTGGGCCTTCAGCTTGGCACAGAACCCCGCTTACCAAATGGGATACCACCTAGGTGGTATTTAATCTTTATTCTTAGTTGTTGTGGACTTATTTCTAGCTGTTGGGCTCTGGTCTAAATAAAACTCAGTTCATTTCCCATTTAAAAGATTTTGAATTTATCAAGTCTTCTCTCCCTTTTATCTCGTCTTGAGCCTTTTCTGAATAAAAAAGGCTAGCATCGAGTGTCAGCTAGTGAAAGCTATGGGCTGGACAGTCTTGTTTTGAAAGGCAAGCTGGGGTTAGACAGACCCCCACCAGTTACACAACATACCATTGGGTTTTGAACTTGCAACGTCCCAACACATGGTGACATGCACTAACAGCTCCTACCAAACAAGCGGAGGCCCCGTTGGTGGGCTGGACACAGTGAGCAATGGAAAATTTTGATTGCATAACAGGAGTCAATCGTGCCAAGCCCATTGCACCAAATGACAAGTTAATAAACGAAGCAGTTCATTGCAAGCCTCGAAGCCAACATGTTTCTCAGTCAATTTTTTCAATATTAATCACTATGCCAATGTTAATTTGATATTCATGCAAGGGTTGGTGATCGAGGGATCAAAGTTTAAACGTGAAAAGAAATTGCTGATGGGGTTGGAACAACCATTGTAAGGATAATTTTCCTAGGAACTACTATAGAAACATTTTTAATAATTTTCTTGTTTTATTGTAAAACTCAAAATTGCGAATAATAAATATGTGAATATGTGTGTGCATGTCGGGAAATGGCCTACTTGTTTAGAACGGGTGTGGTTTTCATAAAGAATTTTACATGTTTTCTCATTTAGTAATATATCAAAATTTCCAATATATATTAACATTCTCAATTTGAAATTTCCTTCAAAATATGAGATACGTGCAAACCTTTTTTGAAGAATACCTATAACATTTATCATATTTAAATTACTATTTTGAAAACCTTCATTTTTAGCATTGAATCAACTTTTGAAGTCACATATATAATTTTTTTTATTCTTAATGTCCCTTTTCTTTCTTCACTTAAACTCTCACGGTAGTCCTTTTTACTTCCTCTAACAGTACTATTTGTATTTTATAAAACCATCCCTTTTATTCATCTAAAAACTCAATTTATTTATTTATTTATTTAAAAAAAAACACTGATCATCATCCCATGGTACGATCACCATCTACTTAAATAAAGATCAATGATGTCAATGATAATAGAGAGGAAAAGTTTGAAATTAAGCATAAACTCAATAAGCTCATGAACGAATCAAATCAAGCTCAAGCTTGGTAGGCTGCGCGGAAGACAAGCTTGAGCTCTAACTTGAACTGGATATTCCTTAACAAACTAAGCCTGGACAACTTGAAATTACAACCTTCATGGAGAAAACAGCAATGAACCAAGAAAGAACAAAGGTAAGCCAGAGTAAAATAAAGAAACTACAATTTTGAAATGGAAAATTTCAATTAAACCATCAAGAAAGCAGCCTGATAATGATGAAGAAGAAGATGATCCATAAATGAAATCATTATAAATGTATTATTGGTAGACACACATATGGATGACGCATAAAGAAGAATAGCCACTGTATCTGTTCGTATTTCAATCAACTCTCCTATGGCAAAGAATCTAATAAACAAATGTTTCCTCGGCAAAGTGGGCAGACCCTGCAGAGACCAACGGGAGAAAGATATCAAACTAACCAAAGTTGGCAGTGCCAAACTACGGAAGTAGAACCACCTAATAAAAGAGTAGATGATTTTCAAAGTGATCACCAATAGAAAGGAAATAGACAGCAAACACACAGCATACCTATGAATTTCTTTCAGCCATTTATCTACACATGATTGATGAAACTCGTGGTGGCAAGGGAGTATTCTCAGCCCATCACCCTCATCATACTCCACAAGGCAAATGTGGCATCTGAACATGAAACATGTCAAAGAAGATTAGACGTTGAGCCATACTACTGTGATTTTATGAACAGAAATATTCTACAGAACTTGCACCTGGCTATGTCACATGGGTGCGGGTGCGGCACTTTCAAAAAATTTGGGTGCGGGGGTGCAGCAAAAAATATATATATATAAAGTCCAAAAGTTGGACATAAATGACCCTGGGCGTGTTGACCACACCCAGGGTCAGGTTGACCGCATGCTCACCCGCGTCGTGTCGTGTCGATGCGGCACCCAGTTGGCCGAGTCCCTGTGACATAGGCACCTGGTGATGCATGTGGGAGACTATGGATGCAAGGTAAATGATATGATGTATTTAACAGAATTATCTCCAACAATATCAAAATGGGCCGATTGTTGACCTGGATAGGGCTCAACAGAAAGTGTAAGTTGATTTTGACTTCCACCAACTGTCCCAAGTCAAAGGATTGATTTAAATTAGAGGTTAGAGCAACTCGGACCAAGTAAATTTCTTTCCTTCCTTTTCCTCTTTCCATTTGCAACCCAAAGCTTTTTTGAAGTAAATCAACAACACGAACAAACATCAGGTGCTTTGACCACACCTATAGCGCAGATGCTGCAAGCACAAAGCTTAGGAAAGGTTTCTCGATGGATTGTCTGAAATCTTATAATTCATTGAGTCTTTCTCTAGACTAGTTAATACAGGGTCATGCGATTTCCAGAAATTAGTATACCTTTACAAAACCTCTTACTCGCCAGGAAAAGCGGGAATTAAAAACACCAGAAGGAAGGACAAGTGCGAAACAAATGAACTCATCTGATGGACAAGAACTACCTGTTCGTCACAGGAAGAAATGTGTGGAGTTTACTTGATAGCCCCATCAACAAAGAATTCTTTCATAAACCAACAGTTGGACATCTTCCACAATCTATGTCGTGGGTGCGGGCACAGAGGATACGAGACGGCAATTTCAAAAGATGAGGGTACGGGGACACTGCTATATATATATAGAGAGAGAGAGAGAAACTTGTTTTTTAAAGGTCATTTTTTTTAGTTTCATTGACCAGATTTGGATTTGTCTAAAACTGGTCAACGAAATCAACTTTGTTTAACCAAGTTATAAAAAGGGGAAGGGCAAGACCTCTCTCTCTCTCTCTCTCTCTCTCTCTCTCTCTCTCTCTCTCTCTCTCTGTTTGTTGCAGAGAGACAAAGAAGAATAAGAGAAGAGGTACGCTCTTACACCCCCTCCCTCTGGTTGTCGTCTCTCTCTCTCTCTCTCTCTCTCTCTCTCTCTCTCTCTCTCTCTCTCTCTCTCTCTCTCTCTATTTACCCCTCTCGATTCCCCTTTTTCTCCTTTCTCTCTCTTTCCCTGGTCTCGGTCTCCCTCGCTCTTGATTCTTCTCGCTGTCTCCCTCTGGGGAAGAGGAGAGAGGAGGGAGGGGGGCAGACGAGAGCCATACGATGGGGGAGAGCAAGACCAGGAAGACAGAGAGAGAGTCAAAGGTTTCGGGAGGGGGGGTCTGAGGTTCGGGTACCAGGCATACCCGCACTGTGCTTGGTACCCATACCCGTGTCGACACAGGTATGGCAGTCAAACCATCGTGTCACGGTAACATAGTCCACAATACAAGGAAAAGAAATAGATGTCCTAATTATAGGTCCTAATTATAGGTAGAGGACTTTCATGGGAAGATTGTGGTGATGCATCACATCCTAAGGCCATCAACTACAATCCAGATCTGCAGCAGATGATTGTTGGACTTGGGGATGTTAGCTTTAACTTCTAGGCACCAACACTTTAACCCAACCAAAGATGTGGATTCACCCTTCATAGAGATGCCAATGAGTTAGTCTTTAGAGGCTACAGCTTTGACCATGACAAAACCATCTTGGCTAAAAATCATCCAACCATTCACCTAGGAAGATTGTCTAGTTAAATGTGGAACTAGTTAAATCTCACTTAATAAAATTTTCCTGTCCTCCAAATCACCCAATAAATGTGGAACTAGTTAAAGCATTCACCTCATCAGCTAGACATGTGCCATTAGTGCCTACAGAAAAGGTACCCTGGATTAATATCAACAATGTGACTGCATCCTATATCCCCCACGCCCACAAAAACAACCAGTTGACACAAGGAGCACCCGAGTGAGAGAAGTGCCTAATGTAGTATGGAGCATAGTGACCATAAGCTTCTAAAAACATTGGAAGCTCGATGCAAAAGTTGAAGCTGCCTGCTTCTGTCACGCTTCGAGACTTTGTGGAAAGCTCACTTCCTCCAGATGAAATTGAACTTCCATTGATATTGAAAATACACTATTCATTATTAAGAAATTGCATGTTCTTTTTTTTAATCATTAAACCTACATATAATTGGTACTTTTACGCAAAAGTTTAAAGATACATTAAAGTCAAAACACATGTTCTGTCCACCTTTTTCTTAACGTAACTCCCTATGCACTTCCATCATAGCTTGTTAGTGCATCCTGTTATGCTTCTAGATGTTTTGCACTTCACAAACTAGGACAGTTTCAAGATTTGCTTCTTGCTTCTCAGACCCACTTCTTTCTCCGGTAACTTGTAATGAAATACAAAAAACAGCAATAGGATGCCTCTCATGGGCTTTACAAACACACAAAAGTGTGCATAAACAAGGACCAGTGGACCACTTATGGGTCAAATACAAGAACGCAACCACAAGGCCACTAATGGGAAAGAAACAAACATAAAAATATAAATATTATTAATAAGTGCTTGAGAAAAGCATACTTACAAGAGGTGATTCATCCCCTATTTATACACAAAAAAGGGACACAAAGGGCCATTGGGAGTGGTCCCAACGGCTCTTTGGATCAAGGGCATTACAAAGACAATAATGCCATTGACAACAACAACAACAACAACAACAACTACGCCTTCATCCCAAAACAATTGGGGTCAGCGATATGAACCAAAAAAGAAATTCATTTTGGGTCTTCCACATGAATCCTTTTCCTCCAATCATTTCTATCCAACGCCATGTCCTCGGTGAGGTTCAAAGCATTCATATCCTTTCCTATCATCTCCATCCAAGTCTTCCTAGGCCTACCCCGACCTCTTTTAACTAATATATTTTCCCATTTCTCCAACCTTCTAACTGGAGCATCATTAGGCCTTCGCCGAATATGTCCAAACCACCGTAAACGATTCTCTCGCATCTTATTTTCAATGGGTGCAACACCTACCTTCTTACGTATCTCTTCGTTCCGAATCTTATCTTCTATTGTATTTCCACACATCCATCTAAGCATCCGCATCTCAGCTACACTCATTTTTTGAATATGATTGTCTCTTGGCAGCCCAACATTCCGTACCATATAGTAAAGCGGGTCTAATAGTCGTCCTATAAAACTTTCCCTTCAACCGCAATGGCATTCTACGATCGCACAGCACTCCAGTAGCACTTTTCCATTTCATCCACCCAACCTATATCCTATGATTTACATCTTCATCAATTTCTCCATACTTTTGAAAGATGGATCCCAAATATTTGAAATAATCATTCACCGGTATATCTTGCTCACCAAGCTTCACTACACTCCCATCACTACTTCGTTGCTTACTAAACCGACATTCCATATATTCAGTCTTACTCTTACTTAACTTAAAACCTCTAGCTTCCAATGTCTGTCTCCATAATTCTAACTTAGCATTAACCCCAGCTCTAGACTCATCAATCAAAACAATATCATCAGCAAACAACATACACCACGGTACATTTTCTTGAATTGATCTCGTAAGCTCATCCATCACTATCGCAAATAGGAAAGGGCTTAAAGCAGATCCTTGATGTAACCCAACCGTTATCGGAAAATTGGTTGTCACCCCTCCACAAGTGCGGACATTGGTTACTACTCCTAAAGTGTCCCTAGTGAACACAACTAATTACAATCAGTTAAAAGATAAATATACCCCTAATGGGTATTACCTATACATGTACATACACATAACAATAAGTGTATATATATATACACTTTAACTATGGTCTAGCTAGAATAGCAGGACATGAATCTATAACACACATGGTGGCACTTCACAAACTAAGATAATGTCAAGACCCGCTTCTTGATTCATACACTAACTTCTTTCTCTGATAACTATGGTCTGAAGAGAATAGCAGGAAATGCAAATACAACACAGCATGGTGGCAAACATTAAAAAATGACTCTATATTGTCAATGATTTTTTAAGAGAGTTTCAAATTTTTCTCTTCTTCAGGAAAAGCTTGCCAAATAACAGTATTCTTTGGGAAATTTTTCAAAATTTATAAAAACATGTCATAGGAACAAAGTTTTCAGCCATGTTAACTTAATCTTCATGAATTTTTGATATCCAACTCCCAAAATTGAGCTTAGGGCATCCTCTGGTTAAAGCAAAAATGCTTCTGGATCAACAACCTAATCATGATTTTCTAATCCTTGTTAAGGTGCCTTTTCTAATGTGAAGCCTCCAAGATGACATATCAGTTCCAATACTATCAGGGCAGACCAAGGTTGTAAGTATCGTATAGTTACCTGTATCGGTCGGGCCCAAAGTAACATTGTATCGTATCTTAAACATAATGTAAATTTTTAATAAAAAAATTCCAAAAAATCAGAAAAAGTTAACAAAAATTCTAAAAAAAATCATATCACATAAAACAATGATGAATTGCACAAAATACAACCTTAAAATCACATATGAAGGCAACAATATAATTTAAATTAATAACAAACCATGTAACTGATAACTGGCAATGTAAATAAAAGGCAACTACATAATTTAAACTTTAAACACAATTGAAGCTTAACTAACAATATTAAATTCATATTCAAGTCATACTAAAATGTCATAAGTCATAACTAAACTACTAAGAGTTCACGAAAACTAAAAATATTACATTTAACCAAAGTCTTACATGCCAATATTCATCTCTAAAGTTATAAACTACAAAGATCCTAAAACTAAACTATCTTATAGAGTTTATTTGCCAAACATTAGGACAATATTTCCTCAGTGTTGCATCCAATTGTTGTGTGATGATCTCTTTATCTTCAACCATTTTTTTGGCAATTAGGTCATCATCATCATCTTAATAATCGGGAACTTTGCATTTTTGCAAAATTCTTCTTCTTTGAATTTCTTCTAGTTCAACAATAACATCAATACAAAAAGTGACAGGAACAGAGAGAGAATCACATGGACGTACATTTTGATCTTGACCTGCAACATGTTGCTTAAATCTATGCAATCCACCTCTAATAATAGCATAATTGACATCTCAAATTCAATGGTGACCCTAGTCGTGGTACATCATCAATGCTTTTGCAATACTGCCATGCAGAATCATCTCTATGACATGAACGTGAAGAGTCTAAAGATGACATTGAAGGATCTAAAATAAAATATAACTAATTCAAACACTCAATAAGAAGCACCAGACACACCCTTCCCCAAAAAAGCTCAATAAGAAGCAAAGAATAGGGATTTTGTACCTTAACCCACTTTCTTAAGTAAAAAAATGATGAAAATGCACTCTTACTTGATAAAATCGCAAAAGCCCTCTCTCTTACGCACGAATCGGGCCCAAAATCGATCTCACAGAACCTATGGTGCATGGGTTCCCTTCTAACGGACTCTACACATGGAGAACTCGATCCTCAAGAGGCCTTTTAAACCCAAAATGAAAAAATACAACTTTCAGCCTTTTTAAGTGCGTTGATATTGTATCGTACGATACAACACGGTACATGGGTGTATCGTACGATACACACTTGTATTGTGATACGAGTATGTATCGTATCACAAAACCCAAAAGTAATGATATGTATCATACTGAAGATACGTACAACCATGGGGCAGACTACAAACCAAGGTTACCAGACTAGGAAGCAGAAGCGATGCATTTTAAAATGTATAGGAAGCGGGAAGCGAGGAATAAAAAAAGAAATATAATAATTGAATGTGAATCATATGAAACACAAATAAAAACTAAAATAAAAGTGACTAATATTAAATGTCATGATTTTTTAGTGTAAGAATTAAATTTTTAACAAAATCTAAAAATGATGATTACCAATTTAGAGAAAGTACATGGAAGTAAGTGAGAAGAGTGAGAGAAAACACATAAAAAAACATGAAAAGTTGAGTAACAGAACATATAAGATGAATAAATGAAGTGTGTGAAAAGCATACGAGAAGCGTGAGGGAATCGAGGTTCTCATCAAGTTTCGAAAGCGAGGAGTATCGCGCTTCCGAAGCGAGTTTCTGGGAAGCGAGCTTCTCACCTATCAAAGAAGCTTCTGGCAACTCTGCTACAAACCTATGTCACACAGACACTCTATTTTATCCTTTGTACCCGTGTCGACAAGCATGTCCTCGTGTTGACTGTTAGAAAGTGACTTGGAATACATTGGGTTCAATAATGAACCCATACTTATGCACGTAGAGTGCAAATATACCCATTAAAGGGAAACAACATAAGCACATAATGTGCTAACACATAAAACCCATAAAAAGGGAAAAATATGACATAAAGTAATAAGTTGCATATCATTGAAGAATAATGGAGAAGGGGTAAAAACCCCATTACAATGTAGCATAAGCTCCCTCAAAAATTAAGAAATACAAAGGGGAGAGCCCCTATTTATAACAACAAAAAGGAGCCTTGGAGGGGCTCCACGCATAGACGTTGGAGCCCCTCCAACGGTCACAAATGTGACCGTTGGAAGGGGCCTAACGTCTATTTGAGTGGGCCCCCCAAGGTACCTTTTGGTACTTGAGAAAAAAGAAATAAAAAATAAAAGAAAAAGAAAAATAAAATAAATTACAATCACATTCATAAAGTGAATGTGCGTAAAACAGAGGAAAAGACTAAAATATCCCTACGGCTAAACAAAAGGAAAATATATATTTTATATATATAAATAGGAGGATACATATACATATATACCATATATGTATATGTATCATCTTTTATATATATAAAATATGTCTAATTACAACAATTGATGGGTACATTTTAACACCCCCCCTCAAGCTTTGCAAGGAAACGAAAAGATTGAAAAAATGGCAAAACTCCACGAGGCTTCGGCGACTCCAAGAGGCTTCGGCAAGGATGCAATGAAACTTGAAATAGCCTTCCTCCAATTGTCTTCAAATGATGAACCCATTTCCCGAACCATCCAGGGTACTTCCCTTTGTCCTATCTCCAAGATCATGAGAAAAGAAAACAACAAAGAACAAGTAAACAATATCTTTGCACTTTACTCAAAAAGGAACATTCCTAACAAGGTGCAAAATTTATGCATAATATGATAGTTACTTTATTATGAAACGAAAAATTTAGAAAACCAAAGTTTCTAAATCATACATTATGTTAAAACAAAATGAGCGGAAGCAAATTATGCAAAAATTGCAAGAATGCATAATGCATTCATAAGGTCCACCATTGGACAAATATAACCCCATAATGGGGAATAACAAAATGATCCACTAAGGGATACCACAAGAAGCCTACGAAGAGGCATAACATACATATGCTTTATTGAATGAGAGCCCAAAAAAGGCCATAAAGAGCATATGCATATACGAATCATAATATGAATTGATACTCAAAGAACTAAAACATGCTTCAAACATGTAATGAAGTCCCAAACAAGAGAGACGAAGTCTCCAAGCATACTTTAGGCAAAATAAACCCAAGAGTTCACAAGGTTTTAAAATCATTTATGAAAGACATACTTAATACACATTTTGCATATAAGGGTCGCAAAAACCATAAGCACTTAATATATAGATTAAATGCTAAGAAATCAACTTGATATGCATATCAAAAATATGATTTGCTTGAAAAACACAAGTCATGAATGAAATTTTGCAAATTTCAATAATAGTTTATCCATTACAAACATCTTCCTCATTAGTCCTCCAAAACCCGTAAATCAAGTGTATAAGCTACTAGATCAAGAATATAAAGCCATTAAAGGCCAAAGACACACACAAAGGTGTGTAAAAGAACCTCTTGTCTACATATAATAATACTTGAAATAAGTGCATCTACGACAAGAACAAGAGAATACATGCCAACATGGACTAAAAAGTATCTCTTGTCTACGTAAAAAATACACTTAAAACCAAGTATGTTCAGCTACTAGAACAAGAGTAAGAAGCCAACCATGGGCTAAAACATAATACATCTCTTGTCTACATATGATAGCACTTGAAATGAGTGAAATAAGCCAACCATGGGCATACATCTTAAGCGACTAGAACAAGGACACAAACGCCAACATAGGCTAAAAATCACACACCATGGTGTGAATCAACGTGTCTTGTCTACATATAAGATCACTCAAGACAAGTGTGTTCAGCTACTAGACCAAGAGAGCAAAAGCCAACAAAGGGCTAAAAACACACGAAGGTGTAATAAAATTCTTGTCTACATATGATGACACTTAGATAATGGGCATAAAAGGAAAAGACTTTTGAGGCAATAAACTTGTAATGAAAATAAACCTCAAATGAAACAATATTCCTTTTAAAACATGAATACTCATAATAATAACATTTTGGAATAAATGCATGTAAAAGTATCTTCAACAAGATGATAAAATAATATTCTTTAGAACAAATGTGTGAACATACACACACCAAAAACACTTAGAATACTTGTGCAAAATCACAAGAACACATGTGCACAACGAGCACAACATACGAAATCACAAATGTGCAAATGCACTCATAAGATTCATAAACAAATAAAAGGTTGGGCTATAATCCCAAAACATCTTGATTTTAAATGTACCTTAAAACATTTAAGGTTTCAAATACCATATGTCCATCACATTTACTTAGAAGCATCCATAATATCAATGGCACAAGAACAAACTAGTGACACACTCATATATCAAATCATTCTAGAGTCCCAAGGTGCCCATAACTCACCTCAACCACCATCTATAATATGGTAAGTGGACAATCTAAAAAGACATAACAATGAGTGTCACACTCATAATTAGAGATCATATACCAAATCATTCTAGAGTCCCAAGGTGCCCATAACTCACCTCAACCACCATCTATAATATGGCAATTTGGACAATCTAAAATGATATAACACGAGGTGCCCATAACTCACCTCAACAAACATCTCTAATAAAACAATAATAAGGCCAAAACAATGATGCATTAAATAACATGTGATGGACAAACATAAATGCCACAAAAGGGCAATAAACACATAAGGAATCATTTTCCAAATAAAAAATTTTTTACAAAGAAGACCGATTAACAAATTGAATCAAAGGTCCAATATAATCCATCAAAACAATTTTGCATAACCACGAATTATGCTTAATCTTCAAAAGAAGTCTTGTACACCAAAAAAGGCTTACTATGCAACATAACATGAAATATTAAGCAACATCATGTGTATGAACCGATTTGGAACAAACAAGCCTTAAAAATGAATTTCGAAAAACTTATGAAATCTACTATTTCAACTTAAAAATGATAAACAATCATGAAATCTTCATAAAAGAGTATATACTTACAAGAAGATTATAATGACCGAAAGGCTCCTTAAGGAGAGTTTGAACAAACAAACATATACAACTCCCAAAGAAGGAGAAAACTCCATTAAAGTGTAAGAAATTCCAACAAAATAGATTCATTAACAAAACCTTATGATAAATAAGATTGTACTATGGCTTAAATAAAAAGTAAACATTTATTGAGGAAAAATTTAACACTCTTAAGTTTTATCGAAAAACATGACTTAATAGATTATTACCTACTCCTAATGAAATAAGTACACAATAAACATTAGTGAAGACCATAACTTTTGTAATGAAATATGCGGAAAAGCAAAAGAGTGCATTAAGCACTTACAACATTCACTAATGAACAAACAAAAGGGCAAACACCAAAACCCACAAGAGACAATCACAACATAAAAATATAAATGTCTCTTATTGAAAAGAGAGAGAACTCTCTAAATGTTGAAAACATCCTTAAGAGTGTAAAGATGGAAAGAAAATCACCATATTC
This sequence comes from Nuphar pumila, assembly GCF_984573655.1. Classification (NCBI taxonomy): domain Eukaryota; kingdom Viridiplantae; phylum Streptophyta; class Magnoliopsida; order Nymphaeales; family Nymphaeaceae; genus Nuphar; species Nuphar pumila. Next base: position 87,237,905 of record NC_143261.1, read on the forward strand.
CATAAGACCATTTTAAAACTTAATTCAACCGGTATTAAAAAAAAAAACTTTCTTAATTAAATGTTGCTCATATAAAACGGACACATAATATGGAATTTTTCATATATGCCAAACATTTTTCAAAAAACTATATTTCACAAGCATTTTAATCTTAACATACCTTTCTTTAAAGACTAAACATTCATATAAAGGTATTTTCATAAACAAGGTTAGGTTTAAAATGTAAATTCAAAGTTCCAACGGTCATAAATTTTTACCGACCCATTAAAGCAAGTTTTGAGCAATCATATATCTAATTTTTCGCCAAACAAGTTATCATTTAAAGTTTTTCAAAGAAAAACATACGAAAACGATTCAATGGAGTAGCAAAAAACTCAAAAAAGACATAATGACAAAAATCACACATAAAGAAAAGAACATATTCCATTCTTCATACAATACTCAAAGAAATAGAATGCATACCGAATAACTATAAGAAAGACAATAGAGAGAAATGAACACTTCACCATTTTTCTTTAACAAATTCTTGAATACCACGCTTCCCGATGCACCAAAGAGCAACTCAATCTCAACCTTGCTCTGATACCATGTTAGAAAGTGACTTGGAATACATTGGGTTCAATAATGAACCCATACTTATGCACGTAGAGTGCAAATATACCCATTAAAGGGAAACAATATAAGCACATAATGTGCTAACACATAAAACCCATAAAAAGGGAAAAATACGACATAAAGTCATAAGTTGCATATCATTGAAGAATAATGGAGAAGGGGTAAAAACCCCATTACAATGGAGCATAAGCTCCCTCAAAAATTAAGAAATACAAAGGGGAGAGCCCCTATTTATAACAAAAAGGAGCTTTGGAGGGGCTCCACGCATAGACGTTGGAGCCCCTCCAACGGTCACAAATGTGACCGTTGGAAGGGGCCCAACGTCTATTTGAGTGGGCCCCCCAAGGTACCTTTTGGTACTTGAGAAAAAAGAAATAAAAAATAAAAGAAAAAGAAAAATAAAATAAATTACAATCACATTCATAAAGTGAATGTGCGTAAAACAGAGGAAAAGACTAAAATACCCCTACGGCTAAACAAAAGGAAAATATATATTTTATATATATAAATAGGAGGATACATATACATATATACCATATATGTATATGTATCATCTTTTATATATATAAAATATGTCTAATTACAACAATTGATGGGTACATTTTAACATTGACATGCATCGACACCTTAACACACCATTTACCCTCTATATATACAAGTTTGTATTCAATTTATAATTTATAATTATATTTTCAGTATGTATAATATATATTTTAGATATAACCTATGTCACATGGGTGCGGGTGCGGGCGCGGGTGCGGGTGCGGGCATTCGGCACTTCCAAAAAACCCGGGTGCGGGGGTGTGGCAGGGGCAAAAATGTAATAAGTAATATATATATATATATATATATATATATATATATATATATAAAGGGGGTTGGGGAATAGGCGGGTTTTTTTTTTTAAACTTTGCAGCTGTCAGGCAGCTGCTGTCAGCAGCTGCCTGCTGACAGGCAGCTGCTGCAGCTGTGCTGACAGCACAGCTGACAGCACAGCTGACAGCTGCTGTCAGCAGCTGTGCGTGAAAACTGAAAAACTTACTTTATGCTAGGCAGCTGACAGACTAGCATAAAGTTTTTTAAAAAAAAATTCGAAGCCCATTTGGGCAATTTTTTTTTTTAAAATGGACATTAATGATCCTGGGTGCGGTCAACACACCCAGGATCGAGTTGACCGCACCCGGTGCGGCACCCGCACCCGCGTCGAGTCGCGTCGATGCGGGTGCGGCACCCTCCTAGCCGAATCCCTGTGACATAGGATATAACATATATATTTAGATTATATTCAGTTTATTTTAAATTTATTTTGTATTAATATGATATTTAATATATATAGTTGTGTCCCCATACCCACATTTTTTGAAATTGTCGTACCCTCCATACCCGTACCCAAATGACATAATACAAAGTACAGACTAGACCTGATATATCACATGCTCCTCATAAACATTATCTGACCACTTCAAAAAGGTTCGCTTAAGAACCTAAAACCATATTGAAACAACAACTGGGTCCTCAAATTTTGTTTGACACCCAAAGTCCTATTTTCACCATCATCATCATCATCGTTTGGCAACTTGCATTATTGCTAAAAAAAATCTCAACACCACATATTAAGGCAATTGCCGCAGGGTTACATGAACCCCAACAGCCAAGCAAGTGTTGACGGTTAGACACCAAGAGCTATGTTTGGAACTAAAGACAATGTCAAATTCTTTTTTTTTTTAAAGGCAAGCTGGGGTTAGGCAGACCCCTACCGGTTATACAACTATACCATTGAGCAGTGTTATCAAAAACGCGCCTTGAGGCACAAAAGGCGCGCCTCGCCTTGAGGCATGGCCCTCTGTGCCTCAAGGTGCAAAAAAAAAAAAAAATTAAAACAAGACTTCTGAGACATAATCAAAAATGTTTTTGTAGGTTAATCTCATATATTTTCCAGTTATTTCAGTTATGTAATTAGTTTCTTAGTATATTACTATATTTTAACTTTTGTTGGTTAATCTCGTATATTTTTCAGTTATTTCAGCCATGTAATTAGTTTCTTAATATATTTTAACTTTTGTTGGTTAATCTCATATATTTTCCATATATGTAATCAGTTTTTAGTTACTTTTATATGTTAATCTCATATTTTTTAGAATAATCTCATATATTTTAACTTTTGTAGGTTAATCTCATATATTTTTCAGTTATTTCAATTATGTAATCAGTTTCTTAGTATATTTTAACTTTTGTTGGTTAATCTTGTTACGAAAACCGTGAGCAAGAAACAACCGAAGGAAACAATAAACAAGAACGATCAAACCAAACACAGCAAGGACACACAGATTTACGTGGAAAAACCTCCCCTCAAATCCGAGGGAGAGAGTAAAAAACCACGGCCGCCCAGAGGAAAAACTTTATTGCTCTTTTTCGACAGTTACAAGAGAGAAAAAAAAGAAAGAATTTATACAAGGCAAGGGCGACAACCCTAAACCTAAACAAGTCGAGTCTGATCCATAAGAAACCGGGTCTCAAACTTAGGCGCTACCCCCCTAAGAACCCCCACCCACCCACCCACCCACCCCCACCCCCCGCCAGGGGCAGCCTGAACACACAGCGGGACCCGCACCGGGGGGAGTCCCCGACCCCCCCCCCCCCCCTCCTGTAAGGGCAAAAACTCTGAATCAGGCTCCACAACTCATCAAATATCATATATTTTCCAGTTATTTAATCAGTTTTTAGTTACTTTTATATGTTAATCTCATATTTTTAAAATAATCTCATATATTTTAACTTTTGTAGGTTAATCTCATACATTTTCCAGTTATTTCAGTTATGTAATCAGTTTTTTAGTTACCTTTATATGTTAATCTCATATTTTTTAGAATAATCACATATATTTTAACTTTTGTTGGTTAATCTTATGTATTTTCCAGTTATGTAAATGGTTTCTTAGTATATTTTTTTCTTTTATTGGTTAATCTCTTATATTTTCCAGTTATGTAATCATTTTTTTAGTTACTTTTATATGTTAATCTCATATTTTTTAGAATAATCTCATATATTTTAACTTTTGTAGGTTAGTCTCATATATTTTTCAGTTATTTCAGTTATGTAATAAGTTTCTTAGTATATTTTAACTTTTTTTGTTAATCTCATATATTTTCCAGTTATATAATCAATTTTTAGTTACTTTTATATGTTAATCTCATATTTTTTAGTACTTATTTGAGATTTTCTATTTCTTATTGGTTGTTATTTCATCAATAAAGCATTTCTTTATTTATTTCTATTTTTAGATACTTTTTTATAAATTTTTTAAAGTTTTCAAAAAAAAAAATTTTGAGGCTTACTCTTTGTGTTTCGAGGCTTATGCCTCGCCTCGGTTTTTGGTGGAGCGCCTCGCTACGTCTCAATGCTTTTCACAACACTGCCATTGGATTTTGAACCTACAACGTCCCAACAAAAGGTGGCGTGCACTAGCTGCTCCTACCAGACAAGCGAAGCCCCCATTGGTAAAGACAATGCCAAAATCTTGAGCAAGGCCAAAGGGCTAACTGAATTCAATGGAGAATTCAGAAATAGGAAACAAGTGATACATCTAAATGCACATGTACTTGAGAAAAAGAAAATACTTTTAAAAACTACACTAACTACATAAATGGTTGTCGAAAATAATAAATCCTTTTTCCTAATCAAAATATGTAATCAGCTATCCATGAAAAAAAAGACTATGCAGTCATTTATTAATACTAATAGTAACAGACCTAAGATCAGTTATAAGTGTAGACACAACACAATACCTTATGGAGGCACAAGGATAATGTCATTGACAGTTGAAATGATACCATAGTCCAAATAGTAATCGTATTCACTATTCCCAGCAGGTTCATGCTACAATGCACATAATGCTGCAGAAATTGGTTGCATCTGCTAGGTCCATCTTCCATATATATAAAGATAAATTTGATCAAAGAGATAAGAGATGTAGATCTATTGATATTCCTCATCTCAAAAGAAGTAACAAGTGTTATAATCTCATAGACGAGGAAATTTTTTATATGAATGTCATCTTTTTCAAGCACACCATACCATGTCAAAGATGGAAGCAAGGAGGATCCATTGGATGAACTGATATCGGCACTCCAGTACCATATTTAAGCAGAGTTCCTCTTGAATGTTTTCCTACTAGCAATCACTTTTCTAAGTTTGAAACTGCTAGGATATGTTGTAGAGGTGAAAAAAATTATCTTCATGTTATCAATATGCAAGAATGAAGAGATATTTAATCGTAGAAACCTAGAGGAAGTACCAGCTGAAGAACTAAAAATTCCTTCTTATCAAGATGTCGACCTAACTCCGCCTGTGTAGTTATACACTGCCGGTCCCAAGCCCGGATAAAGGAGGAGGGTTGCGGTAGGCCTGTGACAGCCAGCATAAAAACTTTGTCATATCCTATGAAAATGAACCAATATGAGAATTTTGTTGGGGCGTTCCCTACTGAGCGACGCGCTGTACTCTCTAGGCCCGGAGGCAGTGATAAATGTGCAAGGGTTGCTAGGTCGTCGCCCAGAAGCGACCCGTCACACCGGCGCCCGGGTGTGGTGTCAAATAGGCAAGGGTTCCCTCACTTTGTTGGACGGGTGGGGGTAAAGAAGTTAGTCCAAGACCATAAAATTAGGTTAGCCACTTGGAACATAGGGTCTTTAACTGGTAAGTTGGTAGAGTTAGTAGATGTTATGTGTAGGAGAAAGATTGATATTTTATGTCTTCAAGAGACCAAATGGGTAGGTGAGAAAGCTAAAGTGATAGAACCTTGGGGATATAAGATTTGGTATACAGGAATAAATAGGAATAGGAATGGAGTAGGGATTGTTATGAGTCGTCAGTTTATAGATAATGTAGTTGAGGTCCGTAGGAAGGGTGATAGAATTTTACTTATTAAATTAGTATTAGGTACGGATATTATTAATATTATTAGTGTTTATGCACCTCAAGTAGGTTTAGATGATTCCATTAAGCATCAATTTTGGGAAGATTTAGATGGAGTAGTACAAAAGACATCTTATGGAGAAAAGCTTTTCATCGGCGGTGACCTTAATGGACATGTAGGCATTAGTAGGGATGGATTTGAGAATATCCATGGAGGCTATGGTATAGGAGAAAGAAATGAAAGTGGAGAAAGGATTTTAGATTTTTGTTTGTCCTATGATATGATCTTAGCAAACACTTGGTTTAGGAAGAGGGAGTCTCACCTAGTAACATTTAAAAGTGGGGTTAATACGAGTCAGATAGATTTTTTCCTACTTAGAAAGAGAGATAGGGGTTGTTGCATCGATTGTAAGGTTATACCAGGAGAAAGTGTAGCTACACAACATAGAGTCTTAATTTTAGATCTTAGAATTAGACAATGCCGCAAAAAGGATAGACATAGGATAGATCCTAGAATTAAGTGGTGGGCACTGAAAGGAGCTAAACAAGGAATGTTTGTAGAGCAGGTAGTTAAGGAAGTTGATTGGTGTCTCGAGGAGGATTCAGAATCAATGTGGAATAAGATAGCGGGTGGTATGAGAAAAGTAGCTAAGGAGGTATTGGGTGAGTCTAAAGGCGGTGCACCACTAGGTAAGGATACATCATGGTGGAACGAGGATGTCAAATTAGCTATTAAGGTTAAAAGAGAGTGTTATAGAAATCTAAGTAAGAGTCGTGATAATGAGAATTTGGAGAAGTATATGATAGCAAAGAAGGAAGCTAAAAAAGTTGTTCGAAACGCGAGGGCTAAGGTATATAAGAAGGTTTATGACAAGTTGGATACCAAAGAAGGCGAGAAGGATATTTATAGGCTTGCAAAGATGAGAGATAGGAAATCGAAGGATTTGGGTATGGTTAGATGTATCAAAGATGAAACGCAAAGGGTTTTAGTCAAAGATGAGGAGATTAAGGAGAGATGGAAAGATTATTTTGATAAGCTATTTAATGATAGTCATGCTCAAGATCTTGGAGACTTCTCCATTCCTTTTCATGAGATAAATCGTGACTTCATGCGCAAGATTCAAAAGAAAGAAATTGCAGAGGCTTTGAAGAAAATGAAATCAAGAAGGGCAGTTGGCCCAGATGGTATACCTATCGAGGCTTGGAAATGCTTGGGAGAGAAAGGTTTAGAATGGTTGACAAATCTTTTTAACTTGATTTGGCGAACAAATAAGATGCCTAATGAGTGAAGGAAGAGTACTTTGGTGCCTTTATATAAGAATAAGGGTGATATACAAGATTGCACAAACTATCGTGGTATAAAACTCATGAGTCATACTATGAAACTTTGGGAGAGGGTGATTGAGTCTAGGTTGAGGAAGGTTGTCATGATATCGGAGAATCAATTTGGTTTTATGCCTGGAAGATCAACTATGGAAGCTATACATCTTCTTAGACAACTTATTGAAAGATATAGAGAGAGGAACAAAGATTTGCATATGGTTTTTATTGATTTAGAGAAGGCATACGATAGAGTACCTAGGGACGTTCTCTGGTGGACAATGATGAAGAAAGGTGTTTCTCTCAAGTACATTAGTATAATTAAAGATATGTATGAAGGAGTAGTAACCAATGTTCGCACTTGTGGAGGGGTGACAACCAATTTTCCGATAACGGTTGGGTTACATCAAGGATCTGCTTTAAGCCCTTTCCTATTTGCGATAGTGATGGATGAGCTTACGAGATCAATTCAAGAAAATGTACCGTGGTGTATGTTGTTTGCTGATGATATTGTTTTGATTGATGAGTCTAGAGCTGGGGTTAATGCTAAGTTAGAATTATGGAGACAGACATTGGAAGCTAGAGGTTTTAAGTTGAGTAAGAGTAAGACTGAATATATGGAATGTCGGTTTAGTAAGCAACGAAGTAGTGATGGGAGTGTAGTGAAGCTTGGTGAGCAAGATATACCGGTGAATGATTATTTCAAATATTTGGGATCCATCATTCAAAAGTATGGAGAAATTGATGGAGATGTAAATCATAGGATAAAGGTTGGGTGGATGAAATGGAAAAGTGCTACTGGAGTGTTGTGCGATCGTAGAATGCCATTGCGGTTGAAGGGAAAGTTTTATAGGACGACTATTAGACCCGCTTTACTATATGGTACGGAATGTTGGGCTGCCAAGAGACATCATATTCAAAAAATGAGTGTAGCTGAGATGCGGATGCTTAGATGGATGTGTGGAAAAACAATAAAAGATAAGATTCGGAACGAAGAGATACGTAAGAAGGTAGGTGTTGCACCCATTGAAAATAAGATGCGAGAGAATCGTTTACGGTGGTTTGGACATATTCGGCGAAGGCCTAATGATGCTCCAGTTAGAAGGTTGGAGAAATGGGAAAATATATTAGTTAAAAGAGGTCGGGGTAGGCCTAGGAAGACTTGGATGGAGATGATAGGAAAGGATATGAATGCTTTGAACCTCACCGAGGACATGGCGTTGGATAGAAATGATTGGAGGAAAAGGATTCATGTGGAAGACCCAAAATGAATTTCTTTTTTGGTTCATATCGCTGACCCCAATTGTTTTGGGATGAAGGCGTAGTTGTTGTTGTTGTTGTTGTTGTTGTTGTTGTTGTTTTTGTTGTTGTTGTATCAAGATGTCGACCTAAACCTTCCCAAAGCTATCCAGAAAGGAAAGAGACATTCTGCTACTTACCCTTTGTATGACTTTGTTTCTCATCAGTTCATTTCCTCGTCCTACAAGATAATTGTTCCTAATTACAATTTAGTTCTTCCTAAGAATATGAAGGAAACTTTAAAGTTCCTCAGTAGAGGGACGCCATGATCACTGAAATGGAGGCCCCACAAAAGAATCAAACTTGGGACATTGTTTCTTTATCCAAGGAGAGAAGGTTATAGGATGCAAGTGGGTGTGCACATTGAAATTCAAGTCAAATGATCTATAGAGATAAAAGGCTAGACTTGTGAAAAAAGGATATACACAAGCTTAAAGCATAAATTATGTAAAACAATTTTCATGTGGCAAAATTGAACTCTATTTAGGTTATCCTTGCTCCAATGATTCATACATCGGGGCTTTTATATCAACTAGATGTGAAGAGTGCCTTATTGCATAGCAACGTGAACTTTGTTACTAATATTTTAATTGCAATAAGAAAAGTATATTTTTCTTCTCTTTCAAACTCTGCCCCAACTATGGAAACAAATACACTTTGTCAAAAATGCACCAAATCACACACATACATTTAGAAGCTCCCTGTACCTGTACCCATGTGACATAGTTACTACTTAGGTAACAGAATCAAAGAGAGCAATCCAATGAACCCAAGGATTTGGTGAAATATAATGTGAAATAGCAAAAGAAATATAAATTAATAAATATGCACAAAAATACTGAGGTGGACATTGACAACTTACTGAGCAGCTTCCTCATTCTTAAGGCCAGATCTAGAATATATTTTTACAGGTAGGCGCTCTACATCCTCCTTTGGAGCAGGTACAGATCCGAAAGAAGAGACAGAAGGACGAGAAGATAAGACCACCGATTGCTGGTGAATTTCATCCAGAACCTAAAATATATAGTTCAAGAAGTATTAATACTCAAAATCATAATATAAGATTAGGAAGATGATTAACCATAGAATATTTAACTAAGCCTCTTACTTCAAATAATGCTTCTGCTAGCATAACAATTCTTGATATACTTGCTCTGGTACTTGTATCATCTTCAGTGTTATCTGCCCTAATACTTGTGTGGCACAGACAACGGCCACTACGATAGTGACCAGACAAGATGCAAGACCTATCGTGTCCAACTAAATTCTCAAATCGACTGCCCAACCGCTGAAGAGCATGAACCTGCAAGATGCATGCTATTAAAACACTTACCACTAGTTATGGCAGAGGTATAAAGTGTGTATTACTTGCCTGAGACCTCACTCTCTGCCTTCTTTCAAGAAATGTTGCTCTATGCAACAAAGGATTATTATTACTGGCATCTACTCCTGGTTGCTGATTGTTCACCTGGAATTGCTGGCTGCTGCTAGTGGGCCCAACAGAACTGTCAGCATTAGCAAGATCAAAACTGGAGGAAGTTTGTGGATTTTCAGCAATTTGATTAATCACTTCGTCAGTCGAGGAGTCATCAAGCTGCCTCAGATTACCCTGTATAACATCCCTAGACACATCATCATCCCCAATACGATTGAATGGACCTGTAGATGATACATTTCTTCGAAGAACTCTATCACGAAGTCTCCCAAAACTCAATGTCCGGACAAATTGTATGCTGCCCCGGGAAGGTTCCAAAGTTCCTGTCCGTCTACAAGCATGCCTTGATTCAACATAATCTGTTCCAGGATGCCTCCTTATAGAACATCCATTTCCAGCAGTTTCAGACAATGCAATCAAATTATGACTTCCTCCATCGTGGAAAGGAACCATAACCTGTTCCTGACCTTGAACCACAGATACTGAATGGGCTGATTGTAGTTCACTAGAAGAAGGATCTACACCCTGAGAGACATTTGATGAATCTATCGAAGGTAGTGCAGATGAAGAGCAGCATAAGTTACTGTGTAGAAGAATACCAGTGCCACATTGCAAACAATTAGTATGTTGTTGACAAGACGCAGTAGAGTCTGAAATCTCAAGACCAGTAGACAAAAGTGAACAAGACTCAGAGGACCCAAGACTCGCAGCTCTATTCAACCTGATGCCAATATGGTCAGGGATTGGGTTCGACTGAGGATGAAAATGGTTTGAAGGGTCCAACAGTTGAGTATTTGCAGTTAGCACAGAGCTGCTTCCATCAACAGGGTCAATAGATGATGCATTTTCTGGAACCCATCCATCAAACCCTCCACTAGAGGAGATAGGAGGTATTTGAATGGTTCCCAACCCTTGACTTTTTACACAATTTTGATGCTTGACTTTATCCGATTGCCTTTTGGTCTGATCTCTGCATAGTTCCCACTCCGTCCTACCAATTTGCTTTCTCTGAAAACAAAAAGAAAAAAACACTACGTGAAACTTGTTCTCCAGGAGCAAATAATCTCAACGTTCATTACATATGCCACAAGCAAGATAATGCATCTAGCTGTTATACACAAACAGGCCGGCAACAAAAATCTACACAAAAAGGCAATCATTAAAAGTAAATAATCATTTTATTTAGATGAAAACAAAATTGTAAATAAATGAGACAAAACGACCAACAGAACCTAAATGAGTGCAAGTAACTTTGGCCATGCTAAATGCCAATATAGGGAAAAACATGAACAAAGCAATTGAAGTATCAGTGAACCTATGAAAACAGACAGAAGAAGGTCTAAGGCAGTTGGTGAAAAAGGGCGTCTCAAAAGAAAAGAAAATGAACAAAGAAATTGAAAATGCTAAAACATCTAGTGAACAAGTTGGCCAAAGTTACAAAAACCAAATATACAGGCTTTTAACCTAAAATGTTTACTTAAACCGATCCTCCTCCGAGATTCATTTTCAATAGCAGGTAAGGACTCAAAAACAGGGAAAAAATCTTTCGAATAATATAATTTGTCTTTCCCAGGTTTGTTGGACAAGTTTTCGAGCCAAAATGTTCAGAGTAGCTGAAAATGAAACACTTTCTAGTTTTTTTCGACTGTTTAAACCAATATTTGTTCTTGAAGTTCCACACGCTATGCAAGTTCACAGCATACATTCAATCAAAAAACATTCCTAAGAATGGCAGATCGCGCCTTTTTTCCAACTTTAGTAGGCCTTCTAGACCCCTGCAGAGATCAAAATGAAACCACCTTCAAAAGCCAACGCTCAGATCCTCTTCACAAATGTTCCGTATGGTTGCATATTCAATGCTTCTCTGAGTGATTCACTAAGCTAACAAACCAAATATTTCACACAGATGCACGTTAACTAGCTCTCTCAGCTAGCATACACATCATGCATGACCCTATACACTCAAATCGACCTTCAAATAGCTCTTGCAATGCATAAATGTATCCCAACGAAATGGAATCAAGATGCATAAACGGAAAATATACGGAAGTCAAAAGTTCCACAAAAATTCACCTTTGCAAAACAATCGCAAGATACCGCCTCGATTGATCAATCAAGATGAAATCAACATTCATCGGTATCCATCGAAGACGTTCAGAAAGAACAATAAAAAAAGAAAGCAACCGATCTGACCTGGTTGCGATCATCAAACTGATCCGAAGAACACGGAAATCCTCCCAAACAGGACCGCAACAGCCCACCTCTCCTTCGACGCGATCTCGAGCAATCCTTACTACACCCCGTCCCCATCTTCCTCCGCAACAACAACAACACACACGTGCGCCCTTTTCCCCTCACTCCATTACAAGCACGCCCTTCCTTCCCCCATGAAAAAGAATCCAAAAATAAATATAGATAGAAAGAAACAAAAGATGAAGCAAGCGACTCCGCAGCTCCCGAAGAACTGCAGAGAAGAAACAAATCGCCTTCACGCTTCTTACACAGAAAAATGGAAACCCTATATTCCAGGAAACCCTAATGAATAGGGAAAACCCTTCAGATTTGATCAGAAACAGGGAGCCCTAGAATGGGGATCGATGTTTGGCCCAGAAATGGAGAAGGAGATGAAATCACAGACACTGATGAGGATTTATTTATCTGTGGATCTCATTGAGCTTGTTGGCAAATATTATGATTCTTCCCTCCCCTCCTGCTATTTTTCCTCGATGTGTTCCCTCTTTTTGAAGATTGTTCACGTCATCATCTTTGGAGGGGAGGGGAGGGGAGGGAAGGGGAGAGGTGAAGAGGTTGCAAAGGGTACTTTGTAGGCGTCTTCGAAAAGGGGGAAATTTTCGTTTGGACGCCACCCTTTTTTTGGTTATCTCAAAAACGGTCTCCAGATTTTCAAATATTGCAGAGCTATGGGTACAACGAAATTGCAAAATGGAAACCTCAGTCAGTGGTTAACCATCAGCTTAACCGTGAATTAATTATATATGATTAAAGTTAGTAAACCTCTATTTAGGGGCGGCAATCGGGTCGGGTCGGTGGGTTGGCGGGTCGGGTTAACAGGTTGGCGGGTCAGAATACCTCAACACGAACATGACCCGTTTATTAAATGGGTCAGATGTGGCAAACACAAACACGACCCATTTATTAAACGGGTAACCCGACACGACACGGTTAACCCTTTTAATAAACAGGTCGGGTCGACACGACATGGTGACCCATTTATTAAACAGGTCAACACGATAGCCCACCTGAGTAACTTGAATAACCTGTCTAACCCTTATAACACAATTAGAAACACACAAAAAAAAAACACATGCTATACTTTTTTTTATGCAAATCTCAATATGAAATTGTACTGCCAACAATAACATAAAACTTCAACATGAAGTCATAAACATAAAGACAACATCAACATAATTGTCTTACAAGTTACAACCATACTACAAACATATCTACCAAGTTGTCATACAATCATCAAGATAAACATAAATAATTATACGGGTTAACCCACCTGCCTAACCCGTTTATTAAACGGGTCAAACCGGTTGGCAGGTTGGCATACCCCTAACACGAATACGACCCGTTTAATAAATGGGTTAGGCGGGTCGACCCGTTTACGACACGAACCTGTTTAAGTCAAACCCTAACCCGGCTAAGAAGCGGGTTGGCAGGTCGGGTCAGATTTTGCCACCCTTACTTCTATTGTTCAAACACAGTAACATTAGCTAAAGACATTTTATCAAAAAAAAATTGATACTTGGAGAAAAGACCCTGAATCGATCTTGAATTGGCCAGTTTTCAACCAGAGGATAGCATATGTCAGTAAAAACATTAAAGAGTAATGATACGGTTTTCCAGGAGCACCTGTTACTACCTAACAAAAATCATAGTTGTAGGTTGCATCTTTTAGATCAAACCTTACAGATGTACTTTATACAGTTTATTTTATAGGAAGCATGTTTTTTGACATAAAAATAGTTTTTCTTAGTTATAAAATTTCGGCACATCGTGAGAGGCTGATTTTTTAAATTTTTAAAAACTCTACATGTATACCATAATCAAATGATCCAAAATGTGTTTTTCACTAGATAATGATTGTAGATCATATTTATAGGATCTGATCAACGACAAAATACTCAAATTTTGAAATTTTTTAACTTTTATTAGGTAAGAGTAGCCATATCTGCCCTATTTCTTGTCAATTTTGGGGCCATACAATACAAATTGGCCAATTCACAATAATATTGACAACATTGGAGTAAAATATCTCTCTTCTTATACGTTCATTGCTTCATCCCCTTCGCCCACCAAAGAGGCATAACCAGCTTCCACCTTGCAACAAAGGACATGTATCCACAGGTTTTGAACTCATAATGTCACTTTAGCATGGTGATGATCTAACATTGCCTACCAAATGAGTGTAACCTTTGTGGTCTGTTTCAAGAAACAAATTAGATACCTAATCTTATAGGTGATCACCCCTTGCGCGAGTTGAAGCGTGGTGACTCCCTAAGGGCAAGGGGTAAGCACGTGGAGTTTTACGCTGCCAGGATAGTGACGGTAAATACGGTTTTAAGCATTGATGGCTATGTCTTTGATCCTAGGAGTGGTTTTCTCATGTAAATATCAAAGAAACAAATTAAAAGGGTAATTTGTGTAATGCACCAAATTTGTATCAAGAATTTTCAAGATTTTTTTTTAATCTGATTAAACTTGAGCGGGTTACAATCAAACTACAACACACACATATGATTGAATTAGAGGTTTAAATAAAATCATTCATTCAAATTTAAAACATTTAATCATAAATTAAATCAGAGTCTTAACAAAATATTAACATTTAAAATGTCTTGAATGCTCAAGTGTCAAAAACCAAGAGTTGTGCATCCGAGAATAGAGCTATGACATTCATCTAGGCACTACTCCAAGTATATTGCATCACCAACTTACTCATTGTTTGAAAAATAGTAAAAGTAAGAGGATCAAACCATGCCTCACTAAATAACACTCTACCATATAAACAAAGAAAGAAATTCTAAGAACACAAAGCATGCAATTGGTATATCAAACAAACATATATCATAGATCCATATTACATTCAAACACAAAAGAACATACGTGTAAATACACAATATTAACTTAATCTTTAGCATTGTACTTGCATTCAAACTCCTCAATAATCAAGATCATACATCATTGCATATACTCATTTTATGCATTTTAATATGAAACATATGAATCTCATCTTTAATGCATTGATTCTCCTTTTCTCGCCCTATAGGGGTACACTCTTAGGGACTTCAACTTTGATTCAACCAATCAAATGGGGTATTCATTATGCCATTATTTTATTATCTCCAAGGACTTAAAAGAATCTGCAAATACTTATTGGGTCAGTCCATAAATGAGAGACACACCAATGGTCTAGAGAATCGATTCCTACCCTACAATGTCCTGGAGCTACCTACCTAGGCTTTATCAAGTAGTCTTGATTTTCTACGCCGATGATGGGGAACTGGGGAGACACTTTGCTTTTCAAATTAATCATTTATTTTCTCGATTGTATATATTGCATACCCTTTCTAAGGTAGACAAAAGGTTTGAACGAGTTACTTAATGTCGATTAAGTATACTTACAAGTCAACTCAAGTGCCTCAGCACCATAGACTCTTCAACCCAAGCTTCCCTTGAGATGCTCTTACAAACAACACACGATAATACTCAATACATTAAAACCAAGCTCTCGGTAACATATCTCCGCTCCGAAGTACCCTTGAGCTGACTCACAGTAACATATTCTCCTCAAGAATACCCTTGAGTCCTGCTTCTTTTGAGGTTTAGAGCGTGCATGAGCATGCATGATAAACATTCACAATATAGTCCACCCAAACACCATAGTGGTTCTACCGAACCTAAGCTCTCTTGTGAGCCGTGTGCATGTAGGGTCCCTCATGACCTACCACACATCTACATGCTACACACACCACTCACATAATGCATGTTGTCCATGCCCATAATATAAACCATAAATGCATCACCCATGCATGTTGTCATCGCATGTGATTCAGCTCATTATGTTACATTACATCAATTAAGTATGGCATTTCTTATAATCATCATGCATAAAATATTTATCATTCTAACATTCAACAATTGTATAAAATTTTCATATTATATATGAATTTGCAATTATATAACATTCATGCAAGCATGACATGTATTATATAGCATAGTTTCATATTCATTGCATAAATACAACATTTAACAGAAAACACTCTTTTGTTTCAAGCTTTGTTATACATCACATAAAGTTTCATAGGATTGCCAAAAATTTCAGGCAGCACCTGCATATGTCCCTTAATATCTCCAAGTAAAAGATCTGAAATATCTATCATATTCTTACATTTGTAAATTTAAGATAAAAACTAGTTTTTTTGTCAATCGACACATGTGATGAATTTTACTTCCCGAAGAAACAATAATTCAACAACCTTACCTATGGCTGATCATTTTCTCTATTTTTTTTGAAATATCCTTATATGTTACCTTTCATTAGAATTCACTCTTGTTTAAAACTCCATGCTCATAATTTTAAAATTATTCTGGACTGGATCCCTATCAAGAGACTCACAAGTCCTATTTTTCTGCGGGTAACAAAATTTCACAAATTTGGGTAAAATTTTAATACTCATAAGTAAGAGTTCTAATTTTTTAATTATTTTTCTTGGGATATAATTCATCTTTGTTTTTATGTTACAGCAACCATATACCCTAGATCTGTTGCTCCCCTGAGCCCATCTTTATTTTTATAGGGTATTCCTAGGTGTCTAGAAGTTCCATGTAAAAGGAAATGGTTGAGTTGTACATAGATATGTGTTATAATTTTTCTACTGACAGTAGAAAAAACGCAAACTGCATGTAGACGGTTGAAGATTTAATGTTCTACATGTAAATACATGCACAAACACAACTATAATGGATTTCTAAGCAAAATGCATTCATGAACATTCAAACATGATGCTAAAACTTGGAAAACAAATCATTGCATGCATTTAGATCACAACTTTACACTCGCTTTTGCCAAGATCTCAAAACCACCTCACTGAAAAAACATGTTTTTCACTCTTAATCATGGAATTTAATAAAACCACATTTCCACTTCTATTAAATCATCATACATAACATGTTTAACATCATTAATACATCTAAGCATGCAAATAAACCATTATATACTCACCATAACTGATTTGCATTAATCCCCTTGAAACTACATGATTTTCAAAACCAATCTTTGGTTAAAACACGAAATAAATCATGGCTTTAGTGAAATCAACTTTTTCAAAAACCCTATGCATGAAGTATACCGAAACCAACCCATTTCAAAACCTCTCTCATTCTAGTTATATGGCTGATATACTCATGGATTTCCATAAAACCCAAGAATATATATTTTATGCACTCAAAACCCTGATATGAGCTTATACGATAGAGGTACATACCTTGTAATGGCTCTCAATTCCTTTGCAAGCTTCTACCTCCTATAGACGTACCTCCAAGGAGCTCCAATGATTGTTGGAAGCTCTAGACCAGATGTGAAAGAAGAAAGAGGGAGAGAAAAAAGAATTTGAGAAACAGAGAGAGAGAGAGAAATAGGGTGAGACGCTCTTCATGGGCTCCTCCCTTTTGATGGGGTTTGGGTCTAGCTAAGGCAAGACTTTGGGCTTGCCTTAGCGGCCCAATTAGCAAAAGAAAAATGGTGGGTCGACCCTCCTTCCTGACTCATTCTCCTTTCAAAAAAGGCTAATGCAAAACCCTCTTTTCAAACTTGGTTGTTTTAACTCAATTTCTTTTTTTTTCTCTAGTCTTTCTTCTTTCTTTCTTTGTTTTCATGCATTCACATTCCAAATAGGCATTGATGTCTTATGTAGGTCTCCCTTATTGCCTTTGTTACCAAATAAATTCCTAATTTGACTTAAGGCTTCCTTACTAAAACCTAAATCAAATTTCATAAGTCTTGACTTTTCTTACCTTGTTTTTTTTTTCTACTTATTATTTTTAGTTGATTTATGTTTTTGGAAATCAAATTCTAACCAAGAGGTGTGGACCCACCTAGGGGGCATCCCACCCACTTGGATTGACTTATTACATTAATATAATTAATATCTCTTATTAATTTTGATTAATTCTAAATTTTTTAATTTGGATCTTAGATCCATTTTAGGTTTTTGATTTCATACCTAATCCAAACTCAATTAGTTTCCAAATATAATTTGGATCCAATCCTACATACCAAATCCAAATTTAATTAAAATTAAATCCAAACCCAAATTCATGTTAAATTCTATTTAATTTCTAATTTACATTAAATTAACCTGAAGTTAAAATTCTATTTTAACTTTAGTTAAAATTCTAATTCACTTAGGATTTATTTTGAATTAATGTACACAATCAATTCTAACTTACATGCATATTTAAATAAATAAAAATTTATATTTAAGACAAAAATTCATCTTTTTTATTTAAATAAATACCAAAAAATTATGGGTATTACAATTTGTATGCATTTTAACCATGAAATCAACTTCCGATTTATGCAATAGAAATGTGAATAGGTCAGATTCGGATTGGGTGTAGATATTGGACCGAACGTAAATATATATGTTTGATTGGATTAGGATTCATGCCAAATAAGGCATACTAAATTTGGATGTGACTAGCTAAGCAAATATACAAATATGCGAGAATGGATTCGGATATCCACCACCCTTTCCTAAATCGGAATTCAACTATTGAGTGGTTGTTGTTTTATTTACTAAACAGATTCAGATAATTATATCATACATACGAATCCATTGATAACATTATTGACTATATTTGAGAATTTGATTGAAACATAGGTGTTTTTTGAAATATCATGCAAGAGATTGTATCTCTATAAAAAAAATTCAAAATTTTAAAATCCGGTCAAAGCTCCCAAAGAGTTTACGGTTTCCCAAAGAACGCAGAGGCACGTGGAGTCAGAGCGGCACGTTTGAGCCTCTAACTGTGACGCAAATGGTCTTTGACTTTCTCCTCTGACTAAAGAGCCCCACGGCTCCCTTGCTTTTTATCCAAGGGAGGACGGGACACGGATGAATCTCTTTGATGCGTTACCCACCGTTGATCCAATGTAGGTTAGATCCAATGTAGAACCAGCAGCAGCGTACCCTCGTGTGGACGACCGTTGATCAGCTCTGGCAGCTGAAACTAGGGCTGGGAAGCGAAGCCGGGGCTGCTTGTAGCTCGGCTCGTGTTCAGCTCACAAAGAGCTCGTTCAAACTCGTAAAATAAGCCCGGTAAGCTGAATATGAACAATAGGTTAACGGCTCGGCTCGGCTCAGCTCCGCTCATACAAGGTCATTAACATATTTTAGGTATAATTTACATGTACTTTTTTTGTAATCCTATTCATTGTTGTCAGTATCGGTATCAGCCATATATCGTTTGGCCAACGATTCATCTGAATAGGAATCGACCGATACCGATATTAAAGTGAATCGTTCTGAACATGCATGACATGTGTTACAGAAATTTAAATAATATTAAGTATTTTTAAAGGATTTTATTAAAAAACAGCCGATTCATGGGTGAGTCACATCTATTTTGGGCCGATACTGACAACATTGATTATTTTCCTTTCAGCTAGAAAATAGTGTATTTTTTCTATAAACAAGCCGGGATGATACCCGGCTTGGCTCACCACAAGAATGAGCAAAGCTTCAAGCGCCTCTCAATAAATTCTAATACCAGCAATAGCTAGAATCAAACTGGAATTGCCCCAGAGAATGTATAGAACAAACAGGGATCATGAGGTGCAACTCTTTTTCGAAAAAAAGATGAGAGTGATGAGGATGAAGTTGTTCACGATCGAAAATGTATGTAAAATGAATAGATGATAGAACTTAGAAGTCCATTTCCACTCTCATCTTCCAAATCTAAGCTCCCAAACAGCAGTGCATTAAGAGATTCAGTGAATCCCACAGCTCTCAAATAGAGCAATTATTGTTTTTTTTTTATGGAAAATGTCCAGTTTCCATGCAGCAGTAGCATGCTTGTTGTTGGGTCTCACGAAACATATAAAAACAATGCTTAAAATTTATGAGTTCCTAGTTTGAATTTGACGCTTGTTTGGCCATGAAGAGCGTCATTTTTTTTTGTTTTTTGCATTACACTCATCCCAACGGCTACAACACTACAGATTGTGACTGTCCCACATGACTGAAGCGATGTAGATTTTCAAAATTAAATTAAGAAAAGAAACGTCACCATGTGTATTGTAAATCAAATTTGATTTGGAGTCGTATGGATCAGACTTAATGATTCTCACTTAAATGAGAAACCAACTTGCGTTTGAGAAAACAAATGAGAATCTATTTCCCATTGCTTATTTTTCTAAACTTTTGGTTAGCAATGCCAGTGGGATTCATTCTCTTATTTGCATGAGAGTCTGAATTTGATCTACATGCATGATACACGTTCATACTCCAATGCATTTTCTCTTTTTTGAGTCGTGAGAAACATGTCTTGGAACTCTCTTCAAAATGGGAAACTAGAAGTTCCAGTGGTTAATCTAAGCAATATTGATAATTTTAAACCCAAAGAGAACTCTTTAGTGGGACATCCTGAAACAGTGATTGTAAGTACAGCATTCAAAGCCAGCATGGCTAGGTCTATGATCCTGAAGGTGGTTTCTCCCTGTAAATATATAAAAAAAAAAGTAGGAATGACAACGGGTCGGGTTTCGGATCTCAAAATATATTGAAGAGTCGGATCAGCTAAATTTTGCAAATTCCTCTTGGTGAATTTGATCTTTTGCAACCCTATGAGGATCATATACAAAAGTCCCAGACAAAGCTGCTAAAATAATGGTTTTTATAACATCTGCATTGGAAAAATTGCAGATCTTAATCAAGACTTGGGGAGGACCTGGGTCTGGTATGAAGTTTCACAAACCGTACCCAGCTCTGTATGATAATCGGACCTTATGGGCCGGTCTGATCCGAATGTCTAACCTGACCTCTTCCTTCATTACCAAACCAAACCAAACCAAACCTCAAACCAGCAGGATTCAGTACTGGTCGGGATTGGGTGATACTCGACCCGTTGACACCCCTACCTGAAAGCCAATGATCCTGGCTCACAAGTAGATAATGAGAATGTAGGCCTATTACTGTAAAATCCATGTCTGTGGGGGATATGGTAGCAATGATTTGGAGGCAATCAGTTGGGCCACCATCTCAATGTCTTCACATGGGTTAGAGCATCCCCATGCTGAACAAAGTGAAGGGGAACCACGTGACTTCTGGCTGCTTTTGTTGCATAGTAAGTTGGCTCTTAGGATGCTTCAATGAGCTGACCCTTACTGAGACTCACCCTTACTGAGACTCAATCTAACACCATGGATATGATCTACATGATAAGACTGGTGGTGCTAGGCTCAATGGATGGTGCCTTGGCGAGCAATATAGACTGTAAATGGGGTCCAAGCTACTGTAAAATTGTGTCCAAGCTACAAACATAGCCAAAATGGATCAAGCCTTGGCCCCAAAGAAATGTTGATTGTTTTGTGGCCTTTTATTTTTATTTTTTGCGAAATATATAATGAGTGAAACTAAGGGCCTGCTTAGAATCTCGGCACTGAGATGGGCGTTTATGCATTTGGTGGGCAAGGTAAAATATTGGTCAAATTATCTTGGTGGTCTTGTTTGGAATCTCGGCCCTGGGATGGGCGTTTATGCATTTGGTGGGCAAGGTAAAATATTGGTCAAATTATCTTGGTGGTCTTGTTTGGAATCTCGGCCCTGGGATGGGCGTTTATGCACTTAGGATGGGAAGTGAGGCCCTTTCTCTTTTGTATTTACACTAAATCATGGATTTGACAGCTGCAACTTGCATAAACTCCTAAACGGCCTAGGGGTGGCAATCGGGTTGGGTAGGCGGGTCGTGTCGGCGGGTCAGCATACCTCAACACGAACCCAACCCATTTATTAAACGGGTCGGCTGTGACAAACACAAACCCGACTCATTTATTAAACGGGTAATCTGACACGACACGATTAACCTGTTTAATAAACGGGTCGGGTAAATGGGTTGGCGGGTTAGCGGGCGGGTTGGCGGATCGGGTTCAGGGTTTTACATTGAAAAGTTTACAGGTTGGCGGGCGGGTTGGCGGGTCGGGTTCGGGTAAACGGGTTGACCTGACTTGCCTAACCCGTTTATTAAACGGGTTGGCATACCCCTAACACGAACCCGGCACGTTTAATAAACGGGTTAGGCGGGTCGACCCATTTACGACATGAACCCGTTTAAGCCAAACCCAAACCCGGCTAAGAAGCGGGTTGGCGGGTCGTGTCAGAAATTGCCACCCCTAAAACGGCCATCCCAACTACAGGTTCCAAACAGGCCCTAATAGTTTTTAGTCCACAAGGGTTCCGCTCATCTAATAGGGGCGACTTGTGAATGTCACAAGTTTGACAACCGCATATGGCGTTGCTTGCCACAAGGTTGAAGCTAGGCCTACTCGCCAGTAGGCAGGAGGGACCTCAACAGTTTACCAATGTGCGGTAGGTGATGGTTTTGTTTTCCTTAGACTATTAAAAAAATCATGATTTTATTATTTTAATTCATCAATAATAATAATAGGACAACTTATCGACCATCCTTGCCCACTAGCAGACATCATCCCAATCTGCACAAACTAGTTCCCAGGGTGGCTTTCTAGAATGATCAGCAGACCATTGCATTGATTCAGACATGAGATGTAACAATTGTAAAGGTTCGAAACACGGTAATACAAACACATAAGCACACACACGTTTAACATGGTTCGATCATATGACTGACCAACGTCCACGATGAAAGCTCTCTCTCTCTCTCTCTCTCTCTCTCTCTCTCTCTCTCTCTCTCTCATACACGATGAGAGGAGAAGGTGCTCCTTGCTTATTTATAGAATGATATATAAGTTGATTAAGGACTCTACAGTTCTTGATCTCCGTGGAGTCCATACCACTATGTGAGTCTTGTTTATTAAGGATGCTCTCGTTAGGAGTTGCAACAAATATTTTATTTGTACGAGACTTCTCACTCAAATGAGACTCCTTGCCAATGTGAGCTTCTTTAGAAAATGTTGAAGTCATTTGGATTCCTTTTGAAAGGTAGTGAGCTCCTTCTAGATTGACGGTGGATTATGGGCCTAGACTTGGACTCAGATCTGAACCTGTTATCTTTACACGCCCCCTCACGACTACCTCCACGAGGTTGAACTCATTTTTGAAGTAATTGAATTTAGGTCCTAGAAGTGGCTTGGTCAAAATATCAACGATTTTCTTTTGTGAAGAGATGAACTCAACATTAATTTTGCCTTTGAAAACTTTTTCTCGCACAAAGTGATAGTCAATTTCAATATGCTTGGTTCATGCATGAAAAAAGGGTTAGCCGCAAGGTATGTAGCACCAAGGTTGTCACACCATAAGGAGGAGACTTCATCCAAGAGGACGTTTAACTCTGCTAATAATTGTTTGAGCCAGGCAAGCTTAGACACGACACCTACAATGGCTTTATATTCGACCTCTATACTAGACCGGGCAATCGTTCATTGTTTGGTAGAGCTCCAAGACAGTAGGTTGATTCTCATATATGTCAGGTAACCGCTTGTGAACTTACGTTTATCTAAGCATCATGCCCAGTCAATATCAAAAAATGCAGATAAACGAAGAGAAGAAGACTTCTTAATCTATAGGCCCAGGTTAATGGTTTCCTTCAATTAATGCAATATCTACTTTACGTGAGCTCATTGGTCCTAACTTGATTCGTGCATAAACTGGTAGGCTCTATTAACTGAGTATGCAATATTTGGTCAGGTGAACGTGACATACTGCAATGCCCTAACGACACTTTTGTACTATGTGACGTCTTCTAATAGTTGTCCCCCATGTTTTGACAAGACTACATTTGGAACTACATGAGTTATAACTGGCTTGCAATCGATCATATTTGTCTTAATCAAGAGGTACTAGGATGTACTTTCTTTGACAAAGCATAATTCTTGAAGCCTCATGAATGACTTTTATCTCAAGAAATAATGCAGGGTACCCATATCCTTAATGAAAAATTCACATCCAAAGTCTTGAATAAGATTTTTGATATTTTCATGTGAGTTTCCTGTAATAATGATATCATCAACATAAATCAGGACAAACACATATAACCTTTGGCTTTGAGACATAAACAATGATGGATCAACCTTTGACTCGATGAATCCCAATTTCTCTATATAAGCACATAACCTTTCGAACCACATTCTAGGAGATTGCTTTATGCCATATAGAGCACGATTGAGTTTGCACACAAAGTTATGGAGAGTCATGTTTTCAAATCCTAGAGATTAACTCATATATAATTTTTCTTTTAGGACACCATGAAGAAAGACATTATTTACATCCAACGGATGGATCAACCAACCCAAACTGACAACTATAGAAAGAACCAGTCTGACGAATGTGGGTTTGACAATTGGACTAAAAGTTTTAAGGTAATCAATACCCGGTAACCCTTAGCAACAAGCCTAGTTTTATACCTAACTATGGACTCATCTGCATGCTTCTTGACTTTATAGATCAATCTACACTCAACCATATTGGTAGATTTATCTAAAGGTATTAGTGACTAAGTATGGTTTTGGTAAAGAGCCTTAACTTCCTCTTCCATAGCCTGATGCCATTTGTGTCCAGTAAGAGCTTGGTAAAACGAGTATGGTTCATGTTCTTATTGGCTCATTTCGCTGAGAAGGGATATAGGATATTTGATTCCAAAGAATAATCTTGGTTTTAGGGTTTCATCTTTGGATCTAGTAACCATGTGATGAGTTCTAAGCAGGGCTTGATGAAGAAGGTCAATGATAAGGTTCAGACCTTGGGACTCATTGAGTTGTAATGGGTTTTTTCTTTTGTCATAAAGAAATTGTCCTTCACCAAAAACAACATTTCTTGAGATAAAGGTTTTCTTGGTTATGTGATCAAAGCATAAGTAACCTTTATAATTGATACCATAACTTAAGAAAATGCCGGGTTTAGATCTTGGATCAAGCTTAGACTTGGTGAAGGGAACTAGATAACGGTAGCATGTGCACCAAAAAATTCTTAAATGCTCATAACCAGGGACACATTTAAGAAGCAACTCATATGAGGACTTTTGGCTAAGGTTTGGTGTAGGATATTAATGAGATAAGTAGCAGTTCTAAAAGCATCTACCCAAAATTTATGATACAAAGAGGCATGAAATAACAAAGTTAGACCCGATTCAACATGTCGATGTTTCTTTTCTACTACACCATTTTGTTCGAGGGTGTGAGGACATGATAACCAACATTTGATCTGACATTGATTTAAAATTTTTTGTAAAATCATTACTAACGAACTCTTTACCAACATCACTATGGAAGATCACGATGTTTTTGAAGTTTACAAAGCATGAAAAAGTGTCAGGTTTCTTGACTAAAGAGAACAACCATAAAAACTATGAAAAATCATCTACACGAAGCATATAGAATTTGTACGCTTCACGAGATGGTACAGAGGCAAGGCTTCTGAGATCTGCATGAATTAGCTTCAAAGGAGCTTGCGCAAAAAACCCATGCATACTGAAAGGTAACTTGTAAATCTTGCTTATAGCACATGATGAGCATACATAAATTTTATCATTTATAAATAAAATAGACTTGTTTTTTCTCAAGTTTTTTCAAAAGTTTAAAACCAAGGTGTCCCAGACGACAATGCCAAACTCTATCAAAAAAATTTGAACTTATTATTGCCCACTTTTGTAAAACTGACTAAGAAGACTGATTCATGCTTCTATGCTGACCATTCAGCCATGGATATAGTTCTCCTCTACTCGGTCCTTTTAGAAGAGTAATCCCGCTTCATAGGTCCTTCACAAAAAAACCATTAGTATCAAACTGAAACAAATTGTGATTATCTAGTGCAAACTTGGCTATTGGCAAGAGTTTTTCTTTAATAGAGGGTGCATAAAGAACTTCTTTCAACACAAATTTCTTACTTTCAAGATTCAAACAAATATTACTCATTGTAGAGATAGGAAGATGGGTCCTGCTTCCAACCATAATACAATTTGATCCTTGATATTCACTCATGTTGGTCAAACCTTGATCTTCAGAGGTGACTCCTATATCTGAATAAAGTAGGATGTTCATGAGGCATGCGTGGGATCAACCAAATCCTCATGAATTTTTTTTTACTTTTCCATTAGAATGACCTCATTGTTTAAGAAGTGACCATAGAAATGATGGATCGGAGCTTCCATAACCAATCTCAAATAGATTTTTTTTTTAAAGGTTGACATTGAAAACAACGGAATAGGCATGGTTTATGAAAACCGATTTAAGAGAAAACATTCTCAATATGAACTAACTCAAGATTTTAAATCCAACTAAGCTTTTCATTTCATTCAAAAGAGAGTTCATTCAAACATAGTTCAATTACAAAAGATCAAAACACATAACGGTCACAAGAATAGAAGGGTCCATGATCCAGCTCTAGAGATGCTCGATCCACCGCATCCATCATCATCAAGGCATGCCTACATGTGGGTACATGAAAAATAAAAAGTAAGCAGGGGTGAGACCAACACGTCTCAATAAGTAAATCGACCTCCCATCTCACGATAGCGAACACAACTAGGTCTACAAGCAAACTGACCTATCAAAGGTCTATGGTATAAGTACAAGTCATACTTCCATCTCTATGCAGGATTAGGTCAAACAGACTAAGACATACACAATCCTAAATGCATACACATATTTTAATTATTTTCTTCATTTATGTTTTTCTCTTTTGCACTCTATATGATGCCAATGCAATTACTTTGTTTCAATATTAATTATTGTTTTCATGAAGGCACCACCGCCTCGGGCCGCTATAGGCTCACCAGTCTACATGGGAGTCTATTTTCAAATACTGGTATTTTATATCTTTTATTAACCTCAAGAGCACACAGTTACACCAACACTAAGGTCTAAAACCCTTTATCAAGACATTCCTTTCTCCGGATAAAGTCATAGTACACTACCGCTAGCGTACGTAGCTGGACCTCCCGCTCTCAGGAGTCCTTGTCCCTAAAGCCATAGTGGTTGGAAACTGGTCTATACTCAGTGACCAAGATGGAGCCCATAATAACAATACGCCACCGTTGTTGAGAATGAGTTTATCATCAACTCAACACGATTGGTGCAAACTCGTTCACTAGATGAGTACAAAGTCACTCAAGGTAACAAGTTACTCCATCTTTCAAGGCGTACCCACACAACTCTGTATAACTTATTTCACTTTATCTTTAGTTTATATGCATTAATACAAATTATCTAGGTACCCCCACCAATACCTTGGGTCCTTGTCCAACAAGCTACACAATGCAATTAATTAAGCAACATATGCTATTTATGCGCAATTCTCATTGTACACATGAGGTCACACTCATACCCTAATCAACATCATGTCATGCATTCATCTATGTATTGCCCATCCTTTCAATACAAATATGAATCTTGTGCCCACATCAGCACCAAAACTTCATATTGTCACACTTGCAAATATGAACCATAACCAAACAAGATCATGCATGCATAAACCACACAATGTCACACTTGCATTAACATACTAACAACCTTTTATCAAACATACTGAAATGAAAATAGCATAAATCACATTCATATACATAATCTAATGCATGCACACTTGAAAACTTGTCCATCTCAATGCAAACCAGGTCCTCTTTGGACCACCAAACACATATCAGTGCATCAATCTCAAAAATACAACACACACAGGTCTCCCAACCTGTTTTCAAGGTGATTTACTTGAATCCCATACTCAAGATCAAAACATCAACATATCACATTCTGGTACACATGAGTCAACTCTCATGCCATCCAGAACTTAAATAATAAACAGGAGTCGACTCTCAGGTTAGACAACTCTTAAACAACTCACAGAAGTTGACTCCCATGATTCAGGAGTCAACTCATAGGGTGCATGAGTCAACTCTCCTACTCAGTTTGCAGAAGCCAACTCTACAGGAAGCAAGAGTAGACTCTTATGAATAGAGTCAACCCTTCTAAAATAAGGGTCAACTCTTTTGAAATAAGTCAACTCTTCAAAATAAGAGTCAACTTTTTTTGAAAAAACAGTCATCGACCCTGTTCAAAGAGAGGAGTCGCCCCCCATGAAGTAGGAATCGACCTTCGAGTCTTCCCAACCTCTAAAAAGCGGTAATGATCGACTCCTGTTTAGCAAGGGTCGACTTCTACGCTTTGCAGATTTAGGTAGCTCTACCAAAATATCATTTTGAGTTATGATACTCTATCAAGCAGTGGTTCTGCCTCATCACACTCCACTCCAACATGCTAGGGGTCAATAAAAATGACAAGCTTAGAACAATTTTAAGCAATCATATCATGAATAAGAACTTGGGTTACATAATTAGAACACATCTAGTTTTGCAACCCAAGAATTTATCTATTCCAAGCTCTCAAACACAAATTTCTTTCTTAACTTAACAATTCTAACATAGCTCCACTAAAGAGCTAAACATTAACATAGTTGAAAGCATATAAATTCACAAAACATGTTATATCATGCATTCTTCACATAGAACCTGTTGTACTATCATCTTGAATAACCTAATTTTTTCTCAAAAACTAACATTCTATATTCGAAAAAAACACCCTTAGAAATACTAAACACTTTTGCAATAAGAAAAAACTACCAAAATTTTAGCTCATCTAAGAAATACCAAAAATTGGTTTGTAAACACTCTTTACAATAACAACCAATGCAGATTTGCATATCCATGGTTTATAATAACAACAAAAGCACATTTTTGTTCTTAAAACTTATCTTGAGCAAATATATGAGAAAAACCACATGGTTCAGTTGAAAATTTCTGCAAAACATGAGCATAGATCAAAAGTACAACAAACACAAGTCCAACCAACCTATGCACAACTGTTGCAGGTTGGTTTCCCCAAACTCGAAGCTATACAGTCCCAAAATCACACATAATTCGCATTATTCATCACTTTACCCACTAAGGAGTCAACTCTTTGAGTATAAGAGTCGGCGCTCTTGAGCACATAAGTCGGCTCTTGTGTTGTAGAGTCAACTCTTGAGGTGATGTAGTCGACTCTTGCTCTGCATGGGTCAACTATTGCATTCAAGAGTCAACTCAACCAAATTGTAGGAGTCGACTCTTCTGTTGCACAACCATACCAAACAGATCAAAATAAGGAGTCGACCTCTGTTTTGCAGAAGTCGACCCTTGGGTCAACCATAACCTAAAAAATACACAAGAGTCGACCCCTGAACTGCAGGAGTCAGCCCTTGAGTAATTTCAACTCAGCTCCCTGCTTTCGAAACACTAAAATCTTGAGGTTTAAAGCCTCCAACGCGAATGAAACTCAACCCCAACACATTTAGAGGTATCTTAAATTGATAATACACATCAACAACCATGAACATCACTAACAATCAAATTTACCAACAAATTAAGGCATTCTAAGCATGATCCTATGCATTTTATTTCACAAAAGTACATCACACACTACACTCAATCCTAGCATGCTCACTACCTATGAAATAAAGAATCAAGTACCTACCTTGCATCATTATATCCGACAGGAATAGGACCACAAAAGCACACAACATGAACCACTAAAGTTCTATGCATAGCTCCCACACACAAACTCGAATTCTCAACTACAATACATGAATTAGGAAGTTGTCTACTCCAAAACAAGCCTAAGCATGAACTAGGGTACCTCCACAGATCGTTCTAGTTGCAGCAAGACTCCAACAATGGTGCAGCTCAAGCACAGGCTGGTGGCGAAACAGGTGGGTCATCCACCAAGGAGAGAGAAGGTGAGAGTTAGTGTGAGAGTGAAGGTGATAGAGGGTTAGCCAAGAGAGAGAAAAAAGAGAGATCTATGGATTTCGAATGCTCAAATAAGACTTAAATATGTGAGTATGAACCTAGGCAAACTATGTCCAAATGGGTTCAAATTTGGTTGGGTTTGAACCAGATAGGGGTGTGGGTTCCTAATTAGCCCACTAGTTGGGTAACTAGGTCTCAACCTATACCTTAAGCAGATTCTAAAGTTTGTCCTATAGTTGAACCTCCCTTGGTAATGCATTTGGACTTCAATTCGTCTATGCAATTTCTTAGGATCCAATTTAAACATCTTGATCCATTCAGGACCAATTTAACCTTTATTCTTGCCTATTTTGTCAGGTTCCTCTTTGTTACTTGCAACCAAGTGGCCTATAACATTCCACGTGACTATTATCATTGTCAACGGGGGGGGGGGGGGTTATTGAGGGGAAATTCTCTCTTGGTTGTGTTCTGCATAGTCCTCCAAGCTTTGTATCTCTGCGTCCAACACCAGAGTCTTCTCACTAGCACTCAACATCAATGGAGGTACCCTAGTTCGTCTTTAGGAGGCCTATTTTGAACTTCGTCCGTACGATCCAAGAGCTCCTCCATCACCCAAGAAGGGCTACGAAAACCTTGCCTTTCTTCTTAATCGGCTCGTAAGGACTCATTAGAGGGCTACTAGTGTCCCATTTTTTAATCTTCCATGTAGATTTTGCTATGATGTGGGTTAGGTTGAGCAGTTCGAGTATCCGCATCCAAGTCCACAGGGACAGTCGAACCCTGGTTAGAATGGGAAGGAAATTCAATTCTGGAAGCTTCTCATTACGTGCCTGGGAAGCTGGAAAGATAGACGTGAGAGAGGCTTTGGGGGATGGGCCACCAGCTGTCGTGCCTTGTGAAATTCGGCACACAAAGGGAAGAGAAGATGACATGAAAAACGTTCATGTTACTCCATTTAGCATACACGAGTATTTATACACTCTAAAGAAGACCACAAAAATTATATAAGAAGATAACTATACAAGTTACACGTTTATCCTGAACTCTTGATATTTTCGATAATTTTGTACTCTTACACATGGGCAATAATTTTGATTCAGTACTCTGATAACTTTGATAATTTGGTACTCTAATAATTCTGATAATTCGGTACTCTTAACACTCCCCCTCAAACAGATGCGTGGAGGTTGCACACACCTAGTTTGTCAAGAAGATGAAGAAAAGCTTCCTTCCCCAATACCTTGGTAAAGAGGTTTGCCACTTGATCTTGAATACGAAGGTAACATGTCTGAATAATGCCTTATGCCAACTTTTCATGCACAACATGACAGTCAATGTCGATATGTTTGGTGCGCTCATGAAATAGCAGATTCTCGACAATATGTAGAGTCGTTTGATTATCACAAAATACGATGACCGTCTGTGTGTGCAAAGCACATAAATTAGTCAACAATATTTTAAGTCATACAACCTCACACACAACATTTGTCATAGCATGGTACTTCGACTCGGCTGATGAAAGAGAAACAGTGTCTTGTTTCTTTGTTTTCCAAGAGATAGGAGTATGACCCAAAAATATGCAATACCCAGTTATAGAGCATCACGTTTGGGACAGGCTGACCAATCTGAGTTACAAAATGCAGTAAGATGAAGAAGATTATTGCTTTGTAGTAATATACCTTATCCAGGCTGTAACTTCAAATATCGAACTACTCAAAGGGCAGCTTGAAAATGTGGGAACCTTGGTTGCTGCATAAACTAACTCAGAACATGCATTGCAAATTGAATATTCGGTCATGTGACACTTAAATATATCAATCATCCAACTAGACGATGATAGTGAAGAGGATTATCTATAAGATCTCCCTATTCTAGACTCAGTTTGTGTTTTTGCTCTATGAGAAAAGAGACAAAATTGGCACTAAGAAGACCCATCTCAGTTATGGTATCCAAAGCATACTTCTGTTGAGACAGATAAATTCCTTTATCTGAGCGAGCAACTTTGATTCTCCAAAAATACTTAAGAGCACCTAAATCTTTCATGTGGAATAGCTATGAAAAATGTAACTTCAACTTATCAATTTCTCTTGAATTGTTGCCAGCAATGACTAGATCATCCACGTAAATTAAAACAACCACGAAGATATGGCGTTGAACATAAGTAAAGAGTGAATGATCTGCATGAGATTATTTAAACCCAAAACTTTCAAGAGCATTAGAGAGTTTGTTGTACCAATTCCGCGATGACTGCTTCAAACCATATAGGGATTTCTGAAGCTTACACACATGGTTCTCCCCCTGTTGGACATATCCCCGAGGAATCTCCATATAAACATCCTCATGTAAATCTTCATATAGAGATGCATTTTGAACATCCATTTGGCAAAGCACCCAATTGCGGGCAGTCGTAACTATGAATAAGGTTCTTACCTTGACCATCTTAGCAACTGGGGCAAAATTCTTATTATAGTTAAGACCCTCTTGTTGTGAGTATTTTTTGGTGACCAACTGCACCTTATACCATCCGATCGACCCGTCAAATTTATATTTCACTTTATAGACCCACTTGCAACCAATGGGTTTCATGTTGTTAGGTAAAGTGGTGATGGTCCAAGTATTATTCTCTTGTAAAGCACATATTTCTGAGTGTATAGCATCCTGGCAAACTTTATACTAAACCGCTTCTTCAAAGGTGTCAAGTTCATGAGTAGAAGCAATAGAGGCTAGAAAGGAATAATGCTTACTTGAATTTTTTTTGAAAGAAATAAACATTGATAATGAAAAATGAGTACTTAGCTTAGACCCTTGTGTTGAAGACGTGTTCGGGCTTGGTGAAAAAATTAATGAGCAATAGAATTTCTCAACCACGTATTGGGCTTTCTTGGTCGAGATGATCTTCTAAGACCACTCTCAAAGGAAGGTATGGAAGATACGGGTTCAATATTATTAGGGTTTGCATTCATGATTTCTGGTTGAAGCTCAATGAAAGAATCCAGAGCTTCATGGGTAGGCACTTCAGGTACTGGATCTTATAACATGTGTGATATGATAACAGTTTCTTGATCTTCGGCATGATCTATAGGCTTAGGCAACACAACACCATCCTCATTTTCTTCAATAAAGTTATAAGGAATATGTTTTCATGAAAAATCACATCTCTACTAGTATAAATTTATTGATTTTTTAAATCGTACACCTTATATGCTTTTTGTACTTTCGAATATCCAAGAAATATACGTCGGGCTCTCGAGTCAAATTTCCTTTTATTTTGGCCTGTGTTGGTTGCATAACATAATAAACCAAAAACACGAAGATGCTTGTAAAT
This sequence comes from Nuphar pumila, assembly GCF_984573655.1. Lineage (NCBI taxonomy): Eukaryota > Viridiplantae > Streptophyta > Magnoliopsida > Nymphaeales > Nymphaeaceae > Nuphar > Nuphar pumila. The sequence goes on from NC_143261.1 coordinate 87,270,805, forward strand.
TGGTCTTTTATGAAAAAGTTTTTTGAAAAGCGTTATTACTCAAGTTTAGGTGTTGGTGTTTGATTGATTAAATAGGCAGCGGCTAGAACACACTCACCCTAAAAATGTATAGATAAGTTTGATTGAAACTGGAGAGCCCGGGCCACTTCAAGAAGGCATTGATGTTTATGTTCAACTATCTCATTCTGTTGGAGAGTGTAAACACAACTATGTTGAAGTACCATATGATTATTTTTGAAAAAAATCTTGAATCTCATGTGAAAAAAATTCAGACCCATTATCAGAACGAAAGATCTTGATTTGTTTAAGAAATTAGGTCATAACAAGATTAAAAAAATCTTTTATAAGAGAAAAGGTGTCATACTTGTCTCTCATAAGGAAAACCCTGGTTGTTTTTGTAAAATCGTCCACTATGCTTAAAAAATAGTGTGCACTAGACAATATGGACTGCGAATAGGATCTCCATATATCATAATGAATCATATCAAAAGCACTTTCTGTATTAATCTCACTCAAAGAAAATTTCAATCTGGTTTGCTTGGCTTTATGACAGGTATCACAATAATGAAATTCATCAAAATAAGAAACTAAATCCAAATATGATTTTACTAATTTCATTCTTGAAGATAAGGGATGTCCAAATCGTCTATGTCATAGTTCATGATTGGTTATGGTGGTAAAACAAGCTCGGATATTATTGTTTGGTTATAGAAAATACAACCCGTTTCTTTCTTCACCTTGTCCAATCATCATCTTCGATTTCATGTCCTGAATAACACAAGAATTATGATTGAAAGTTATTGAATAATTCAGAGATTTAGTCAATTGACTCACTGATAGTAAATTTATTTTGAATGAAGAAATACATAAAACATGATCCATGCTAAACAAGAGAAGAGAAATTAAACCTTGATGTGACACAAGAATATGTTTACTGTTAGGTAATGAAACATGTATATTGCATGGAGCAAGATTATAAAAAGCAAGAGATTTGGTTCCCATATGTTGACTGGCACCAGAATCAATTACCCAAATATGATTATAAGAAACCATGAGTGGAGAAGTCATACCTACAAAGTTAATCGATGTAGGCTGGTTTTTTACAAGTGACAGGATTTTATGATACTCGTCTATAGTGAATGCGAGAGCTATATTACTTGACCCATCACTCTTACTAGTAACACTATGTATATCTGTTGAAGTAGCCTAGTGGTCATTGCAAAAGGATGTTGTAGCTGCGGTAGGTTTAAAGTTTGGGTCATATAGCTGATGACCTGGAGGATAACCTATCAGCTTGAAACATTTCTCTTTGAAGTGACCGACTCCATTGCAATGACTACACATGGGTCGGTTTTGCCAGCTATTTTTGAATTTTTGAAATCAGGCTGCAGGTTCATGTCTAACCACATTTGAGGGTTCGTGACCGGTAGTATTACCATATGGTACAACTAAGGTTGTACCTGATTGACCATTTACCGGTGTTGTATACCTGGCTTCACGATGTTTTTCTTCTTGAAGCACCAATGCATATACCTTAGTCACTAGGCAAGGATTCGAGCAAAAGAATTTGTCTTCTTATTGCATTATAAGAGTCATTTAACCCCATGAAGAATTGAATAACTCTTTCCTTTTATATTTGATCAGAAAACATTTTTATTGAGCCACATTTGCACATTGGTATTTGAGAATACAAACTAAGTTCGTCCCATAAAGACTTTATTTTAGTAAAATAAGTAGCATGTCACATTGTTTTTTGTTGCAGGTGATAAATAAAACTTTGGATGTGATAAATTTGTGGTGCCAGACTTTGAGTATACCTTTCTTGTAGATCTCTCCATACTTCGTAGGCAGTGATGGAATAGATTACACTGTCAACAATATATTTACTTACTAAGTTCAGAATCCAGGATAATATCATGTTATTACAGCAAATCCATGAAGGGTGATCAATCGTTCCTTCTTTAGGTTCGGCAATAGAGCCGTCAATAAAATCAAGTTTATTTTTTGCACTAAGAGTCATCATTATGGCTCTACTCCAAGTGTCATAATTATCTCAGATCAACCGTTGAGAGACCAATATGTTTTAGAGAATATCAAAGTGATGAATGAAGAAGAAACTAAAAGTATCTTGACCTGATTTAGTCTTGAGAGACTTATCCTTCGAACTTTCTTCTTCTTACGCCATTGACGTGATGCATTCAACAAAATCTCAGCCTTGGTGATATCGCTCTGACACAAAGAGAAAAGAAGATAACTGGAAAAATGTTGATGTTATTCTATTCAGCATACTAGTATTTATACCCTCTAAAGAAGACCAAAAAAGATGGACAGGAAGATAACTATACAGGTTGCATGTTTATCCTAAACTCTTGATATTTTCGATAATTCTGCGGGCAGGTTATATGTTCCCCCCCCAGGAACACGCATTGTAGCTACAATGCATGTTTCTGGGTCCCCACTAAGCACCGCGTGACGCTCAGTGGGGTGTATGACTCCCTCATACACCCCACTGAGCGCCACGTGGTGCTCAGTGGGGACCCCGAAATCGGGGGTGCACACATAACACCCTCTCTAACCCTGATAATTCTTGAGGGTGGTGTGTGTTCTCCCCGAAACACAAATTTATGTGTTCCTGTGTGTACGGAGGAATATCTTGGGACCCGCGACTTTATAATAAAATAACATATAAAAAAGGTAGATATGCTTTTGACGGAAATGTCCTTCGATAAGATAGATATGTGTTGGATGAAAATGTCCTCTCGCTCCCCGTAAATAGATTTGCATATTTCACCTTTGTTTTTAGCTTATGTTACAACACATGGCCGCCTTCTCGTTTCTTCTTGATGAGTTGTGGAGCCTGATTCAGAGTTTTTGCCCTTGCAGGAAGGGGGGTTCGAGGGATCCCCCCGGCACGGGTCCCGTTGCGCGATCAGCGGTCTAAGGGGGGCAGCTCTTGGCGGGGGGGTCGTGGGGGGCAGCGCCCCCCGGAAGAAAAATTTTTTGGGCTTATGTTTGAGACTCGGTTTCTTATGGATCAAACCCAACTTGTTTAGGTTTAGGGTTGACGCTCTTGCCTTGTATAAATTCTTTCTTTTCTTTCTCTCTTGTAACTGTTGAAAAGAGCAATAAGATTTCTCTCTGAGCGGTCATGGTTTATTTATTGTCTCTCTGGTTAAAAAAATAATTTATAGTAGAAATCAAATCAAAGAGTAACGATTTACAGTAAAAATCAGATATAAGAGTAGCGATTTACAATAAAAGTTAGATAAGAGAGTAGCGATTTACAGTAGAAATCAAATCAAAGAGTAGCGATTTACAGTAAAAATCAGATCAGAGAGTAGCGATTTACAATAGAAATCAAATAAGAGAATAGCGATTTATAAAAAAAAACTGATTTATACTGTAAATCGTTATTCTCTGATTTGATTTCTATTATAAATCGCTACTCTCTGATTTGATTTCTACTATAAATCGTTACTCTCTAATCTGATTTCTACTGTAAATCGCTACTCTCTTATCTGATTTTTATTATAAATCGTTACTCTCTGATTTGATTTCTACTATAAATCGCTACTCTCTTATCTGATTTCTACTGTAAATTACTACTCTTTGATTTGATTTTTACTGTAAATCGTTACTCTCTTATCTGATTTCTACTATAAATCGCTACTCTCTGATTTGATTTCTACTGTAAATCGCTACTGTCTTATCTGATTTCTACTGTAAATCGCTACTCTCTTATCTTATTTTTATTGTAAATTGTTACTCTCTTCTTTGATTTCTACTTTAAATCGTTACTCTCTTATCTGATTTCTACTGTAAATCGCTACTCTCTTATTTGATTTCTACTGTAAATTGTTACTCTTTTATTTATTTTTTATTATAAATCGATACTCTACTCAGTTTGACGTTATCATCATTATTTCTGTTGTAAATCGTTATTCTCTGTCTAGTCAGTTCGACGTTTGTACCCTCGTATCATGATGAACAATAGACAAAATGCTGATTTTTCTAGTAGTTCAAGTGTTTCTCACGAACAAACGACAACAAAAGGTGCTCCGACGATAATAGACGACGACGACGGCAAAGGGTGCTCTGGCGGCAACAAACAATGGCAAATGATGCTCCGACGACAACAGACAACAACAAAAGGTGCTCCGATGGTAGCAGACGACGGCAAAGGATGCGTCGTCAATCAGAACTTCTATTATAACAAATGGTGCATCGCCAAAGGGTGATCCAAAACGTTTATGGCGATATATTACAAGGAGCTCCTGTTAAAGTAAAGGAGTTTACTCTTTAGAACGAAAATGATGATGATTTTAACCCTTTCTGATCCGAGAGTATTTTTATTCTTTACTCAAAACATCATTTTATGGTGCTAATGGCAGGAAAGGATACTTTAAGTCTTCGCAAATGCTAAGTGATGCTAACACACAAGGAAATAAGCCCCCATAACCTGCTTAGGATAATTCGGTACTCTTAACATGCCCTAAGCATCCTCCTCGGGATGGGGGATGGGGGCTGCTTTCAGGTCGTGTCCCCGAACTCCTCCTGCAGCTGCACCGACTGTGCCACTCCCCGGTCTCGACGGCCTTCTTCCTCGCCGGCGGTGTGCTCAGTTGACATCTCCGCGTCGGGGCCGATGGGGGTGGGCTCTGTATCCATTGGGACTTCGATCATGTCTGTGCTGGAAGATATGTGTGCCTCTGGTTCGACAGTCGTCCGATCTCCCTTCTCGACCCCCTCTTCGTTCTCAGCTTCGTTTAGGTGCAGGGCGGCGAAGCTTTTCTGACTTTTCCTCTGATTGTCCTTCTTGCTTGGCCTACGAGGCCGGAGCAAGATCTTCACTTGCGTCCATCCTTCGTCGGTGTTATCCTCTCTTTTTTTCGGCATTGGCGATATGGAGCTGCAACGACTTGTTGGATGTGAAATGGCTCCGCAGGTTGAGCAGTAGAGAATGCTACCCACATAGATTACCTCCTGATTATACACTATTCCGTCTTCAACCTCCACTTGGACCATCGGCTGGGATCGGAAGGTTAAGGGAACCTCGAGTTGGATCCTGGCGAAATGGCGCCTCCCCCTGGTTTTTGTGTATGCGTCGACTCCGACAAATTTGCCTCCGCAATTACGGTGAAGATGTCTTCGAACCAGAGTTCAGGAGACAGGTCCGGCAGTTGAATCCACAATGGAACCGTGGTGGTGACTTTCAGCTTGATCGGAGCTCCCGATTTCCATCTGTTCGTGACGAGCGTTCTGTCGGCGATTCGCCATGCTCCCTTTCGAGTGATAATTCTATATTGTTCTTCGTCCGCTACCGAGATCAGGAAGAGACCATCTCTCAGAGGAGAATGCGAGTCCTACCATCCGAGGCCATCTCGCCTTGAGTCCCTCAAATATCACTCGGTAAGGTAAAGGTCGATCTGTTAGGCCTTCTGTGAGACCGGCGATGACAGTGCATTTGAAAGGTTAAAGTAATTGTTCGTATCGCTTTCCAGGGATCCTAATCTTCGGCACCGCGTTGATCGATGGAGCTCTAGTCGTCGTTATCGGGGCTACTGCTTCCTTGTGTCCCTCGACTATCTTTGCGCAACCACGTTTGCTTGCATTAAAGACCTGTGTTTGTAGGTTGTTGGGGCGCATTACTGCTCCTAACTGCCGTCGGCAACCAGTTTCTGGTGTCGGAGCTACCCTGTCCTCCGGGCGGCGGCCATTCGCTGCTTTGGCCCTTACCGATGCCGCAGCGTGAGTTCGCTTCGTTCTCCACCTCCACCTACACCTCCATGCTTGACTCAACCCATGTTGCTTGTTTTGAATCCGACACGTTTATAAAACGGAACCTTGCTTTTATGTACTGTACCCACCCATATTTTGTTCATTTGCTATAAATTCCCTTGGGGGGTATTTGATTTGCGGACAGCCATGAGCAAGGACACCCAATCATATCCTATCCGCTGACAATCCTGGACAAGGACACCCAATGACACTGTTTTTCAAAAGGTGTTTAGGGTGTCCCGTCCTCTCCCATCTCAAGGGAAGGGCAGAACTCCCTCGGACATCAAAACACTTCTCAAACGGACGCGCAGGATGTGCTATTCCACCCATCAGTGCGTCCAGCGTTTGCCTGGGAGCCTGGCCACGCATTGCGCGGATACTACCGTCGGCACAATCAAACGCTCCCTTACCACCATATTGCATCTAGTCAAAAGCAACTACCGTTATCGCTTTGTCACGATTGTGTGTATAAAATGGGGACCCGAACAACCAAGGTAGGACACTGCATAGGCTGCTCCACAAGCTACACGCACGATGCGTCCAGCTTAGTCAATCAATTTAAATAAGAATCAAGGTACTATTTTTTATGGCGAGGAACACTCGGGCAAGCAAGGAAAACCCAGGGTGGGACCGAGGACAACCCTGCCTTGCGTGGCCCACCCCCGAAAGCCACGGACAGAATCAAGGTACTATTTAAGAAACATTTCTGACCCAGCTTGTCAGACGCCTGGTTGATCGAATCCCTCTGCCACATGGGGCTGCCGTTGTTCTGGTAGGGGTCCGCCTAACCCCAGCATGCCTTTCAAAAAAAAAAAAGTCTACTTTTTATTTATCTGTGCCTAACATGCCAAGCACAATAAATACTCTCAGGAAGATTCACAATTTCATTGTACAGAAGGCATATTCAGACATGGATGTTTATCAAGCGAATTGCAAAAAACGTAACTGATGTATGAAAAGCATTAAATATGAATTATGAACACATTCCGTTTCTCCTCCGAGGGCCACTGGCCTTGTTCAAAATGATGGTCCAAAATACAAACATCCAACATCACACCGTATTTCTCACAACTTGCCACCCCATCATGCCATGTCCTAGTGAGATAAGGAAAGGTCCGGAAAAGGCCTGTCATTTATGGAGGTTGACATGCTTCACATAAACTCCAGATAAGCTTCCACCATGGTGGACAAGTTTGATCAGGTGGACCTCTGCCTCGGCTTGCCTCCTTGCTTTTTGCTATCAATGTTCTTGAATCCTTTGTGAATCTTTGTAAAGATGCTCCGAGCTGTCAGTAAACCTGGTAATACTTTCGCTCCTCTAGAAATGGCTGCCTTTTACAGCTAAAAAAGAAAAGCAGATGAGCGCCAAAGCTGCCGGCTGAGATTAAAGCAGATACAACGAGGTTTCACATTCCATAGTCCATGAGTCCAAATGTGCATATGCTACGAAAACTTCAAAAAACCAAGAAAAATCATATTGACTTGCATGCTAGAACAAACTGCAGAAGCATTTGCTCCAGGCAGGCTGAATACAGTTATATCTACTGTTGAGCCAACCAACGCTTGGAGACAAATTGCTTGTCTAACAAAACTGTTCACTAATTCAATATTGCAAGTTTCTTACTCACCAACTTGCCATGAGCTTCTTATAACATATGAATTACACAAGCTACATCGAGTTGATGCAAAAGTCACCCAGTACAAGTTGCACAAATGGTTTCAAATATCATAAATAAACCAAGATGATAAAAGGCGAGACTACCTGTTAAACCACTAGAGCACTTTCAACCATGGATGAAGACACTGAAGGAGACCCTTCTCTGTCCAAGGCTTCTGCAAGATAAAAGCTTGGTAAAACATTAGAAGACCTTGCTAAGCACAAGAACACACAGCCTCAAAATAACACCAAAGCCACAACAGTACAATGCAAAATACAAATGCTTTATTAGTCGAGTGAAGAACCAAAAGAAAAAAGCCTATCTTCACAAGACAAAGAAATGAAAAACACAATGGAAAGGACAAGTTTGGCGCCATAATTTTAGCATTATATTGATGAGGGATAACGCTTTGACATTGAAAAAACAGATGAATATTTCCTGAGGCAGGACAGGCCACGACAAATAGATCCAGGTACAATATATTCTTGCCAAGAAACAATTTTTAAAATCCCGTCAAAGAAAGTCCACAAGCTTTCTGTATCATGATATCCTTGCAGATTCCTTATTCCCTTGAGGATGCGGTGGAATTGTCACCATTGGATGGCCAGCCCTTTGTCCTACAATACAGTGAGCTTGTTAGGCTGCAATAAACTGAACAAATACTAAAGATCATGGTAACTGCTAAACCCTTAGCCCGTCCATTACACTGGAACCTGAACTTAGCAGGCAGCAGCTGCCACAAGCATCTCTTAAAAAGAATTATATAGCTCTATTTACTTGAGAACGGAATATGTAGTAGGAAAGTTACAAAATTACGAACAACATAAGTAAACAATCTTATATCATAGATCATATACAGATCATATAGAAAGGACGGTGATGGTCCAGAGACTCCCAACAACCCCTTCAATCCCTAATTTTGACGGCAAGTTTAAATACCCAAGGGGAAGGGGAATAGTTAGCAATAAGTGGAACAGCAAAAGTTCAATATAAGAACCAATACATATTAAAATATTTTAAATTCAAACGGACAGGCCAAAGAGAAAAGCCATGTAAAAGAATGAAAAAAGTTTGGGAAATGAAATACATGAGTTCAAAGTTTTACTTCTAGCAACAGAACAATCACAATAGGATTTGAATCCAAAACCTGATAGGAGTATGGGACTCAAACCAATATTGGAGTTTTCTGACAAATAATTTTCCGAAAAAAACAATTTTTGTATTTTAAATGCTCTTCCCAAAAAGAAGGCAGTTTTTTTCATGTTCTGAAAAAAACAGTTACAATTTTTTTAAGTGTTTGAAGTTTCCTATGGACAAAAAAGGATTTTTTGAAGTCTGTAGACATGTTTAGGTCGAATTTTGCTAACTGTGGTCAGAAGTCTTCTAGCAAATCATGTCCCCATATTTGATAGTGAGGCAAAAGCCTGTGGCAAGTGAAATAAGAAAAAATACCCCAGGAACTGTCATTGGCAAACAGGCTTTTTCCAGGAGAGCGAGGGCCAATAGTCCAGTAGGAAGGACCCCTTGAATGCATCTGTTCATCTTGGACAAAGGCCACGTGCAATGGATTATTAGACCGTAGGAAAGATTGTTGCCCCAGACGACTAGGAGAGTGCTGCGTGACCATATGAGGCATATGATATGAAGGCTTCGACATAGGGCGGCCATAGCCACAGTGCACATCACGGACTGATGGAGGTGTATCATCTACACGTGCATATGCTTGAGATGGCGCATTTGATCTGGTATAAAAAGAACTAAATTGAAATTATTTCCCCCATAGGCAAAAAGATGTTCATATATAGGGTATTTCTGAAGTTTGCAGATATTAGATTACGCTACCTAAATAAAATCAATTTAAAATAAGAACACACACACACACACACACACACACACACACACACACACACACACACACACACATATATATATATATATATATATATATAGAGAGAGAGAGAGGGAGGGAGGGTAGCATAAGCTACATGAAAACAGTCATCATCATCAGAAACTAGGTAGAAAATGGCACATAAACAAAAACTTCCATTTTACTAGCGAAACAGTAAAAAAGATGAAATAACAGTAAGATTGATGAAAGATGAAATAACAGTAAGATTGATGGACGGATCAGTAGGATCTTAGGTGTGAATATGGCATTGGAATTATTTGTTTAAGCCTTTAATGCAGAGCAAAGGCTAGAACATCATCCTCTTTCTCATTTGAATGTACTCTTGCTTCATAACATACCAATACAGATCTCTACCAGATATCAGTTAGATGGACATATTCTGTAGCCGTTCTTTACCATTGTATTACCAAAGCAGGCGGAAAAAATCTTAAAACATAGTGTGCACATATACAATGTATTATGCTTTTCAATTATGAAGCACTCCACACATTTGTTCTTTCTAGGATCTAATTCCGGACAAGCATAAACTCCTCTGAAGAGACTAAGACCACCCAGAAAATTGTTAAATTATGTACATAATCATATAATGTTATATATATATTTTATATATATATGGTAATACATATACATATATTAATATATATGTATATGTATCTACTCAAATATATATATAAAATATATATTTCTATTTGTTTAGTCATAAGGGTAGTTTAGTCTTTTTCTATATTTTTGCGCACATTCACTTTATGGATGTGATTGTAATTATTTTTATTTTCTTTCTTTTTGTTTTTTTTATTTCTTTTGTAAGTGTACCAAAAGGTACCTTGGGGGGCCCACCAACATAGACGTTGGGCCCTCTCCAACGGTCACATTTGTGACCGTTGGAGGGGCTCCAACGTCTATGGGTGGAGCCCCTCCAAGGCCCCTCTTGTGATGTTATAAATAGGGGTTCTCCCCTTTGTATTTTTTTATGGCTTTGAGTCAAAGCCCAAGTTCTCAATAAATTGATTCCATTGTTTTTATGCCTTTGTGCATTTGTGAGTTATTTGTGGGTTGTGCTCTTTGTGCACAAGTGTTCTAAAGTGTTCTTATTGTGCTTTCGTGGTGGGTTCAATATCAAGAATATTAAGGTCTTGATATTAGTATCTTGTTGGAGATACTTTCACAAAAATATCATACATAATCATTGGAAAATACAAGCAACAAAAGATTGAACCTTTTACTATATTTCAAAAGGTTGTGACAGAAACCAATGTAAGGAGATATCCATTTAGATAAACCAGTCATGTGAAAGACAAATACAGGCACCTTTAATCAAACCATATGCCACTAGCAAGGGTCAAATTATGTATTAAATTATCAATACAGATTAACTAGTGCACACCTGTAACTAGCCACACCGTAATTCAGGGATGGCTGTGCCTGGTTGCAACCACGGTTAAATCTGGCAATTCCGGTAGTTGCATTTGCAGAACCAGGACCGTGGTTAAGGTGCATGCTCCCAGAACATAAAGAACTCACATCGGGACTATCATCTTGCAAAAGAAGATCATCACTGAAAAACAAAGGAAAAAACCTTTAGTATGAGAGTTTATTTTGAAATTCATAAGATTAAGCTCCTAAATGAATAGGCAGCCATGTCAAGATTACATCGAATTTTCACTTGGAAGCACTTTTGGCATCACGTGTTTTTTCATCATGATCTTGTAAAACAGTGAAGACTGCAATAATATGTGTTTCACATCTATAGGTAGAACATACATTATAACAGTTAAGGACGTTGATCAGCATGATGCAGTGAAAGAAAATCACCCCCTTAGGGAGTTGTTCTGTAACTGGAAACAAGGGTATGTTAGCCTTAGTGAGTTATAAATCTTCTGATAAATTTTGTTTACTTTGTTGCATATATCGTGGAACATCAGGTCAAATTACATCGGCCTAAGAGGACATGATAATGGCCTTTGAAAGAAAAAATATGATGTGCTTAAATGAGAATCTGGCTATGCTACACGGATACCCATTTTGACCCCTGTTCTGTATCCCCTTATAAAGACTTTATAAAAATGGTTGTATCCCCATATCCGCAGTCATATCCATGTGACATAGGAATCTGTGAGGTATTTTCACAAGATTTATGGTCCATTTTACCTGGCCCTCCTTGTGAGAATTATTCTCTCAATTTGTGAGACTGATTCTCACAACCCCTATTTTATCACATCATTGCAAGCATGAGAAAATCGGGCTATAAGAGAATGAATTGAACGTTATTCATTCTTCCATTTTGTGAGAATCACAGGTGTGGGATCCAGCTCATGACTGTGATTCTCATGATGATCTTGCAAATGGCCAAGCAAATGTGCCCTTAATGACAAAGCTATACCAACACTTCAAAATGTTCAGTAAAACAGGGAAGAAAAAAAAAGGCTTTATTTCCTTTCAAAAAGTAGAAGACTTTCTACTCTTTCAAGCAAGTGTAAAAACTACCAAAAACAGACACAGTTCTGGAAGACAAGAAGTATGAAAGATACTGTATATGCAAGAAACAAACATGATTCTGATTTCAGTCAAACAGATGACGAGGATGTGAACTGAATAACAATTAACTGTAGCTTAGTAGATGTAAACGCCCACACTTTCTTAGCTTCTTGGATAGAATGGCCCCACAATATACACACCTGTAATTGGGATCCCAGTCCCCTGGATCAGGCATTGATGAACTGCACTCAGGTTTATCACAGGAAGTCTCCATGGAAGAAGAAGCAACACCGTGCAAATAGGGTGCAGAAGAAACTGAAGAAGTTTGATGGCTGGATGAAGCGGATGCAGAAAACGAGCCATTCCCTGGTCTTTGATGTGGCCAGCTTGGATGACCAGAGGACAAATGGATACTATAGGGAGAGCCCATATGCCCTCGAGGTTTTCCTTCAATCTGACTGCCGGTGACTCCATCATTGTGATGCCCCAGCCATTGCTGAGATGATGTATGCTCTTGAGGTGACATGGACATCATTCCAGGCTGCACTAAACTTCTTCTCCTGTTGTATTGACAAACAGCAGCTGCCTTCCCCAAAGGTGATCCATGAACACCACCTCTTGCTGGAGAAGTAGGGCAAAACATACTGGGAGAGCCAGCTGATATTGGAATCTGGGAGCTTGGAGGAGTAAACTGTGAAGGACTAGCACCCAGGGACATTGACCTGAAATTTCCACAAGATGGACTAACACCTAAGCCACTTCCATGTGAAGGATGAGGTGCTCTCCACCAACCATCTGGGCTACTTCCAAGGATTGTGCCCCCTCCCTGTGCCTGGATGTTTAATCCAGATGGTCCAACACTAGAGTAATAAGAATGGAAACCGCCATCTGGATAGCCTTCAAAACTGCTTCCAAGGCCAGCACCATCATTATAGCTACCATAGCTTCCAATGCTACCATAGCTACTGGCGTAGGAAAAGGGAACCACTTGCATGTAGGAGCTGCTCTGCGGTGGCATTCCCTTGTTCATGTTCGTAACCTATTTGAACATGTAATGGGCATTCTCATCCAAACTCAACAGGTACAAAGTACAGATTTTTTTGGATTAGACAAAACAAAATGAGAACCAAAAAATCAGTGATTATTTCTTCCCTCAGAAAAGTTCATACAAGTCCTAGATGGGTGAATATTGATATAAGGAAAACACCAAACCAACCTGAGGAGAGAGGCCAGCAACATACCAATGCCCTGATCCAGGATTATGGCCCACTGTGAGAGGCTGACATACAGGCTGAAACAGATGAGCATCAGTCATTAATGCATGGCAAAAAATTGACTAACCCCATCATCAGGCAAATAGAACTAAACATGGATCTGCTTTCTGCAAGAACTGGGGCATACCTCTAGCGTTCTGTCAATATGGTTTGGCCACAAGTAATAATGCATATGATTATAATCACAAACTCATTTTTCAAGGCATACCAAGAATATGATACCCATTTTCCTTGCATGAACTAGAAAGGCATTCATATGGTTTCATTCAGCAAGCAAAAAGTACCAAACAAGTACTGCGCAGTTTGTAACTCATGAGGGAAATGTTGACTTTTAATCTTTTATTGTCAAGCCCAAACAAGCAGACTTCTATGAAGGCAACGACTTGAGCAGCAGGAGCACATTTTTATAGAAAAACAGAGATGTACTTGGCAGCACATATAGTATAACTCATAATAAGGAAAATACATACAATGAAAGGTGTTTCCGGAGGAGGTTCATATGGGTGTGTGAACGGTTCATTCGTGATGAAAGGATGAAGCATAGCCTGAAAAGAAGAAAGAGGGGAAAAAAATCAAATCAAGCAATCATGGCATGAAAAGATTTGTCAGATGATAATAATACATATTTTGAACATGCATAACATGAAAAACCTGAGATGGAGTCCATCGCTTCACTGGATCAAAATGAATAAGACCTCTCAAGAAATCAACCAGTGCTACCCGAGTTCGATTTTCTGTGATACAAGAAATAGAACATCAGCCTAATCAAACATTTGAAACTTTTCTATTAATATCGGTGAATTACCTTTACTTGCAAATTAATATCATGTGTTCTTCACACTTAAATAAAAATACAAGTTTCAGAATACCTTGAGATATTTCTTCATCAGAAAGGTTCTTCCTGTGCGGATAGTTTGCAATGATGTCCTCAAGCTTCACATAATTGAAATAGTGTTTCCCAATGACTGGTTTTTGTGATTCTCTCTGAAAGGAGACATATGACAGAATACAACGAATGAGGAAAGTAAAGTATGGTCATAAATCTATAATAGATGCAGAGAAAATCCGCTACTCACTGCTTCATACTCTTCTTCAGTTAAAAATTGATAAGCATTTTGGTTTCTTTTACTGGATTTATCACCATCCAAGCAGTGTATGCTACCAACATGCTTGAAGAACTTACTTGCACTTTTAGCATCTCTTAACATATAATCTGGGGGCTGCCCACTGCACAGCGGGAAAAGGAAAGAATAAATTAAAAGCAGCAAATATGCTTAAGTCGATACCTATAGTAGAAATGCATTATGAAAAATATGGTCCAGACTAAATACCTCTAACCAAACTTAAGGCTTGGATGACAAGGTTGAATATGAAGTCGGAGAGAGGATCTATGAAAATTTGGTCTGTGTGACTTCATTTATGGTATATTGGTTGGTGGGACACAATTCCTTTGGAAGAAAGATACCTGAATCTCCTGACCGAATGTCTCTTCTGAATTAGATTTTGAATTACTGTCTAGTTGGTAATTGTGGCCAACCAATTTGCAGGGCTCGGAAGAATGGGAAATTTTCTGTTGCTTTCTTTACAATGCATTTATAGGTCCTGGCGTTGAAAGCTTACCTAGAAAAACATTATGGGTGGCTTGATAACAGGTGTGTCATGTGATCAAAGAACGAGGATAACACAAGATACCACTTCTGGTTATGCCTGACCTTCCAGCAGCTATATTGATTTTCTTGGTCAGGCAGGGGGGGTAATAAACTGGGTGAACACATGTATCAGAGAGCTGCCACTAGGCCATTGGGTTGAACATGTGGGAGAAAATGGAAAACCATATAGAGATGGTAACCGATGTCTACCTGAGAATATTCTAGCATTAAGATGAAAGATAAAAGAATTAGATCTGATGTCATCTTTTGTTCTAATCAAAGTAGATAGGGATTAGTTCACTTCTTCATGTTTGGACTTGAGTTCAGTGATAAACTCTGTTGTGGTATGCTTTGGTTGTATATTTCTACTGGTGACTCCTTGCCACCATGATTTTCATTTAATTAATAAAATTTTCTTCAGAACAGGCTTGCATGACAAATCGACAACACAAGCAAAACATTTTTTTTAGTCATTTAAGAACTTGAAATGAAAATAAATTTTGCAAGAAGTTAAATGGCTTCAGGAGAAGTATAATACGGCAATGTACATGCCCTTATGTAAAGTCACAGCAAAGCGGACTCCGGATAATAGTTAACTGATTGGTAGCAAGTTCCATTTTGTCATGTCCAACATTGTTAGTATCGGATATGTGTTTCATTATCTGCTGTTAAGCAAAGAAAATACAATCTTAATCCACCAAAAATACGAAAACAGATTTCCAGACTTTATATGAAGTTATGAACCATCTCAATCAGAGTATGCTTTCCATTCCATACCCTGTATCCTTTCATCTTCTTGTCTTTTCTTTTTTATATCTTATATTGACCTCCTCTCAATATAGATCCAAGTATATCATCTTCCTCCAAATGTCTTCAGCTTCAAACCGATTTAACAGAGTCTGGAATATTGTGATCCTTGTGTTAGTCTCTCAATATTGATTAGCCATCAACAGATCAACCATAGCTCCACCTAAGTTTATTACTAAATCAACAGCAAGGGAAAGTAGGAAGTGTTTGTTAATATATATATATATATATATATATATATATATATATATTATGCTTATATGCTTTGTAATTAGTAATGTCCTATAGGGGGGCATTTTTGCATTTCCTTATTATGTAATAGGAGCTGTCCATTAGGGGCAGCATTGTACTTTTTACTTTTTTCTGTTATTTTTGTATTCTGACCCTTTCACATTTGTGAAAGGGCATTCTTGTAAATGTCCCTTAGAGTCGTTGGGAGCTCCACAACAGCTCTTAGAGCATTGTAAAGGCCTATTTAAAGAGGCCTTTTGCCTCTCTTTGCCACTAATGTGTGAGTTATTTGTGTTAGCCTTTGTGGCTTATTGTATTTTGCCCATTAGAGGCTTTTGTGTTTGTGCACTCTTTGTAACCCGTTAGTGGCATTGTACTTGTGCACATTGGTTTCATTACAGTGTTCACCATATAATTCCTATCATAAATAGATTGAAAAGGATCAAGGACATATTATGTAGAGTTATTCCATGTTAAGGGAGAATATCCTGGCTTGAACATGGACATTCGTTTGCCTGCCCAATTGCAATGAAATACTGAATTCTTTTGCACAAACATCAATTTTTTTAGCGACGTGATGTTGAAAGAGTTGTTTAACTTCACTAAGAATAAAAGACCTCAAATTACTCGGCAGGTGTCAATTTGATACACAATCAGCTTGTTATAATATAATATCCTGCAGATGAGACAAACAAGGCTTATATGGTGTAGTTTATTGTCATGCTGAAAGGCATGAAAATCTCACAACAGCTTGACTTCATCCTAAGTATTGTTGAGAAATGACATAGTTATCATAAGAGTTGGGTAGTAATACTCATTAAGTACTTTCTTGTATTTATAAGGGCAACTTTGCATTTTAACGTAGAAAGTGTGTAGCAGTCAAAGTAAGAGGTCCAAATCTGCCCATACTCTATTTATTGGTTAGTGATTGGGGGACAACCCCTATTTGTAGTCTGCGCTCATTCTTTTCATCAATGAAATCTCCTTTATGAGCTCTCTCTCTCTCTCTTCTTCTTGTGCATTCACTTGTTGATATGATATCAAATGTATGTTGGGCACTGACATGGGTGTCAGTATTAGTCACTGTTACGAACCGTTCAACAAGGAGGGTTTGAAAAAACTAGATACATGGACACGGATATATATATACATATATATATAAGAGAGAGAAGCAATTAAGTAAAAAAAAACTATTTTTTTTAAGGAAAACATCCTTGATTATCTCTCTCCCTTTATGTGGCATACATCAAAAGTTTGAAAAAAAAGGAGACTTAGTACTTAAATGGGGCTGAGTTGGGCTAGAGTATGGTAATAGCAAGAGAAAGAGTCTTAACCAACTAGCTTGATTCCTTCATCTTTGAGTAGCAACCGAGAGAGACCTTGCAATATAGTGAAGAGATATTGCCGACTCATTTTCATGGAGTTTGAACTTAATAAAATATATGGAGAAAGACCAGGGTTTAAACAAGGTTGACACGAAGTGTCCTACATGGGACACTTTGTATTTAAGATGTCAGACACATGACACCAAATGTCCATTTTTCTCGGACACTTCTATGTTAAAAAATGAAGTGCCTATGAAGTTTCTAGGGGTGCCGATGTCAGTGTCAGAGTCCAAGTGTCCAAGTGTTAGACACTGACATAGCCCTCCAGAAGTGCCAAGGTAACATAGTATCAGAGCCATATCAAAATCAAAGGAGAGATTGAAGGAGTGTGTTGGAGAGGAAGGAGGCTCCATTCATCGTCAACTGAAGATCTGTCTCGGGATGTGTTGTTGACTTCATCAACGTACTGGACAGTTAGCAAGGTCAGATGATTTTCCTTTAATTGAGTTGTGGATTTGATAGTTTGCAATTTTAGGAGTTTATTGAATAAAAAATCTCGTCATTTGGAGAAATATTGGATTTCCTGTGGAATTTCTAATATTTTTTGTGTTGAGTGTTTTCTTGGTCAGATTTAACAAGTTTGTTGATTATGATCAAATTCTTAGTTCTTAATGGTGGAGAATACTTATGTTTGGGTCGTATTTGAATGAGGAATTTGCAGATAGCATTTTTGGGTTGTGTTTTGGTGGTGATGTTGTGATCCATTGAGGTTTTTTCAGTTCCATCAGGCGGTAACCATATTTCTCATCATTAAGACCATGGACCTTATTCGCTCTAATATTGTGAAGTTACCTGAGTTTTCTTGAAGTAACCTGGAATATCAACCTCTTGTGGTGCATTATGTGTTAGGTTGTTTGGTCAGCCTTTGATATCGACAGTTCAGCCTTTGATAAGTGTAATACCTCGTAATTTTTCCCATATTTTTAAGCTCGAAAATATAATTTTTAATCAAATATTTAAGTTTAATATGTCGAAATTGCTTAAAATCATTAAATATGGCTGATGTCAATGGGGGTCTGGACTTGGTCCAGGGCCCATATTTTTAAGCTCGAAAATATAATTTTTAATCAAATATTTAAATTTAATATGTCGAAATTGCTTAAAATCATTAAATATGGCTGATGTCAATGGGGGTCTGGACTTGGTCCAGGGCCCATTGAAGATATTTAAATATGATATGTAAAACATGTGAAATTTATTTAATTTAACCTTTAATATCGAGCAAAATTCAGGTTAAAATTAAGTTAAATTCAGGCGAAATTCAGGTTCTAGGACCGTAGTTAGATCCATTATGGAACGTAGATCTCATAGAAAATTTGTTTTATCGAATTCGGATATGGGTTGGTTTAGAAAATGCGTTTTTCAAATTTGACCGGCCCTACTTTGGGTCTTTTTCATTTTGGATTGGACTTGACCCGCTCCGTTTACATTAGGTTGACATCAATATGGATCTGGACCTAGTCCAGGATCCATATTGACTAGTGCCTTGTATGGGTTAAGATCCAAATGGATATGAATTTGGATCATGGGTCCAACCCAAACCTATAATCCATCCATAACTTATTCAAAACACAAAAAAATGAATTTAAACTTTAAAAAACATATATATATATATATATGTGTGTGTGTGTGTGATATATATATTTATTTTTTTTAGAAGACATGATAAGGTAGAGTTCTACCTTGGGTAGAACTCTACCCCACTTAATATACCCATCTAGAAGGGGGTGGCCCCCCAAATGTGGAAACTTCCTCCACAAGATAAGAAAATAATAATAATAATAATTAAGAAGAACGTACTTTGGGTAGAACTCTACCCTTATCTATCTAGAAGGGGGCGTCACCCCCTTATGAGAGGGAGTCTCTCATTATAAAAAGAGAGGGATTAAACTCATCTCTAAAATTGTGTGCTGAAAAAAAAATAGAGAGAGAGAGAGAGGAAGAAAGGAGAAAAAAAGAGAGAAGGGGAAAAAATGAAAGAAAGAGAGAAAAAGAGAAGGGCATTACCTTCTCCACCATGTTCTTTTTTTTCTCTATTCTTTTGCATATTTTCAGCAAACAAGGTACGGGTTTCTCTCTTTTTTCGATAGAATGAGGGTTTAGCATGTCTTAAATCATATGGGTGTAAGGCTATGTAACAGGGATTCGGCTAGAAGGGTGCCGCACCCGCGTCGACGCGGGTGCGGTCAACCCATCCCTAAGTGCGTTGACCGCACCTAAGGTCATTTCAGTCCATTTTTTGGATTTTTTTTTAAAATTTTGCCCTATGAAATGGGCTGCGGAATTTTAAAAAAAAAATCTTGGTGTGTGGGGGGGGGGGGGGGGGGGCGCTGCCCCCCTGGACCCCGCCCGCTGACCGTGCAGCAGGACCCGCACCGGGGGGAACCCCCGGACCCCCCTTATATATATATATATATATATATATATATATATATATATATATATATATATATATATATATATACATTTTTGCCCCTACCGCACCCCCGCACCCGGGTTTTTTGGAAGTGCCGAATCCCCGCGCCCATGTGACATAGGTGTAAGGGCTGAACATGTCAGAAAATTTCTACATGCATATTCCATGTATTTTTGAAGTTCTTGATGCTTAAAACTGAATTTCTGCATCCATGAACATGTCTGAAAATTTCTGCATGCATATTTCATGTATTTTTTATGTTCTTGATGCTTAAAACTGAATTTCTGCATCTATGAACATGTTTGAAAATTTTTGCAAGAATATTTCATGTATTTTTTATGTTTTTGATGCTTAAAATTTATTTTCTGCATCCCTGAACATGTCTACAAATTTCTACATGCATATTCCATGTATTTTTTGTGTTCTTGATGCTTGAATACATGTTTTTGCATTTCAAATCATGTCTGAAAATTTTTGCATGCATACCCTGAATATTTTTTCATTGTTCTTGATGCTTAAATCCATGTTTCTACATCATGGACCATTCCTGCAAATTTTTGCATATATTTGTTGCATTCTTGATGCGTAAATTGATGTGTCTACGATCTTATTGTTTTATCTTGCTTATCGTAGTAGATATATGGATACATAATAGCGACCCTGTTTAATGTTGTTGAATATATATATATATATATATTCTTGACAGCGAATCTGTCATGTATCCCAAATTGTATATATACATATCTATACACAATTTGGTTGTCGATCGCAGTATATATATATATATATATATATATAGCTGACATCAAATATGCTATGTATCGCAGATTGTATATATATACATATCTATACGCAATCTGGTTTTCAATTGCAGTACAGATATATATCGCAGATCGTGTGTGTGTGTGTGTATATATATATATATACACACACGCAATATGGTTTCCGATTGCAGTACATGCAGTGACAGCAAGCCTGTATATATATACAGATCCATATGCAATCTGGTTTTCGATTGCAGTATATATATATATATATATATATATTCACAGCTGACAGCAATTCTGTTATGAATTGCAGATTGTTCATATACGTATCTATAGGCAATCTGGTTGCCGATTGCAGTATAGACACGTATATATATGGTTGACAAAGATTTTGCTGTCACCGATTGTTTATATATATCTATACGCAATCTGTTTGCTAATTTCAGTATATATATATATATATTGGACAGCGATCTGGACTGTGATCGAAGCATAGAGGTATATATTGTGCAGTTTTGGTTATGTTTCGCAACACATATATATGTATATCTATAACACATAGTTTGATATGCATTCGCTAAATCGCCATGATTGTACCATGAATTGTGAACGTGAAAATTTAGTTGTTTTATGTGTTTCATGTTCACTAAAAAATCGTGCAATGCTAATTTGTTGTGATAATGCTCGATCCACTAAGAGGCCATTGAGGGTTGTCAACATGTGTTGCTTACGAAATTTTATATTGTGATTTTTGCATTGCAAAATGATTTTGTTGGAAATTGATTTTCCTGAATTAATTACAGTGTTGAATTTGATGTGGCAAGAACCTGAATTTGTTATTGCAAGTTGATTTGCATAATTGTTCTTGTGTAAAGAACTTTTGATTAATTAAGACGATAAAAGAGACCAAACAATGTAATAATTTTTTTTCCTGGTGTCCCTCGGAAAAGGTGGGAACTTTGGATGGCGGTTGTGGGGGATCGTGAGGATACTAAGCACTGTGTGCATTTGTTGTCTCTAAGAACCCGACGTATGGTTCATGTTCCCGACCACGATTGTAGGGAACTTCCAGCCATTTTGCCTGAGGGTGTTGTTGTTGACTCAACTGTAGTTATTGGTATACCAAAAAGTGGCATCAATAGATAATGATTTTCTTGATGTCTCGACATTAGGTGATGATTCCTAATGTCCCGATGGATGGTGAAGATTCTTAATATGGGTCGGGAAACAAGTATGAAACTCAATAATTAAAATACAAATTGTGTGGTAAGCTATGAGTGGGAATTGCCTTGAACCTCAAGAACTTTACTCGTTTTAATATCTGCGAATTTGTAAGAAATTGAGAATTAAATTTGTGTGCATTTAATAGGGACATGCATGCAAAAGCAATTCCGATATTAACTTAAAAAGTTATTCATGCATCTCTAAATATTTAGCATTAATTTCATGCATCCCTGAATGTTTGATCTAGCATGAAATTGTTGAATGCATGCTTGAACTGCTTAGATGGTAAGTTAGTTCTGATAATCAGTTGTTTGTTATTCTTCTTAAACTTGTGTTTGATTTAATTTATGTTATTTTCTTACTGTTGGATTTTTAGAGGATCTTGTACGAGAACTTTGATTCTTACCCATTTTATAAAAAATGTTTTTTAGGCACTGAGGCTCCATGATGTGAGGAACTTGCTGACTGGAGGGAGGTTTATGATTTGGTGGCCCAGGTTTTGATGTGCATCAGATTGACTAGAGTGAATTTTCTTGAATTTATGAACTTTATTGACATATTTGATTTAATGAATAAAGTTCAGTTCATCGTTTGAATTTACTCTATATCTGAAATGGTTGATGGGCTATGAATATTAAATCGGCAATGTGCCCCTGGTCCTTGGGAGGTTTTCCGCAATTGTGTTTTTAAAAAAAATGTGTTTTTCGAGGGTCAATTTAGGGTTGTTACAATAAAACTATTGGTAGTGGCCATGTTCTTTATATCATGTGGACTGTTTAACTGAGATTGCTCTGGATATATAACGTAATGTTGTTGTCTTGTTGTAGTTGTTTTCCTATGCAGCTTATTGGAAAGTGCAATTAGAGGTTGTTGGTTGGTTTGAAGGTGTAATTCGGTCTTGAATTACAATTTGGATTGGTGAATTATGGAGAGGAAAGACAGTCTTCAGATTATTCACATTAAGCACGACGGGACCAATTATTCATATTGGTCAGAGTATGCAAGGAACTGTCATCAAAGGTTTTGGGTATGGGGGATACCTTGATGGTACTAGGCAGAAACCAAAAAGTGATGATGAGAATTATGACACAACCTTTGAAGAGTGGGATAAAGATAATGCAAATCTCAAGTCATACTTGTTGGGCTCAGTTGAGCAAAATATTGCCCTCAACATAGTTAAATTTGAGGAAGCAAGAGAGGCATGGAATTATTAGAGATAGTTTTATCAGCAGTCCAATTGGGCATGTGGCATGCTGCTATCAGTTGGTTCAAGATCTCAAGGCTGGGAGGCAGGAAGGTAAATCCATTCAGGTATTCTTCACTAAAGTTTTAGCAACTATGGGATTCTCTTGCTCTTGTGCTTCCTAATACGAAATGTGCCAAATGTAAGGGGTGTGGAGAGTGCAAAAAGCTTGAGGCCGAAGCCGAGGACCAACAGTAGGGTATAGATTTATTGACGGCACTATGCACTGAGTTTGACATCATGTGCAATGAGATTCTTCATCATTATTCGCTTCCTATTCCAGTGAAGACACTGGCTAAATTGATAGCAGAGGAGACCAAAAATAGATCTCTTGGCATTTAATCTATTGAGGAGACTGCACTAACTGTGTCTAGACAGCAAGTAGAGAAGGACACAATCGTGGTGCTTTCAGGGAGATATGACTTGAGTCAGATGTCACTGTTGCAAGGAGCCCAAGAATACATGCTTAGTTCTAAAGAAGAAGGCAGAGGCTTTTGTAGCATCATCGAGTGAAGAGGCTACGAAGCCTAAGGATGTGCAAACGGTTAGTAGAGATCAATCACCTCCTCCTTTTGTGGGTAGCTCCTCAGAGCACCTTTTTGATGGGTAGGCTCAGGATTTAAAGCACATTTAGCAGCAGATACCACAACCCTTAACTAAGTCAGCCATTGCATCCGAACAATCTGCTCCATCTTCTTCTGGTATTACTATGCAGGTATGATAGTTCCTGTGAGTGGCTAATAGATTCAAGGGCGACGTCACATAATTGCTCGTGAATCGATTTTAACCAATTGTCATCTTTGAAGTGGTATTATTCTCACTATAGATGGTCCCTCTAAGCCCATTTCTAAGGTCAGATCTATTACTCATACTTCTTGTCCTAGGGTAAAATAAATGTTTCTCGAGTTCATCATGTGCCTTCACTTGCTATAAATCTCATTTATGTTGACAATTGACCAAACTCAATTGTAATTTTATTTTTTCTCCTATTGATTGTGTTGTGCATGATCAACCATCAGGAAAGAAGATTCAGATTAGCCATAGGAGAAGAGACCTATATTACCTGAATTGGTTGGATATGAGTTTGTAAAAGAGATCTGCAGTAAATCTAGGAGCAATAACTATCAATGAGTTTGTGTTGTAGCATCAATGGCTTGATCATATTTTCAGTTCTAGACTTCAGTATCTAGTGTCTTTAAGTAACTTTAGAGGGTCCAAAATATCAATGTTTGATCATGTAAAAGTGTGAAAGTTGCAAATTAGCAAAGAGTCATGTTTAACCCTTTGGGTTTAAGGAGGTAGAGTCTGATAGAGATTTTAATCTTGTATATTCGAATGTATGGGGTTGCTCACCAGTTTTGTCTAAGGGTGGTTCCTCTTACTTTGGGACCCTTTATTGATGATTATACAATATATACATGGATTTACTTCATGAGAAATAGAAATGAGCCTTTTGAAATCTTTAAGAAATTGTGTGATGATTGAAACTTAATTTTCTGCTAAGATTAAAATTCTTTGCTCAAATTCCGAGGGAGAGTATATTAGCCGTATGTTTCAAAATTTCTTGCAGGAGAAAGGGATTGTCCATAATAAAAGGAACCATTCATTCTAATTTCTAAGGAGAAAATGACTGAGACTTTTTTTGTTTATGAAATCCGCAGGATAAAAATTCTTAGTGAACATGGGATATATAGACATATTTCTGAAAACTAAGAAATCTCCAAACGCAGGTTATTACACCTATATGTAAACAGAATAAATTTTGAGGAACATTTAGAGGTTTATATGCAAAATCCATATTTAGGGTGCAAAATCCATCAGTGGATAAACATTAGTCCAAAAATTATTAACAGCAACAACAACAATAATAACAGCAAAGGATTTTATCTTAGATGAATATATATACTCAGTAATGTTAATGGATCACTTACCCAAGTGTTTCTCTCATCCGACGAATAAGATCAAATTCAGATGCACCTGGAAATAAAGGGACCCCTAGAAATAGTTCAGCTACTATACAACCAATAGACCACATGTCAATGGCAGTAGTATATCTGGAAATTAGTAAAGTATAACAAGAAAAAAACAATTAACATCTACACATAAAATTCAGTTGGTTCAAGACGAACATTGTGATACTGCTACAATGAAAAATAGATAATATCTGGCACAGATTCTTTCAACATAATATATCTCCACAGATGGCTCATTCATGAAAACATACTGACTCAGAATCCAAGTACATGTTTAATAGAAAACAAATGGTTTGATAAAAGAATAGGAAGAGACAAGTAGATGAAAGTACGTCAAATTGCCAACTAAGGGGAGACAGAGAGAAGCTTATGTTATCTAACCAGAACCTAGATTAAAAAATGATATATGCCAAGATGCTGTAAATCTCAATGTAAAGGATACGGGTAGCCAAGAAGAACCTCCGGAGATCTATAATAACGACTCTGCAACATAAAATGAAAAGATGTCATGGGAAATTTAAGACACGCTATCAACCAACAATATCATGATGGAGGAGAAAAGTACTGGCCTGAATGTAAGAATAGACCGTTCGTTTCTCCGTGCAGGCAGATCCAAAATCAATTATCTTGATATCTGCTGATTGGACACTGCACAATTGAAGATGCAATCAATAAGTCCATAATTATAGATTGAAGCCTCAACAACAGATATCCAGTAAACTAAGTAGCTTACCTTGGACAAAGAAGAATATTTTCTGGTTTCAAATCACAGTGTATGATACTAGCATGTTTCATGACAATCAATGCATCCAACATCTAAGAAAAAGAAAACAAGATTATGTCACAAGGAGGTTATTTACCAGCATATTGGTATAGACTATAGAATGAAGACATCTAAAGTCTACAAATCATGCAATAGCTCCCAATACTTGGTAATGTTAATGTTGCTGTTGATGATTTTTCCCTTGATGTGTATGAATTCTTGACTCAGGACCAGTTTATGGATGTTCGATATTCAAGAGAATCAAGATGTTCTCCATGATATCCATTGCAGATCTCATGTTATTCTGGTTCCATTAGGGTTTGCAGAATCCCTTTCTAAGGGCCTGTTTGAATGATGGGGAAACCTGGTTTGACAAAAACCAATCTTTTAGGCTGCTTGGATGACAAAAAAACCTGGTTTTCAGGCCGGTGGATGGCTGGAAAATGGCCGGCCAGTCCCAAAATGGAAAAAATGAAGAAAAAGGAAAAACCAACCAACCGCCATTTTTTGGTCAGCCAATAGCTGGACTGGTATCGCCTGGTGAAGGCAGTACCGGTCTGGCCATTTTCTGGACAGTGGCTGGCCAATCATTACACTTTATAAAAAGAAAAAATGCATGTTTCTGGCCATTTCCAGCTGGCCACCAGACAGAAAAGGCTGGACAGAGGTCAGGTGGGGAGGGAGCTCCGACGTAAGAGGGGCTGAGAGGGGTGGTTGGGGGTTGGAGAACCCTCTCCCTGATAAACCAGGTCATATAACCAGGTTTTTGCAAAAACTTGGTTTTTGGACCAAAACCCAGTTTTAAACCGGGTTTTGGGCATCATCCAAATGCTGCCGAACACATGTGCTTGTCCTCTATTTGTGGCTGAAGTTTCTTATATCATTCTTCACTCTAAATTTTCCTTTCTTTATTTTCATTTCTTCTGCTAATCTTACATTTTTTTGCACTGATACAATTTTAATATAGAAGACCCTTTCAATTCTCAGTAATTTATGATCTTCACAATTTTAGGCATGGATGATATGATATAGCATACACATATGCGTGTATGTATATATGTATTCATATCTGTATGTAAAAAAAAAGATGCATGTATGCATTATTACATGTATGTGTGCTTATTGAGCAAGTATCCCACTAGCATTCAGTGTTGCGGTCAACACCCGACATAAAAGCTACCAAGAAGTGCTGGGAAGCACACCATCAGCTTGAATAGCAGAGTAAATGCAGATCATATTTTTGCATTTCAGGACGGAAGATAAGACATTGGGAAGTCACCTGTTTGGAAAACACACGGATAAGGTTCGTAGACATCCCTTTGAATTGGTTCAACTTGATGAGTTCATACCTGTACAGTCAAAAAACAGCATACTTAGTGTACAACAGAGGAATGAAGAGCAACATAGATAGCTAACCAAGAGAAATCAGTATCTTACAAATTGACCCCAAGCATTTCAAATGAAATGCAAAGATGATTTTGGTACAAGAAATGATCAAGCATGCGGACGATGTGATGTTTATCATCAGGATCAAACTTCTGATTCAGCTGCATCGCAAAGTATCAAGTTCAGCTTATAATGTAAGGACTGCAAACTTATTTTAGAAAAATAACCCTGGATGCAAGGAAGAGCATGCTCATACTGTAGCCAGAATTGAGACTTCAACAAGTGCTTGATGATAGTATGCAGGTTGATTCTTGATTATCTTGACAGCAACAAAGCTATTAGTTTCTAAGTGCCAGCATTTCACAACTTGTCCGAAAGTCCCCTGGCCTAGCATATCTTTGACCACATATCTAATGCATAGTAGCACAACGTCAAGATATTAATTACTTCACTATGAAGTACCAGAAAATAATGTACATTTTGATCATGTTTAACTAGAACAAAATATTATGTCAACTACGTAGTGAAGATCCTTTTTTTCTTCTTTATCATTGAGGTAGCCAAACCAGAGCTTCAATAGATCATAAATAGGTTCAGTTGATTAAAAAAAAGGAAAAAAACAACAGATAAAAGGCACTAAGTTAAAACCTATTACTTAACTTTGTAATGTGCATGCTAAGATTACAAATCACAAATACAAAGGTCCACACCTTTGTCTACTTCTGGGATTGACCAGCACCAAATTCACTGTCAAGATAAGATCTGAATTCTCATTGTCAAACCCATCATTAAGGACAGATTCAGACGAATTTGTAAGGAACCGCTTCAGATAAACAGATTCACAGTACTTGAATTCGGAGTTACATATTTGATATGTCTCAACTATGTCCTTTGTCAACCTCACCACCAGCTACACATAGCAAAAACAACAATTAGTTAAAGAACAATTAGCTAATTTTCTTATGAACAAGACAACCTACTAATGAAGAAAAAGGATTAGATAACTCAGAAAAGCCTTTACTAGAATACAAAACATTCACATATAGAAATTGATGCAATAACCGCAACGAGAGTAAGTGGTTACCCTCTAATTTGTGCCTTTAGGCCCACCCCGGCACCATTGGAACGAACCATCTAACATACCATCAAGTTTTTTACAGTTTTGGTTGATAAATTTTTGGAATATTCACGGCAAATGAAAGCTGTGCTTAAAAGATTGTGGTGACTAGGAAAGCTCAAAATTCCAAATTTAACAGGACTAACATGACCTTATCTATAGACAGGACTTTGAGGATAAGCATCCTGTTGCTAGGTGATAAGACAAAGGAAGAATTCCTACATGCCATTGAGCAATCTCATCTCCCCCTCATGCCCTCTTCATTAAACAGTTCCTTTCCACTATTGAGTCAAAAGCCCTTCAACTACTTGGCAACAAACCAAGTTAAATTTCATGGCAACAATGAATAAGAAGTGATTGTCCAGGGAGTTAGTGAGACTGAAGTAGAATGCTTATGAGCAACCCATGGTCACCAGAACCACCTATATATCTCGCTCCCCTGGAGGAAGCTTTCAATGCATACATACCAAGTGATGGAAAGCACCAATATGATATTGACAGATACACCTCCTCGACATTGGAAATGTCATGTGCATGTCATATCAAGTCATATGAAACAATAAGGCATCATACGGCTGGCATATCATATAACCAAAAACAAAATTTGCTAAAACCCAATGTTCAAAGACAAATTCAGTTTGCACACTTTTTGCATACTTGTTCAGAACACCAAAGAGCAGTCTTGTCCTTAAAACCAAGAGCTTGTTGGCATCGTTTCTCAAACTTGAAACTAGCCTTTTCTGAACTGCTTGGATCTCTGTTCCATAAGGATCATCAGGCCATCATTGGGAACAATTCACAGACCAATCCACATTGTAAAGTCTTGGTGAGAAGATAGGAACTACTATGAGACGAAGACTGTCAAGTTTTCTCAGGCAAGGGAGTTTTCTATTGTTCGACTATGAAAAAGTGTTCCCACCCATCGACAATCAAACAATTAACACTTGTTTACAAACTCGAGGAATAGTCTTGAGCAGCTACCAAGTTTCACCGGCTAGTTACAATCTTCCTGTCTAAGGAGAGTGTTGAAGTCCCTAGAAGGCACCAAGAACCCAAGAAGCCCATCCTTACTGAGGAGAAGTCCTTCAAAACTCCATTTTACGCCTCAAATCAGCCCATACACAATCAAAAGGAGTAAGTTCTCTCCCTCAAGGCAGTTTTTAAAAATCACAAAGAAGTCCCCTTTCGAAACACAAGCAACATCCTTAGTTGTCAAAGGCGGCGCCAGTGCCGCCTAGCCGGCCTAGGGGCAGCCCCTCCATCACCTGGGAGGCAAGGTTTGGGCTGTGAGGCCCTATATAGCCGCCTAGCTCGCCTAGGCATAAGCGTAGATCGGTCTTTTTTTTTGTTGGCTTGTCTACATGTCCATTAAGGATTTTAGATTTTTGTTTGTCCTATGATATGATCTTAGCAAACACTTGGTTTAGGAAGAGGGAGTCTCACCTAGTAACATTTAAAAGTGGGGTTAATACGAGTCAGATAGATTTTTTCCTACTTAGAAAGAGAGATAGGGGTTGTTGCATCGATTGTAAGGTTATACCAGGAGAAAGTGTAGCTACACAACATAGAGTCTTAATTTTAGATCTTAGAATTAGACAATGCCGCAAAAGGGATAGACATAGGATAGATCCTAGAATTAAGTGGTGGGCACTGAAAGGAGCTAAACAAGGAATGTTTGTAGAGCAGGTAGTTAAGGAAGTTGATTGGTGTCTCGAGGAGGATTCAGAATCAATGTGGAATAAGATAGCGGGTGGTATGAGAAAAGTAGCTAAGGAGGTATTGGGTGAGTCTAAAGGCGGTGCACCACTAGGTAAGGATACATCATGGTGGAACAAGGATGTCAAATTAGCTATTAAGGTTAAAAGAGAGTGTTATAGAAATCTAAGTAAGAGTCGTGATAATGAGAATTTGGAGAAGTATATGATAGCAAAGAAGGAAGCTAAAAAAGTTGTTCGAAACGCGAGGGCTAAGGTATATAAGGAGGTTTATGACAAGTTAGATACCAAAGAAGGCGAGAAGGATATTTATAGGCTTGCAAAGATGAGAGATAGGAAATCGAAGGATTTGGGTATGGTTAGATGTATCAAAGATGAAACGCAAAGGGTTTTAGTCAAAGATGAGGAGATTAAGGAGAGATGGAAAAATTATTTTGATAAGCTATTTAATGATAGTCATGCTCAAGATCTTGGAGACTTCTCCATTCCTTTTCATGAGATAAATCGTGACTTCATGCGCAAGATTCAAAAGAAAGAAATTGCAGAGGCTTTGAAGAAAATGAAATCAAGAAGGGCAGTTGGCCCAGATGGTATACCTATCGAGGCTTGGAAATGCTTGGGAGAGAAAGGTTTAGAATGGTTGACAAATCTTTTTAACTTGATTTGGCGAACAAATAAGATGCCTAATGAGTGAAGGAAGAGTACTTTGGTGCCTTTATATAAGAATAAGGGTGATATACAAGATTGCACAAACTATCGTGGTATAAAACTCATGAGTCATACTATGAAACTTTGGGAGAGGGTGATTGAGTCTGGGTTGAGGAAGGTTGTCATGATATCGGAGAATCAATTTGGTTTTATGCCTGGAAGATCAACTATGGAAGCTATACATCTTCTTAGACAACTTATTGAAAGATATAGAGAGAGGAACAAAGATTTGCATATGGTTTTTATTGATTTAGAGAAGGCATACGATAGAGTACCTAGGGACGTTCTCTGGTGGACAATGATGAAGAAAGGTGTTTCTCTCAAGTACATTAGTATAATTAAAGATATGTATGAAGGATTAGTAACCAATGTCCGCACTTGTGGAGGGGTGACAACCAATTTTCCGATAACGGTTGGGTTACATCAAGGATCTGCTTTAAGCCCTTTCCTATTTGCGATAGTGATGGATGAGCTTACGAGATCAATTCAAGAAAATGTACCGTGGTGTATGTTGTTTGCTGATGATATTGTTTTGATTGATGAGTCTAGAGCTGGGGTTAATGCTAAGTTAGAATTATGGAGACAGACATTGGAAGCTAGAGGTTTTAAGTTGAGTAAGAGTAAGACTGAATATATGGAATGTCGGTTTAGTAAGCAACGAAGTAGTGATCGGAGTGTAGTGAAGCTTGGTGAGCAAGATATACCGGTGAATGATTATTTTAAATATTTGGGATCCATCATTCAAAAGTATGGAGAAATTGATGGAGATGTAAATCATAGGATAAAGGTTGGGTGGATGAAATGGAAAAGTGCTACTGGAGTGCTGTGCGATCGTAGAATGCCATTCCAGTTGAAGGGAAAGTTTTATAGGACGACTATTAGACCCGCTTTACTATATGGTACGGAATGTTGGGCTGCCAAGAGACATCATATTCAAAAAATGAGTGTAGCTGAGATGCGGATGCTTAGATGGATGTGTGGAAATACAATAAAAGATAAGATTCGGAACGAAGAGATACGTAAGAAGGTAGGTGTTGCACCCATTGAAAATAAGATGCGAGAGAATCGTTTACGGTGGTTTGGACATATTCGGCGAAGGCCTAATGATGCTCCAGTTAGAAGGTTGGAGAAATGGGAAAATATATTAGTTAAAAGAGGTCGGGGTAGGCCTAGGAAGACTTGGATGGAGATGATAGGAAAGGATATGAATGCTTTGAACCTCACCGAGGACATGGCGTTGGATAGAAATGATTGGAGGAAAAGGATTCATGTGGAAGACCCAAAATGAATTTCTTTTTTGGTTCATATCGCTGACCCCAATTGTTTTGGGATGAAGGCGTAGTTGTTGTTGTTGTTGTTGTTGTCAACATGTATAAAAGGGGGGAAAGGGTCCCTTTTACATCCTCTCGCTAGGGTAGAGCCGAAGAAGAAGAAGAAGGTCAAGGTCTCCCCCCTCTCAGGTACGGGTTCCTCTCTCTCTCTCAGTCCCGTCTCTCTCTATCTCTCGGCTCCTTTTAGAGAACCCATCCAAGCTTTTCATCGAGCTTGCTCAGTTCCAAGTTCAAACAGCCACGTGATTGTTGGCTGGAACTCTGGTCTGAGGTTGCTGATGATGGACTAACATTGTCATTTCTTGTTACTTTGTTTCTGATCCCTGCAATTGACTGGAATATGTACTTAGCCTACTTTAATCTGTACAATTTATGTGATTATCATGGTAGTGCATGACATCATTTAACCATGGCAGGTACTCTAAGAGCCTTGTATGTGCTCAGACGTTTAGTGTTGATCCATTTAATATGCAGAACTTTCAACCTGCATTTGTGTATGACAATGAGCTTCCACAATTGAGTCAGGTGCCAATAGCCCAAAATCCTGTCAACTACCACCGCTGTTTCACCTCCCAAAAAGCAAGGCTTCCGGCTTCCAATCCTATTATGAACCAATTCGGCATGGTCAATTTGAATCGAGCATCTTGTGATGCCGCCTATATGAATTGGACAAGTCCTGCAATGATGTATGCACACTCATACAAACATTTCAGGCAATCTGTTGTTCAGGTAAGTGCCACATTTACTGCAATCTTCGGGTTTTGTTTGTAACCACGTTTGAGCATTCTATAACCTGGCTTTACTTTATTTGGTATGTTCCAAACAGGACTTGAGAGGAAGCAGGTACTAATCCCAGCTCTCTGACGGTCTGACCTCTGTTATAATTGGTTCTCTGTATCTGCAGACACCTTTCTACCAGCAGCCTTTGAGCTTTGACCATGGATACCATCACTAAGGCACAGGAAGGCTTGTATTGTCTAAACCTTTACTTTCGGGCACAACAGTTAGGTACATTTCAGATAGCTGAAATATTTTGTGCTAGTCCTTGGCTTTGGTAGAATTACATGGGTAAGACGTTTGATAAATTCTCATGATTTTTTTCCTATTTGCTATCTCATGTTGTGTTTGGTTACCTCTAGCACTGTGAAAGTTTAACGACTGTAACTAAAGTAGACATGGTAGTAGAATATTTCCGTTCTTTCCAATGTGTGTGTACGCTTGCATGCTTATGCATCCACAAGAGGGCAGAGGCATTCACCGCAGAGATTACAGATGTCACTATTTCCAAAGTAAAATGGTTCTTAAATTTAGGACTGTCTTTTTAATCGTGTTTAGTATGACTTGGATGTGAATTTAATATTGTCAAGGCTTTAATAGTGTTCAACGACATATTAGTTGTCTATTGCTTAATGTTGATTGATTTATGTTGTCTAGATGTTTCTTATTAATTTTAATAGTTTGTTTACATATTTTGTATGTTTTTTAAAAAAAAATTATTTGGGGTACAGCCTAGGCCTTTTTAGGGGCTCACCACCTAGGCTCAGCCTAGCGCCTAATGACAACTAAGGCAACATCCCAACAACTCTTCCATAGGATCAAAATGCCACCGATTTACCGTGGGATGATAGGTTCATAAAGGCATAATTCCGCTAAATTTCATTAATTATGGCCCACTCCATTTGTATGACTAGTTTCTATAATAAAAAAAATATCAAAGTTTTGGGATTTGATGTAATTACCTAGGCAGAGTTGACACTTTACAATTGAGACCCCGCAAGTTCCAAACTTCGATTTTCATGGTTGAGGTCATACACCCTTAGTTGTCAAAAGCACTAGACGGAGCCAAAGTAGAAAACCCCCTATGTCACAGGGATTCGTCCAGCCGGGTGCCACACCCGTGTCAATGTGACGCGACGCAAGTACAGGTGCAGCACCCAGTGTGGTCAAACCGATAAAATGGGCTAGGAGGAAGATTAGGGCAAAAAAAATTTGCCCCCTCCTCCCAACACCTCCTCTTCTCCGTCTCCAACCCAGCAGCGGCAAGGCAGACGGTCCGACGTGACGATTCCAGTGTGACAACCCAGCAGGTAGGTCTCCATTCTCTCTCACACACAATCTCTCTTGCTCTCTCTCAATCTCTCTCCCCTCGTCTCTCTCACTCTTCTCGGGTAAACCCCCGCCCCCCTCTCTTTGTGTACCTCTCTCTCTCAATCTCTTTCCCCTCGTTTCTCTCGCTCTTCTCGAATAAAGCCCTGCCCCCCTCTGTTTGTGTACCTCTCTCTCTCTCAATCTCTCTCCCCTCGCCAACGGTAAACGAGTTGAACGAACCGAACAACGGTTGTTCGGGCTTGGCTCATTAAATAATTTGAATAGCTCGAACTCGGCTCGTATTTGTCACGAGCTTGGCTCCGCTCAGATTTG
The DNA here is from genome assembly GCF_984573655.1 of Nuphar pumila. Lineage (NCBI taxonomy): Eukaryota > Viridiplantae > Streptophyta > Magnoliopsida > Nymphaeales > Nymphaeaceae > Nuphar > Nuphar pumila. Next base: position 87,305,035 of record NC_143261.1, read on the forward strand.
TCACGAACAACCCATGTTTGTGCTCATCTCATGAGCAGTTCGAACAGCAAAACAAGCCAAGCTTTTGCTCGGCTCAAGCTCAAGCTCAAACTCGAACTCACATGATCATGAGTGATGATCAGCACTTAAGATTATATGAGTTTGAGGTGAAATCACAACTTTCAGTTAGTAGGAGTGCATGAGCTTATCTTAGCAAGTAAGATCATGAATCACGAGTCCTGTGATGGTGAATAAACAATTTTGTAAGACCCAAACTCTCAAAACCATTTTGTTTGTTTGTTATTAAATAAATTATTAAGTTTTTTAAATCAAAACAATTTCTTTTCAAATATTCATAATGATATTTAGTTTTTTGCTCAACATAGCATTTTTGACTGAAAAGGAAGAAATGTAAAAAAAAAAGTATATGAAGTTACAAATTTTCTTATAAAATGTATGATGAAATATATGAAAAAAATCATAATAAAATATAAACCATTAATTGATGAAAAATCTGTAAACTTTCTTCATCATTGTCATGCGATTTCTGTGGTTCATCTATATTTGACAATTACATGATTTTGTTAATGCTTAAATCATAGTCATTTGTGGTTGTATTAAACTTTTCTGAATTTTTTTCAGCTATAAGGCTTTTCATTAAGAGATGTATAGCAATCGTGACTCCTGACTCGTGAATACATCTAAATGGTCTTTTTCTTTTGTGCTTGGTGTTACCTAGCAAATCCTAAGATTTTGTCCTTTAGGTTCAATATGCTGACCTTTCTTTTAAGTACCAAATTAGATCAGCATGCAGTGGCCAAATTTACGATATATCCTTTGCCCTTATTAATGCAAGGGGTTTGTCATATTTTTATTATTGCTAAAACACAATTTTACGTACTACTACTATATTTTTTAAAACAAACTTTGCAAGTGTGTTAATATAACTTATTGTTAATTTGTTATTGACCTTGCACTGAATATTATCAATCTTAATTGTGTGCATACAACAACAACAACAAGTATGCCTTCATCCCAAAACAATTGGGGTCGGCGATATGAACCAAAACAGAAAATCATTCTGGGTCTTCCACATGAATCCTTCTCCTCCAATCATTTTTATCCAATGCCATGCCCTCGGTGAGGTTCAAAGCATTCATATCCTTTCCTATCACCTCCATCCATGTCTTCCTAGGCCTACCCCGACCTCTTTTAACTAATATACTTTCCCATTTCTCCATCCTTCTAACTGGAGCATCATTAGGCCTTCGCCGAATATGTCAAAACCACTGAATTGTGTGCATAATTGATTTTAATAATATACTTTTTTGTTTTCAAGATAAAAATGATGAATAAAAGAAAAGGACTTGCGTCATCTTCATCCCCACATGTAAGTTCTGCTGCTAGTGTTGTTGGTAGTGGTAGTAGGAGTGTTGATTCAAGTTCGTTAGCTGCAACGTGTGATGATGGGAGGCCACTATGGGCACATGTGGATAAGCTTGCAAAAACTGAAAGAGATGGTGGAAACAAGAGATTTCAATACAAGCTTTGTGAAAGAAATTTTGTTGGGTCTTATACAAGAATTTAGGCTCATTTGTTGAAGATACAATGATAAGGCATTTTAGGATGCAAAAGAATTGATGAGGCAATGCAAAGACAATACAAGAAAATACAAGATGAATATTTGTAAAACCTATGGAAAAAATTCAGACCCGGGTGGGATCCGGATCCGATAACCCATCAAGGTTATAACACCCGACGCAGGGGTGAGGGTTTCTAAAGCCCTCTTCCCCCCCCCACCCGCGCCGCTCTCCCCTTCCCCCTCGACTGAAAAAAGAAACCCCTTTGGGGTTTCCCGAATCGCACCCCCCCTTGTTTTAAAAACACAAGAGGGAAGAAGGGGCAGACCTCACCACGCGGCCTCTCCTCTTCCCTCCATGCACTCTCCCCCTTCTCCTCTCCTCGTCTCTCACTCCCGGTGTACGACCGAACCTCAGCGGCTCCTCTCTCTTGTTTCGATCAACGTCGTCGCCGCCAACACCGACGACCTCGAAGGTACGTCCTCCCTCTCCTTTCCTCTTCTTCTTTTCTTTTACTTCTTCATCTTCCTCTTTTTCGGGCTGACGCCCCCCTGTCGTGCCTTTCCCCCCCCCCCCCCCTCTTTTTCTCTGCGTTGTCGAAAGGCTGGCAAGATGCCGACGGCCCCCTGCCATGCTCTTCCTCCCTCTATCTTCTCTGTCTTCTTCAATTCCTCCTGTTCGGCAGGGGCCTAGACCCCTATCGATTGAGATTCTCATGCGACAGGGGGTCTCGCCCTTGCCGCAGGCAAGGCAAGGCCCTACCTTTGTATGGCTGCCACCTGAGCCTTCCGACAGGCAAGGTGAAGCCCTGCCTCCCTCTCTCTCGGTGCTCTCCGTATGCAGGGAAGGGACCGATCCCCCTCCCTGCGCCCCCCTCTCTCTTGATTACCTGTCGGAGGGCCGACAGGGGGTCGTCGGCCACCTGCCGCACCCTCCCTCCCTCTGAGATTCCGGCAGGGGCTTGGCCCCTACCTTGCCTCTCTTTTGTTTGTAAGGCAGGGGCAGAGCCCTTGCCTGCGCTAGACCTTTAGGAGGCAGGGGCGCAGTCCCCTACCTCTATTTTTTCAAAAAGCAGGGGCGCAGCCCCTGCCTCTGTTTGACCTGTCAACGGGTAGGGTTTCAACCCCCTACCGCCTTCCTTTTTAGCTGGTGGGGCAGGAACGTTGCCCCCTCTCCTTTTGATGATTGTAGGTCGGCAAAGGCACGCTGGCCCTACCCCTACTTCTGCTACCGACAGGACAGCAAGCAGGAACAGTGCCCCTGCTCCCTTTCCTTTTGGGTTACCATCAGAGTGGCGGGCAGGGGCTGCGTCCCTGCCCCTTTCCGATCATTATTATGGCTATGACATTCTAAGTATTCTTACCTTGTGCAGTTCACGCAACGGATCCCGCTCATGCCACGCGGCTTGAGCCCTACAACACCTACACATGTAGGCACACACAGTGACACAACCTCTTGAGGTAGGGGAAAGTCACACAGGGACTTTAGATAAATTAAATAAAGTAGTTGAACCCTGAGATAAAAACAATTGATATTTTCATGTATGCGTTCATATAGATGAATATGACTTATGATTGTTTGTTCTTTACTTGCCTTTATTTTTCTGAAATTACATGTTTTCTCGTAGTCGCCAGGTCTTGCATGCATAGTTTAATTATGCAGTTAGTCTTATGACATTACTTTCCTTTACTTGCTTCTTGTTGTCGTCGTACTGCACATGCTTAGATTTGTTAGTATTAGTTCTAGCTTGTGTTCCATCTGTGTGTTACTAGATGCAACTAATTGTATCCTGAGTCAATTACTCGAAAAGAATGATTGGATCTATGACGATCCCAAGACTTGTTTGAGATTTTTTGTTTCGTATACCAAGTATATTACTGCTTTTAAGTGTGGGGTTATCCTTCGAGAAACCCATGACCTACTGTCATCGCTGAACCTTTTTGACAAGTATGGTATGTTCACTATAATGAGTAGTATGAGAGGTCATTAAGCACCTCAAGTTGTGCACTCTGCTGAAATAAATAAAAATAATGATGTTCGCCTCTACAGGCTAAATGCTCAAAGAGCAATGCATGTCAAGTTTGAACTAAATGAATTGCAACATATTAAATGTTACCCTTTCACCGAAGTCGTACCTTTGGATACGTACGACCGTACCTTTAGACAAGTACGTCAGGTTTGTGTTACGATGATTGGATGATGGGGTTGTGGCAATCTCAGAACGTGCAAATAGCACAATGTTGAGATCACATAAATGATGATGACTCGCCTTCCCAGGAAAGATGCTCAAGTTGGTTGAAAGACCAACGCATGCAGAATGGGTCTTCAGTTAACTATCACTTGACGTACTCATTCAAACCACTGATTCCGGTCAAAAGAGAGGAAAAGAAGGTACAAAACTCTGATATAGTAAAAGACTCGGCTTTCCCAGTCATCGAAATTAGGGGAAATGGGCTACAAAAGTTAGCTCAACACTTCTGCAGAAGTTGGATGCATCCTTTGAAACAGGTGGAACAAGTGGTCTTTGGGGAATTCTCTTTTGGTCACCGACCGTCCACTTAGGAGCGAACTCAACTAGCTATTCAGGGTATTGAAAATACATGGCATAATAGACCCCCGAACTAGTCTCAGTTGTTTCTACAATTCGTGCCTTGTGTATACCCGCAAGGCCAGCTAATATCGAAACATAAATTAACATGTTCTCATTGCTAGTTAAATTGTTCATGTTTGTTGTGGCATTACACTTGTTAGTTAAACTAATTATGTAGTTCTATACTTGTAATAATTAACTACATGTGCTAGTTAACTGCACATAATGTTGCTTTGTTGTCTTTACTTCAGTTTAGATGTTCTTTGCATATGTTGCTCAGATTTAATTTCTCGTAATTACAAATGCTACTACTGCTTTCAATAAAATAAATCGTTCATCTTGTGATGTCCTACTTTATTTATTCTACATTGTCTATTTGTGCACCTACTAGTTTGTTATGAAACTAACCCATTTCATGGGCAGGTGGCTAGTAGGACTTTACTAACGACCGATGGCGTGATGCAACATGGCTCGAGATAACCCTCTTTTTGCTGACATCTTGGTTATTCTTTGTAAATAAGGTTGGTTTATAAGCTAACGTGCCCAGAATTGTCAACTTGTTTTCTTTTTTAAAAAGAAATTGTTTTCGCTGACGTCTTTAAAACCAAACCCTGAAATTTGAAAGTTTTTCTCTAAATGTTTTCAAAATTTACAAGTTGAAAATTTTGGAGCGTTGCAATATTAGAAGAAGAAGATACTGAGTGATTCTTGTGCAAATAGTGTACCCTTTTTAAGCCATCAAGAAGATGCTCAAAAAAAAAAAGAGGATGTAGGAGGTAGAGGAAGAGGAATGATACAAGCATCATTCAATACATATGGAAGGGAGGAGATGGATAGAAAAGTAGGGAGGCATTTGTATTCTAGTTCACTTCCATTTAATGCAATTAGAAATCCTTATTGGAAGGATTTAGTTACTTCACCGACAAATTGTAACTTTAGTGGCTATCTATGTCACACGGACTCGGCTCCAAGGTCGCCGCACCCGCGTCGACACGCACCGACACGGGTGCGGCTCGGACTCGGTCAACCCGACCCTGGGTGTGGTCAACGCACCTAGGGTCATTTTGATCCATTTTTTGGAAATTTTTTTTTTTTGAAATTTTTTTTTTGAAATTTTCTGGGCTACAGCTGTAAGGAAAAAAACCCATCACAACTAAAAAACCTGTACACTTTCAAGTTTTAAGTACAGAATGGGCACAACTCAAGTTTTTGTGGTTTTTTCCTGTATGAAGAAAGTGAATTATTACAGTGTATGAAGAAAGTGCCCAAAAGTGAATTATTCCTGTATGAAGAAAGTGTACAGAATGCCTTCACAACTCATCACTTGTCCCCTAATGGGCACAACTTTGACCGAGTCTTTATATATATATATATATATATATATATATATATATATATATATATATATATATATATATATATATATATATTTAATATATATATATATATATATATTTAATATATATATATAGCCGAGTCCCCGTGTCCAAAATTTTTGAAATTACGCCGCACTCGTGTCGCACCCGCACCCGCACCCATGTGACATAGGTGGCTATGTACCTCCAAACTCAAAAAAACTACCTATGACAATTCTTGCAGAAGAGAGGGTGAATGTTGAGAGATTGATAGAGATTAAGAAATATTCATAGAAACAAAATGGAGTTTTCATTGTTTTTTATAGGTGAACAGATATTCAAAGGCGTCCACTGATTAATTTCATTACTTCTTCGCTTAGTGGCTTAGTATTCTTGAAAGCAGTTGATGTATCTAGACAATATAAAAATGCTAAGTATTTGAAGGGATTGTTTATAGAAGTAATAAAAGAATTGGTGATCAAAAAGTAATGCAAATAATCACAGACAACACTCCAGTTTGTAAAAGTGCAATATTGAGTTTGGACAGTATCCTCATATTTTTTGGACTCCCTGTATAGCACACAGCTTGAATCTGACCCTCAAGAGCATCTGCAACCCCAAAGAAGAAAAAAAAAACACCAACATATATTTTATTTTCATGAATTGAGGAATTAGAAAAAAATGTCAAAAGCATTAGAAATTTTATTGTCAACCACCTCATGCCAATGCTATATTTAATAGGCATTCTAACCTAAAATTGTTAAAGATTGTTGAAGCATGTTTTGCGTCGATCATTGTGATAGTGAAAAGGATTAAGAAAGTAAAGAATGTTTTGGTTAACATGGCGACTGATGAGAATTGGACATTCTATCGTGCTGATGATGTTGTCAAGGCTCAAGAAATTAAGAAATTTATTATTGATAATGCATTTTGGGATAGATTCGTATACTTCATTGAGTTTATGCAACCTATTTGGGAAATGTTGAAAGAAGTTGATAAGAATGAGCTTATGCTTCACAAAGTTTATGAAATGTGGGATAACATGATTGAAAAAATGCAAGTTGTAGTTTTCAAGCATGAGAGAAAAAATTCTACATTGGATGATTCAGAATTTTTTAATCATATTCATTCAATTTTAGTCAGAAAATGGGACACTTTAAATCAAGTCACACAAGAGTTTGAAAAAATTTCATCTTCGAGATTATAAGAACAGGCATTACTAGCAAGAGAGAAGGAGAATATAAATCTTATCACATGGTACTCAACATTTAGATCAGAAACACCTTTTCTCCAATGTCTTGCATTAAGATTGTTATCTCAGCCTGCTAATTCATCCTATTGTAAAAGAAATTGAAGCACACATTCTCAAATCCACAACATGAAGAGAAACAAACTCACCAGCAAGCGTGCAGAGGATTTAGTATATGTTCATTCTAATTTTCGACTACTTTCACGAACCAATGACGAATACAGGTATTAATGGATCTCTTAGTTATTTGACTATTTCTTAGTTTCTTCATTTAAATATACTTGTATTTAACATTTTCAAATTAGGTTTGTAATGCAGACAAGGATCATCCAAATTTTAGAATGTAAACCCAGAAGAGTGTAATTTAGAGGGAGAGCATAATTTCAACATTATAACATGGACTTATCTGAGACTAGTCTTCTTTCTTATGATGCATTTGATGATGAAGCAGAAAATTATTAGGATCCATTACCTCATCGTCATATACATTGTGTAGGATATACTTTTAGTATGTAATTATGCATTGTTTGCTTCTTTTATTAGTATATTGTATAATTTACTTCTTTTCTGCTTTACTTATTTTATTGTTTCTATAATATATTTAGGTTGATTTAATTATGGTGTTAGTTTTTAACCTTTTATGATGAAGAATAGAATTGAAGATTGTTAATTTGATTTATTGCATGCATGATGATGAATTGATTTGATGATATTATAATAATTGTTTTTTATTTCATTAGTGTTATTGTTAACTGTTAAAAATTATATACATATATATATATACCCTCCTGCACACTCGCACCCAAGGTTTTTTAAAGTGTCGCATCGCCGCACCCACACCTATCTGACATAGAAGACCCCTAAAAGGACTAGTTGGGGCCTAGGCAAGACTAGTCAGCCCAGGCAGGACCAAAAAATCAAAACATCAAGAATAACAAAAATATTATAATAAATAGTTAAATTTATTGACAAACATGTGATTGTAACTATGAATAAAGTATAAGTGTGTAATTCAATGCAACATATCACAAAATTCATAAAATTGCATAACATCAAACATAAAATGTATCTACAAAAATGGAAAAAAACTATATATAAGATACATAACACACACACTGAAAAAAACAGACTATATATATTTGTATCTGTGAAAAACATGGACATACATCTGAAGAATAGAAATAAAACAAAAGGAAAAAAGGAAGAAAAAGAATGAAAAAAAAGAGAGAAGGAATAAAAGGAAGAAGAAGAGGAGACGAAAAAAAGGAAAAAAATAAGAAGGAAAAAGGAAAAGGGAGAAAAAAGAAAACGTAAAAGAGGGGAAAAAAAAGAAAAAGGAAGAAGAAGAAGGTTGAGGCCGAGAGGAGGAAAAAGAAAATAAAATAAGATAAGGAGAAAAAGAAAAGGGAAAGAGGAAGGGGAAGAAAAAAAGAAAGAAGAAAAAAGGAACAAAACTAAACATGCCATGGCCTCTAGATTAGGAAAGAGGCCCTTCAATTCCACACCGTATATGAAACTTCCTAAATCTCATAGGAAAGTTACAATTTAGAAAGACCACTTACAAATGTACGGAGGGCATAATTGTGCATTCCTTCTAGGGTCTTCATGAGGAATCACTTATACTTGAGAGGAAATTTTTTTCCAAAAAATAACCTCCATAGACTTAGATACAGATCATGACACAACTACGTCGCAGGAACTTGACTAAAGGGCCACCACACCCACGTCAATGTAGTGCAGTGTGGGTGCAAGTGCACCCTCCAACACAACAGGACATGCCCATGTTGTGTGCAGTGCAACCAAACGACTTTATTGTCTAAAAATTTACTCGGCCAATCTAGACTAAGTCCATTTTCAACCACTTATATATATAGGGTCACTAGAATATGTTAACTCAAAATATGTGAACCGGAGTGTGAACTAGGCATTTATAACACTTTTTGCAAATCCAACCTTGGAGATGCATTCGGTGTGGTCCATTTGCTAGGAATCAATTATTGGATCATGTATTTTCGATGAAAAAATGTGATTTTTAGATGCTTCAATATTTACAAAAAATTTGAGGCATAGATTTTCAGGCCTTAAAAGATCGTTCTTATGCATAGTAATAGGATGATCCAATAATCTGTTTCTAGAAAACCAAACATCTAGATCACATTCGTATGGTGAAATTTAATAAAAAATATAAAAAAAAAACATGAAAATCTCAGATCATACTCCAGTTCACATATTTTCAATTAACATATTCTAGTGAGCCTATATATAAGGGGGACGGGGGGTTGAGGGCACTCGATTTCGCACACCCACCCTCTCCACCTCCTTTCCTTTCATTGTGGGCCAACGTCTTGCGTAACCTCTTCTCCTCTAATGTCGACCTCTTTCTAGACCCCAATGAAGCAACAAGGTACTCTCTCTCCTTTCCCTTTTCCCTTTCTTCTCTCATACGGTGAAATTTAAGAAAAAAATTAAAAAACATGAAAATCTCAGTGTTGATAAGAAGAAGAAAACATATTATTTGTCTATTGCTTGTATTATGTCTATTTTTAAGAAGAAGAAGAAGATATTATTTGTCTATTGCTTGTATTATGTCTATTGTTGTTAATTTTTCTGTATACATGATTTTATTTTATTTTGTATTGTTCTTCACATTGTTAGTTGCATTGTTTATTTATTCAATTGTTAATTTATTCTTAATTTGTTTGAGCAAGTTAAGGTTATATAATATAATTGCTTTATAGTGTTCAACAACATATTATTTGTCTATTGCTTATTGTTGATTGATTTTATGTCATATACATATTTCTTATTATGTTTTTTTTTAAATTTTATTTGGCATACTGTCTAGGCCTTTTTAGGAGCTCACCTCCTAGCGCCTATGACAACTAAGTCCCTCACCCTCTCCACCTCCTTTCCTTCCATTGTGAGCCTACGACTCGTGAAACTTCTCCTCCTCCAGCGTCGACCTCTTTCTAGCCCCCAATGAAGCAGCAAGGTTCTCTCTCTCTCTCTCTCTCTCTCTCTCTCTCTCTCTCTCTCTCTCTCTCTCTCTCTCTCATGACAACACCTGACTGAGGATGACTCTTGCCTGGCCTAGGTGTTAAGCTTTTACATGTAAAACCTGGGGCTGCTTGGATCCATACCCGACTCCCAGACCTAATGTGACCAGAACTGTGTCTGGTTGTTTCTTCTTCCCTTTTTTTTTAATAATGAGACTCAAACCATGTTGTGCCAAGTCTGGGTTTCATCGCTCTTGTTTTTTCTTTTCACAATGCTAAGACACAGACCATGTTGTGCCAGGTCAAGGTCAATCATATCAGACCCATACCTGGTGCAGCTTGGTCTGGCTGTGTGGTGTATTTTTTATATAAATTGTGAACAGACTTGGGTCAGCTTGAACCCAAAACATGATTGTTAGAGTGCAAGTGAATGTTTTTTGGTTCATAAGTAAAGTTGTTTTAGAATTTTAGACTTATATCACTTCAAAGTGACCAAACCCTTGTTTGTAGCCAATAAAAATTTGCAATTTTTTTAAATATTAAAATTTAAATGATTGTCCACCTGTTTCATTTATTGCTTACCTCTTCTTACTCTTTATTAACATCACTCTTGAGTTACTCCTACCGTACCTTCTTAAATGTGCAGCCCTAACCCCTCACCCTTTCTCTTTCTCTTCCTCAACAGCATCAAGGTGAATGTTAATTAATACTTATTTTTTTCTTTACCTTTTTTTTGTGTTGTCCCAAAGTTTTCTTCCATGTATCCCTACCCTTGTATATATTCCTTTCTTCCTTTCCCAATGTACCAGTATTAATTGCATTCAGTACTTTTTTTCCATTTTCAATACCTCTCTCTCTCTCTCATTAATGCACCTCTCTCCTCATTTAACTTGGTTACGGAACCCCTCAGACACTCTCTCTCTCTCTCTCTTCCCCATGCAAACATCCCCTTTTGACCCTCCCCCTTCCCCCTCTTTCTCTTCCCAATGCACCTTTTCCCATTCCTTTGTCTCTCCATCAACCATGAACACTTCCCTAATTTTTTTTCTTTTAATTTTCCAATGCAAAAACTGCATGGATACTAAAAACTCTAGAGGCTTCCTAAGTACTTTTAGGCAATATATGTTCATGTTTTCTTGAGGAGCCATGCAATATACAAGAGAAAAAAGGAAGCCTGCTGGTTGGATAAGCTTTTATCATTTTTTTCCTAACGGTTTCTATTTGGTTGATTCTGAGTGCTACTTCATTTTTATTCAATGAGATGGTCGCTTTTGGTGTTTGTGGCTTTGAACATTAGTCACTAGCTTAATTGATTCTAAGGCAAATCCATCAGCTACAGCTATAGACCAGCATTATACTATTATTTTCTTTTGAATCTTGCTACTATTATTGTGTTTGAGCTAGCATTAACACTTTTTTTTAATTCTTACATTCGCCTTGCTCTTTTCTTATGTATAATTATTATTTAGACGGCATGATCTATTGATTGTCTTTTTTATGTATATTAGCCATGCATTTGTATTGGTTTTGTACTATTATGTAATACATATATATAATATAGCCTAGCCGCAACCTCCTCCCATGTTTTTGAAATTGTCGTGTTGCATCTGTACCCACGTCACATGATTAGATGATACAAAAAAGTAGAGCAATAAACCTGATGAGAACACCTAAGAAGATAAGTGATGAACTAAATGAGCCTGTGTAAGACATTGAAGAATTTGAAAAGTGAAGCAATTATGTAGAAGACCTATTCCCAAAAGGTGCAAGAATTTCAATAGTTAAGACTGCTAAAATATGTGTACTCGTACACACATATGTATGTTGAAATATAATCCTTAAATGTACATATATATATATTTATATATATATATAAAGATACGTATACATATATATGTATATGTATCTCTATTTATATATATATATATATATAAATATATATATTCTCTTCCTAAAATACCCTCAAGGGTATTCTTATAATTTGTCATTTTACGCATATTCCAATTGGAATATGCATTGTAATATTTCTTTTATTTTATTTTCTGTTTTTTTTTATTTATGGTTTTCGTACCATATTGGGGGCCTCTCAATGGAGACGTTGGGAGCCCCCAACGGTCACAAATGTGACCGTTGGTGGCTCTCCAACGTCTCCTTTGGGAGCCCCCAAGGTGGTCCCTTTGAGAGTGTATAAATAGGGGCTCTCCCCTTTGTATTTACTACTCCTTTTGAGGAGCTTTTGCTCCATGTAATGGGTGTTACACCCTTCCTCTTTTCAATAATATCAACTTATGCCTTATAGGCATTTTTGCCCCTTTGTGGGTTTATGTGTTAGCACATTATGTGCTTGTGTTTTCCCCTTTAATGGGTATATTCGCACTTCATGTGCATGTGTATTGGTTCATTATTGAACCTAATATATTCAAAGTTGTTTCTTTACATGGTATCAAAGCAAGGTTACGATGGAGTTGTCTCTTGGTGCAACGGAAAGCGTGGTGCTCAAGAAATGGTGAAGTATTCATTGTTCCTCTCTTTTTTTAGAAGTTTTCGGTATGTATCTCTTTTCTTAACATATTATGCATTATGAAACTATTTTTTGCACATTTAGTGTTTTTGATAGTTGAATCATTTCCTTTCACATTTCGCGTGTTCATATATTTTAAAATATCTCCTTTTAAATTTGGTAAACTTGTTTATTGTCCAAATATATAATTCTTGGTTATATATTTATCGATTCCTCATCACATATAATAGTAATTTATGTTTTGCAAAATTGTTTTTCAATTATGTGAGATTTATAATTTTTTCATAAGAATTTTGTGATTAACCTATAAGTTAACTTTTTATATATGATTTCTTGCTAAATTAATGATCTTTGCTTAAAAACTCTTGTGTATGGTTTTTAGTGCATTTTTTTGTGAAAACAATATATATATATATATATATATATATTGATATAATACCTGTATGAGGATTTCTCACATCTAAATCTTTGTAGTTTACCTCTTTTTCTATGAACCCTAAGTAGTTCTTGTTAATGATAAATATTTATGAACTCCTAAAAGTCTCTCAATAGTTTTGGTTTATTTAAAGAATTTTGAAAAATTGTTTGTGATAAATGTGTTGTATGAACCATTGTGTTCATTAGGAAAGATCTTTTAAAATCTTCTCACACTATATAGAATGCATAGTGTATCTATTGCATCCTTTGGTATAAAAGATTTCATTAATTTTTTATTTTTCTTCTAATGATGCAACTTTATAAACATGTTTGTTTGTATTTTTCACATAAGGTTTCAAAACATCTTGATTGTATCTCTAAGGATGCCTACATTGGCCATAATATGGTCTTCTTTGTCTTAAATTGCATTTATCAAGCATATAATTGCATAATTAAAGCTTGAGAGTCTCAAGCAATTGTTCTTTTTATTCAATACATGCATTATTGCATGTTTACTACTTTTACGCTTTTTGCGTATTTTGTTTAAGTGTTGTGAGAGTGTTTGTGAACACTTCTTTTATAAAGTATTCATGCTTGTATGTATATTGTCTCTTCGTAGACATTTTTACATTGTGGAGCTTTTGTGCACATTTCTTTTGGTGAAAGTGTAATGAATTTAGATATTGATTCTTTTGAATCATTATAAAACATTGTAAATGCTTATGGCACTTTGCATGTTTCCGCATATCTCATCACAATCAAAGAATATTAAAATTTGTTGTATGGGATTTAATCCCAATTCTATAAATTTTCAAGTATTTTTTGAATATCTTTTCCTTGGATATTGTGTTAAAGCTCTCTTTGCGAACCATTACGGTTCTTGTGATGTCTTTGTTAAAAGCTTGATTATCTTCTCTTGATTATCCCAAGATGATTTCTTTATGTCATTATGTTTGTTGAAAAGGTATTTTTGCCTTTTATGGCACTTATTTTATGCATCACAAGTTGTTATATGATGCATCAATCCTTTTATGGCCTTATTGTTATATTAGAGATGGTTGTTGAGGTGAGTTATGGGCACCTTATGTCATTTTAAATTGTCCACTTGCCATATTAAATATGGTTGTTGATGTGAGTTATCGGCACCTTGGGGACTCTAAAATGATTTGTTATATGATCTCTAATTATGAGTGTGTCACTCGTTTTTTTTCCTCTTATGGCCATTGATCTTATGGATGCTCTTATTTATACATAAATGTGATGGATATATGGTGTCTTGGAACCTTAAATGTTTTAAGGTATATTTAATTCAAGGGTGTTGGGGATTATTGCCCAACCTTTTATTGCTTATGAATCTTATGAGTGTATTTGCACATTTGTGATTTCGTGTTTTGTGCTTTTGTGCACAAGTGTTCCAAGTGTTCTTGGTATGTGTATGTTCTTACATTTATATTGTTTCATCGATTATAGTATCTTGTTAAAGATACTTTTACATGCTTTTGTGCACAAGTGTTCCAAGTGTTCTTGTTATGCGTATATGCACATATTTATTTTCAAAATATTGTCCAAGGTTTTATTTATATGTTTGTCATTACAAAGTTTTATTGCCTCAAAAGTCTTCTCCTCTTATACCTCTTATCTAAGTGTCATCATATGTAGACAAGACATATTATAAAACCATTGTGTGTTGGTAGCCCTTTGTTGGCTTTGTTCTCTTGGTCTAGTAGCTGAACACACTTGTCTTGAGTGTTATTATATGTAGACAAGGCACGTTGATTCACACCATGGTGTGTGATCTTTAGTCCATGTTGGCATTTGTGTCTTTGTTCTAGTCGCTGAGATGTATACCCATGGTTGGCTTCTTTCACTCATTTCAAGTGTCATTTTATGTAGACAAGAGATGTATTGTGTTTTAGCCCATGGTTGGCTTGATACTCTTGTTCTAGTAGCTGAACATACTTGGTCTTGAGTGTATTTTTACGTAGACAAGAGATGCTTTTGATCCATGTTGGCATGTATTCTCTTGTTCTTATCGTTGATGCACTCATTTCAAGTATTATTGCATGTAGACAAGAGATTCTTTAATACACCGTTGTGTGTGTCCTTGGCCTTTAATGGTATTATATTTATGTTCTTGATCTAGTAGCTTACACACTTGATTTGTGGGTTTTGGAGGACTAATGAGGTAGTTGCTTGTAATGGATGAATTATTGTTAAAATTTGTGAAATTTCATTCATGTTTTGTCTTTTTAAGATACAAGTAAATCATATCATTAATATGCATATTTTAAAATCAAATAGATTTTTGGTCACCTTTTATATTTGATATGCAAAATGAGTTTTTGTAATTGCAATCATTTGAATGACATGTTCCTAAATATGTAAGGTTCTCTACTCAAATAACACTCATTATTTTGCTTCATAAATGGATTTAAAACCTTTTGAACTCTTGTGTTCTTTTTTACTAAAGTATGTTTGGAGCATGTTCATTAATGATTTCTTTAAGTGTTAATTCATTTTATGATAGTATATGCAATTATGCATATGCTCATTATGGCCTTTTAGGCCCTCATTCAATAAAGCATATGTAGCTTATGCCTCTTCGTAGGTTTATTGTGGTGTCCCCTAGTGGACCATTTTTTTATTCCCCATTATGGGGTTGTGTTTGTCCAATATTGGACCTTATGAATGTATTATGCATTCTTGCAATTCGTTTTCGCTCACTCTTTAACATGATATATGATTTTGAAACTTTGGTTTTCTAAATTTTCTTTTCATGATAAAGTAATTATCCTCTCATGTGCTTCAAATTTCTATGCATAAGTTATAATTTTGCACCTTGTTAGGAATGTTCCATTTGAGTAAAGTGCAAAGATATTTTTTACTTGTTCTTTGTTGTTATTCCACAGGATCTTGAAGATAGGATAAAAAGAAGTACCCTGGATGGATCGGAAAATGTGTTCACCATTAGAAGGCAATTGGAGGAAGGCATTTACAAGTTTCAATAGCATCCTTACCGAAGCCTCTTGGAGTCTTGCGACTTTTTTCAATCTTTTCGTTTCCCCGCAAAGATTGAGGGGGGGTGTTAAAATATGTGTACTCGTACACACATATGTATGTTGAAATATAATCCTTAAATGTATATATATATATATTTTTTTATATATATATAAAGATACATATACATATATATGTATACGTATCTCTATTTATATATATATATATATATAAATATATATATATATATATATATTCTCTTCCTAAAATACCCTCAAAGGTATTCTTGTAATTTGTCATTTTACGCATATTCCAATTGGAATATGCATTGGAATATTTCTTTTATTTTATTTTCTGTTTTTTTATTTATGGTTTTCGTACCATATTGGGGGCCTCTCAATGGAGACGTTGGGAGCCCCCAACGGTCACAAATGTGACCGTTGGTGGCTCTCCAACGTCTCCTTTGGGAGCCCCCAAGGTGGTCCCTTTGAGAGTGTATAAATAGGGGCTCTCCCCTTTGTATTTACTACTCCTTTTGAGGAGCTTTTGCTTCATGTAATGGGTGTTACACCCTTCCTCTTTTCAATAATATCAACTTATGCCTTATAGGCATTTTTGCCCCTTTGTGGGTTTATGTGTTAGCACATTATGTGCTTGTGTTTTCCCCTTTAATGGGTATATTCGCACTTCATGTGCATGTGTATTGGTTCATTATTGAACCTAATATATTCAAAGTTGATTCTTTACAAAGACTTGGAAGGAATAGATCCAACAAAGGAGCTCATGGAAACTTTACCCAAGAAATATTAACTAGAAAGATTCAGTCAAGATGAGTAAAACAAGATATTCTGAATCCTTCTACACCAATTATGATCTGCAAATTCCTTTAAAAGATATTCCAAATAAAGTAATATGATGCATAAATTGAAAAATAAATATCAATACGTAGCTAAAACTCCCTTTCCAAATCAATATAGGGTGCATACAAGTCTTCGGGTGCATTTCGAATCATATGACCGCGAGATATAGATAGAAATTACAAATCAGTATGAGATTCAAGTGATGTGAAAAGGATGGATTGGCTTCCCTGTCATTGGTTAGAAACTCCCTACTCAATTCCTCATGTTTCCAACAATATTTTGGGTTAGACCAATAAAACGCATAAAGCACAAGGAGATAGGAGGATCCAATCAGTTTATCTCAGTAGGATCAACAAGAGGCTGAGAAATGGATAGATTGGCATCCTCCAGCCCTCTCAAATCTTCACTCACTCCCCTTTCTTTGAACATTCACCAGGATGGGAAACAAGAGAAGAACAATACCCTAATCTTTATCCAATTCCCTCATGATCACATGGATCTGATTAGTGGAATCTTTGTCAAAGTCTTTTGATCTTTGTATTGGTGGAGACTGCTTTGATATGTTGCAAGAAACTATGGCTGTCCACCAAGTCATTCCATTTGTGAAGGTGAGCATCTGCAGGGTTGGGTTGATACTTCTGTTCCTATATTTGTTTCATCTAATAATATATTTCCCCATAACAAATTTAGGTCTTTGCAAGGGTTGCCCCAGATCAAAAGGAACTTATCATGACCACTTTCAAGACAATCGGAAGGATGACTTTAATGTGTGGAGATGGGACGAATGATGTTGGGGCTTTAAAGCAGGTTAACACTTAACATCCTATCATGTTCTGTACTGCACAATAACTTCAAATTTTGTGGCAAAATTTGCTTAGGCATCCCCTATCATATCTTCGAACTTTCTATAAAAATAGCCAAAAATCAATCAGTGCCAGAGATCCTCACCTGTTCGACTTTTCTGGGTCTACTTCCCCTGCCCATCTGGAGCACTACAGGAGAAGAACCTTGCATGCAGGCCTGTTGTGAGCATAGCGTGCTCTGGCAAGCTATGGCTATCCAGACCCAACCAGCCACTATGAACCCGTGATTAGCTCACATGCAAGGCATCAAAAATTTAAAATTACTTTGCAACTTCATCAGAGAAGATTTTGTTACATAGAAAAATCTAAATTCATGTAGTAGGACCCATACATAGAAAGAATGATCATTCTTCGTATTCAGCTGCTCTCATGTCTTGCAACTATCAAGTTTTTCAAGGAAGTTGCTTGAACAGGACACAATTTCATATTGATAATGTATCTAATATCTCACGAAAGGACAAAACATACTAGTGTCCACCATTCCTTCATCAAGAGGAAATGTTGAACTCTCCATGAGAACTAAACTTGTCTAGAGAAAAAAAGATCGAGTTAAGTACATGTGCTTGATTCACAGCATAGAATATAAGCTAATCCTTTTTTCCTAAGAGTTGGAGTAGAAGTAAGGTCTCTATAAAGAATCTTTACTGCATCTTTTTCACATCTATAACATTCTCATCTAAATGTAATGATCCTATCGGGGGTATGAGTAAGTAGCTAAATGGGCAAGCATAATTTTAACCTCCGTAGAGTAGAAGAGTTGCAACAAGTTCTCTTTCTCTGTCTGTTATTTGGCAAGTATACTTTACCATCACAACGTAAGAGAATGACCAAGGTGATAAATTTTCTCCTGGATTCAAGAACTCCCAAAATCAAGCGGTGAAAACATCAGCATTCACAAATAGGGATGTCAGCTGGCATGTAGTTTCCCTTTGTGAGCTAGAGCATGTGATATTGATTTTCATGCACTAATGGACTCTGAGTTGTTCAGGCTCCTGTGGGAACCAAACATTACCAAGAACACGAACTTCACCATAGATTATTTATCCGACACACAGCAAATACAGAGAAATTGCAATGAATACTATGGGAGCATCTTTTAGAGTAGGTTCAAGCCATTGAGTTTCCCAACTCAGAATGTAGAGTTTGCACCATATACACACAGCAGATTGCAATACCCTCCTCCGAAAAGGAGCTTCCAAACATTCGATATATAGAGACCAAACCCGTGAGGTCAATGGACAAAAAGAAACGATCGCATGCTTTAGGGATGTCGAATTAAGGAAACGATATATATGCGTCTGAATGCCAGCCAACTAAAAAATACACAGGAATAGGCAATTATTCTGCCCACTAGTCATGGGTAGAGATCCTTTTAGGATTAAGAACCACATGAATTAACCCGAATTCCAATTGAGGTCGTGCCCGATCTCCTAAAGTTAACCGCAAAAGGAATTGGCGTAAAGAAAGCACAAAAAACAAGGAATAAGTGAATACCGGTCTGTTCACGATCACCCTAAGGCGACCGGATTTCTGAGGGGTTCTGATCTGCGGGAGACCAGTGTAAGCCTTGAACCGTGCTTTGCAAGGGTTCCACGGCGGCAGTGGCTGCGATGACGACGAAGCGGAAGGACGTCCCTCGGCCTGCTGGAGGCTCGGGTCGTCCTCAGCGCTCGTGCTCGGCTCATCCATGACGTCTCCCCTCCCGAGTTCAAGCCAAGGAGAAGAAGATGGGCGTTACGAGGGCCTTCATCGGTTCAGCAAAGGCGATACTTTGATCAATTCCGAAATTCGGAAATTCCCCGGACGATTCCAATCCCATCTATCCGCCTTCCACAGGCGCCCTTGGGCCGGGGCGAACCGATCCTCATTGCCGCTTCGCCGGCGAGGAAAAGTGAGCGAATCGGAGACGAATTGGGCCTGATTCTGAGGGAATCAGGCGTGGAAACGTTGGAAATAGCGGAGAGGAACGTCGGTGGGTGGCGGAGATCGCCGGAGATTGGTGGGGGGGCGGGAAGGGGAGAAACCTTTCGTCTCCACCTCCGCCTCTTTCCTTTCCTCTTTCTAATAATTTTGGTGGCTCCGGCTGTCGTCTATCTACCCACGTCTTTTATACCACCTCTAACCATGGTTAACGCCGACCGCACCCTGGGTCAGTGCACTCCCTCCCCCCCCCCCCCCCCCCCCCCCCCTCTCGCGCCGTCTCGTATATGCGTCACCGACTCGTATCGTCAGACTCGGATGGACCCCTGATGGGTCTCGGATAACCGCTAAAATCCACCTCACTCGCGGGGTGTCAAAGGGTCGGGTTTACCCGGATCAAACCCTATAGGGTCCCGGTATGGTGATAAATAAGAAGACCCGGGTCTGGGCCGAAAGGTCCGATTAATACATGCATCCGGGTATAGTCTGTGAAAATGTATGCCTGACCCGAGTTCCGATTAAGACCCACAAATTTTTAATGTAAAAATGATAAAAAAATATTATTTTACCAGGTATGGTCCGGGTCAGGTTCATGTAGTTTTTATCGGGTCCGAGTATGGTTTCTCTTATAGTGGACCTGATTAAACCTGGGTCAGGAACCCGATACCATACCCCAAAATCGGGTTCAAGTCTGATTTCACCTGGGTCTGAACCAAACCCGACCAGTTGACACCCTCGCCATGTTTGCTTTTTTGAAAATATCTGTATATTTATATTTAAAAATATATTTTAAAATGTAGATATCACGTTAATAACATAGTAGGAAATAAAAAAATGGTTGACGTTTGTGACTATGCGTGTACAACAGCCCCATCAGATATGGATCTATGTTGGTCCGGTAATTTTGGGATCTTTAACCGAAATAGGATCTGATTCATGTGTCTAACTGCATCCACCAGGGGCTTACCAAATGTGCCTAAATTGATTCGGATACTCCGATTACCATGCCGATGGTGCTTCCTTTTGGATTTTATTAGGGCTGCGTGGTTAGCATCAAGGTGGGTTTTGGGACACGAGCCTAGTGGACCATGGATACGGTCAAATCAGATTGTATGTGATAGGAAGTCCAAATAGACATCTTTATTTGACAAGCCGAATGGTCCAAAACGTGTGATGCCGTATTGGATGTAAATGGATCCGATTGATATTGACATTACTGAACTCAACCTAATCGGATATTGCCTAATTGGATAAATTTGGAATCAAATGGAAATACGTAATAGTAAATCCAGACCCGACAAGTTGAGAGTAGGGTTATCTATTAGATTCTAATTTGGTTTATATTTAAGTTTAAATGCAAATATAACGCTTAATATTGAATCTGAATCTAATTATTAAGCGGATACCTTTTTTTTCTGAAGCTGAAGTTAAGGCTTCTATGTCACAGGGACATCGTGTGTCCCTGGTGACATGAGCGGACACACTAGGACACAGACTCTGATACGTACGGAATATATTTTAATATTATTTTTTAATTTTTTATGTTTTAATAAAAATGCATTTTTTAACATTAAAATATCAAAAAATAGTTTTTTATTGATTAAATTTTTAAAAAAAATGTTCATCAGTGTCCTCTTTTCCAAATAAAAATTGAACTTTCCAGCCAAACCTATGACACGTGTCGTTGTAACGTAGAAAAGCTTCACAAAAAACGAGATCACTTAATGGGCTCACCCTCCCTCCAAAGTCAAACTCCGAGTTAATAACATCACCCTTACGTGCCCCCAAACGTGATGAATGGTCATATGCGCTACCAAGTTCAATTAAATGATATCTCAACAAATCTGACCGAACCCAAGTGGCTACCTTTTTTGATCAACAAAGTTTTTGTTAGGGAACGGTGCTTCAACCTACCGATGAATAGTAGAAACAAACACAAAAAGGCAAAAAGGAGAGAAAACAATCACATGAAAATAAGAATTTTATGTGATTGGACAAGAATTGCTTACTTTCACACTGACATTGAATCTTCTTTTTATTAATTGATATATAAAATAAAGAGGAGGATGTCATTTTAAATACGAGCCTACTAAATTTACATAGATTGTTGGATACAATAAGGAGTCCAAGGTAAAATTATATTATTACTTTCTAAAAAATCATCTCATGGCTAACACTCTTGAACTTTTACCTTACGGGCAACGACGCTGACTCCGGGCAAGGACGCCTTTGCAACTCTCACCAACTTACCACGCACTTGGATATGCAAAAATTAAATATTTATATCTAATTTAAAAAAAAGATTCACACTCCTCCAACTGTAATGCGTCAAAAATTTCAAACTTAAAATTTAGAAATTTTTTTTTTATAAATGAATCTTTTAAATAGCGGAAATGTTTGAATATAAATTACATAATTTTGTGCGAGTTACAATGAAAAGAGAACTTCATATGTGGATTCATTCCCCTTAGAACTTGAATCCTGATATGAAACCAAATGATTTTATACACAACTTTGTTATTCATCCATCAAAATAGAAATACAATCAATTTAACAATAGAGTATCACATAATGTATATTGTCAAAATGGTTCTAGTTTAACTAGAACCCCAAAATAATCCTAGGAATGGCTACTTATAGTGCCATGGATGAGGCCTAACTAAAATCCACTACATTTGATCGGATTTCCTCTCAACATCGATCAAATGTTCAACCAAGATACTAATCAGGTTTAAAGAATCAAACTGATCAAACAATCAAGAAAAACAACCCAATCAAAGTTTTAAAACATCAACAAAATTTGATTTTAAAATCACCCAGTATAAACTCTTAAAAAAGAAAACTCCTTGGTATTGATTGAAATGCCAGCAATTTTTTTTATTTACTATATTTTTTTTTCTCAAACCTAATCAGGTTAACCCTGATAAGACCTTGTCAATTTTTTATTTTTTAATCATAGTTCAAATAAAAGCTTTTGTTTTTCAACTCACAAGCTCACCAACCCACCACCAAGATCGGCCAGGGTCTGAACGGCTAGCATTCAGACCTTGGTCCATTTAGACTGAAGTTTGAATCTGTCTAGTCCAGGTCTGGCGTTGCCAGATTTAGATCGATGTTTGAATCTGGCCAACCCAGGTTTGGATGGTCTAGCCAAGTGGCCAACCTTAGTCTGGCACTGCCAGAATCAGACCGAGGTCTGAATCTGGCCAACCCAGGTTTGAATGGTCCAACCAGGTGGCTGACCATGGTCCTCTTTGGTTCAGGCCGTGATTTGCCCACTCAACCAACTGTAAAAAAAGAAAACAGATTTTGTTTTAATTTTTTTTAACAGAATCAATGACACCCCAAGCGCTGGTCTGAACCTAGTCGATTCAGACCATGGCCTGAGCATGGTTTGGTTTGAACAATGCTCACAAGCGCAAGCATACAAACAAAAATTCTAAGAAACACATCAATGCTTGGGATCAGATTCTAGAACACTTGCTTAGTTTCAAACACAAAACTTAAACAAGGTTCCTCATGGAATCACATATAAATATATTATATATTTATATGTGATTCCAAATCAAAATCAACAATACCTCTTATTCTTCAAAATAAGGTCATCCATTTGAAATTCTTCTAGGAACTAACCACATACTATGAAAATAACCATCAACATGTATTTGGAGGATGAAATACAAATTCATATTAATCCAAGAGCTAGTCATTAATAAAGACTACCCTTAGGGTGCACATGAATTAAAACCAATCAAAAAATTAGTTTAGAGATGAAAGATCACTACTAAAATTATATATGAATGGAAATCACCATCATATGCTTTAAAAGAATCAAAAACATTTTTAAAATACATAGAATCTACGAAATGAACAATGAAGGCGTCAAAACGTGGGCATAGGTTTTGCATTCATGCATACCCATGCACATACTTGCATGCATTACTATAATGCATGCACATATGATGTGTGAGGAACTTTAAAATGTGCAAGAGATGAGGTAGGTTTTCTTACTAGCACTAGAACTTGAAATGAAAACAATGAATGAGTTGGGCATGTGGATCCCTTCTTCAATTCATGTAGAGAGGAGTTCGAAAGCACCTCTCTTTACACAAGTTTTGATTAGGGTGATGCTCCTTAATTGAATGGGATTCTTGGAAGAGCTCTAAGGCTGCTTCAAAAAAAGAGAGAGGGAGAGAGAGAATGGAGGAGAGAGAAAGAGGTGACACAAAAAAAAAACATGAATAATGATTTGAGCTTATTCCTCAAAATGGGTTCTTATAGATGTTTAAAGACAGAGAAAGGATAAGTGATCATGAATAATTTTTACATTTTATTCATACTATTTTATGCATGACCCAGTGAAAAATTGCATTAAAAACTCATTCTTATCAGTGTTTTTTGAGAAATTGCTTTAAATTCAAAAATAAAGGCAAAATCACATATTTCAAGATATTTCTTGCATTTTTTAGAGTTTTAGTTAGTTAAGAATTTTCTAATATGTAGTCTAACTAGATTATGAGTGTATTGATTAGTTTTAATTTGCTTAGAATTGTATTTTTCTTGAAAACACATATTTCTAGAGGTACTGTTTTGAAAATTTCAAAAATTAATTAGGATTTTTAGAAAATATATTTTCTAACCTAATTTTTAGTATAAATAGGATTGTTTCAATCATATGGGACATTTTTCCCTCTTACGAAAATGTTGGTCTCTTCTCTTCTCCCTCCTCGTTCCCAATCGGTTCTCCCTCGTTATCTTCTTTTCTCTCACATTTTCGTCTTGCTTCTAACCTTTTTCTGATGTCGGTTCTTCTTACCTCCACTCGGCGGAGGCAAGTGCAACTTAACGGTAAGACCACTTTCTTTTACTCAACCCTTTCATCAGAAATGGATCAAAGGTACGTTTCTTCTCCCCTGTCTCTCCGTAATTTCATAGTTTTAGTTTGTGCATGTAGTTCATCATATCATTGTATATTTAGTGCATATAAATTAGATTAATTTTATTTTTAATATTTGAAAATATAAAAAGAAAAAAATATAAAATAGTTTAGTGTAACTGCTTTTCTCAATTTGCATGCCGAGTTAGATAGTATTTTTTATATAGTTAATTCATAATTTTAAATTCATGTCAATTGTTGTTTTTATCAGAATTAATTAGTTACTTTCATTAGACATAAATTAGTTTAATTAAAATTTAATAGGGTTTCTTATTTTAGTTTTGATTCTTTTCAATATTAGATTGTTAGATTTTGTTTTTTTATGCATGTATTTACGTTCATTAGGTGAATTTTCATTCAATTAGATCATGTTCTTATATTAGTTTAGTAAATTTAATTATGTTAATTAGTTTTTACTTAAATCATTGTTAATCTCAATAATCGATAGTTAAAGTAGATTAGAATAATTAGATTTTTTAGTCAACTAAGTTTAAGACAGCATGTGATTTGTTGCTTTTTATCAGTTATTCATGTTATTTTAATTTCAGCATGTATTTCATTTATTTAATTTAGAAAATAATATTAATTGTAATTGTCATTTTTTAATTAAATAATTTTTTTAAATTTTAGTTGTTTTTTGTTCTTTCTTAGTTATCATTTTTTTTTAGTATACAATATTTCATTAATCACATCTTACTTAGAGTAATTCTTAATTAATTTTAGTTAGTTCAAATCAGAGTCAATTCACGTTAACCACTTTAGATTTTTTTTATCCTGCATTTTTAGTTAAATGAATAGATAGCTGATTTTTGCTTATTTCATTTGATTATTGAATAGCTTAGGTTAATTTTTACTTTACAGTTTTATTGATTAATTGTGAAAATTCAGAACACATATAGCTCTTGTTGGATTCATTTAGTTTTTTTTTCTCTTTTAGTTAATGTGTTCTTAGTTTTTTACATTAGTTATTTTCTTTCTCGTTAATTAGTTGATTAATTTGTTTTCATTTAGTTATATTGATTCTTAGTGTTAAGTAGTTACTTTCATAATTGGTTAGTAGTTGATTAGTTTCTTGATTGTTAGTTAGTTAGTTTTGTTATTTTGTCATTTAGTGTTTTAGTTTGTTATATATTAGTTCATAGTTGTTATATGTAGTTAGTTTGTTATCGGTTAGTTAGATTCTTATTTTTTTTATTTTTCTTTGAACTAACATTAGATTTTTGTGTAGTTTGTTTGTGCTTTGTTTTTTTTTGTGATTATGCTTTGCAGGGAAACAGTTAAACATGTGATAATATTCCGTCAAAAAGACCCTTTGAGCCCCTCAAGGTCCCCTTCATTTAAGTATATAACCCTTATCACCTGAGGGAAGAGTATAAGAGCTTGCAGATGCAGGTTGCAATCACACATTAGTAATTCCAGGGTTCATCTAAAGCAGAGGCATCAAAAGGGACTAAAGCTCAAGCGCTGAAGACAATTTTTCTCTTTTATTTTTAGCTTAGCATTTATTTTATTTATTTGATTCATTGAGCTTGTAATAAGGCCACTTAATTATTTTTATTTGTTTAATCCCTCCGTAGAGGGACACACTCTTAGTTAATTAATTATTTTTATTTTTAAGGCAATAAAGAGTACTATATTAGTTTTTCATGAAATACAAAATGTTTCTCTCGTTACCTGAGTTCAACCTGAACTCCACCACTCGTACGAGCCGATTTTTATTATTTGGTGTCTGGCTTGCATAAATCGTTTTCATCAAAAATATCATTTAAAAATCTATTTTATAAAACTTACACCAGTAAGTGAGGATGGAGGGTTGGGAGAGGTTAAAGAGAGATGGAGGGTTGACAAGAGTCAACATCAACCTCATTTTTTCTTCTTTAACAAAAATGGAAATAAGAGAAAAAGGTAAACCCTCCATGTTATACCCTTGTCTATCCTTGAAAGGCAAGCTTATGACCCTCCAATAGGGCCTAAGGCTTGGGAGGGGGGAGAGATGGGTTGTCCCCATCGTGTGGGCTCCACACCTTCGCACCAAAATTTGAATTCTCCTAGGCTCCCTCCTAGGATTTTCCAACCGGTTTGGGTCCAAATTCAAAACTGAAGTGGGTCCAAACCCATGAGGATATTAACATTTTTGTTTTTATTTTTTTGTTAATCATCTACATCTAAGGTCATATTTCTAAAAATAATTATGTTTATAAATCAAAGTTAGGAATTCACTTAATATCTTATGCATAATTTACATTATATACTTGTTAATTAGCAAACCATCACTAATTACTCACAATTTAGTGAATAAATGCTTAAAGTCTAACAATTATATGCTAATAAATCTTAATTAGCAAAAACACTTACTAAGTTACTAATATTGTCAGCTAGGTATCAATTTAATTTTCCATCCAAAAGAATAATTAATAATTTTATTTATTCTATACTTGACTAAAATTCTCTCCTTACTAGGGTTTTATCAATTCACTTAGCTAGTTATGATTTATCAAGGAAATTAGTCATCGAGTTAATTAATTCAATCAAATAATTTAATAGCTTAGTTTATTTACTAACTAATCAACTTTCTTAGTTTATTTATCAGTTAGCTCCTAATTGTCATTGTGTCAACGTTAAGCCTAAAACATGGCATTAAACACACACAATCAAACACACAGGTTAACAACACATGGAATAGTGATTTTTTTCTTTTTTCGCATTGCTCGCAATATTTTCTAATTAAAATTTTAAAATTTTGTGAATCCTAGGCCAACAATTCAATACGGTTCATTTGCTAGAAAATTTCTTTTTGTGTGGTGTTTTGTAAATTAAAAAAAATACAATTTCATAGGTCATGAAAATCTGATACAACGTGACCCTTTGATTTTGTTTTTTAGCTTTCAAAGAACTTACCTACGTTTATAATTGGATGATCCAGGAGTTTATTCTCACTGAACAAACCATGTTGATTACGTATGTAAAGACAGATTCATGAAAAAAAAGCAAAAATAAACTTAGCGACATTGCCTCATGGGTCATGACAAAATTTAATGTTTTTAATTAACTTACCAAAATTTGGAAAAAAAAAGAATCAAACCCTGCTTTTAGATTAGGCATGTTTTTATATGTTGTTAAAATATGGTGAAGATACTCATATTTCCAAAGCCTAATGAGGAAACTTGTTATCTACCCTAATTGGAAAAGGTGCTAGATGTGTTACCGTATGTAAAGATAGATTCATGAAAAAAAGAAAAAGAAAAAAAATAAACTTAGCGACATTGCCTCATGGGCCATGACAAAATTTAATATCAATAATTAACTTACCAAATTTTCAAAAAAAAAGTCAAACCCTGATTTTAGATTAGGCATGGCTTTGTGTGTTGTTAAAATATATGGTGAAGATACTCATATTTCCAAAGCCTAACGAGGAAACTATTTATATACCCTAATTGGAAAAGGTGTGAGATGTGTTAGCATTGTTTTACATGTCACGCCAATGCCCCAAATGACATGCCAGTCTGTCACACGGACACGGACACGAAATTACTCGATACGAGTATGAGACCTGAATTTTAGGATACGGCTTTTTCATTGTTGAATTGATTAAAAATATTTTTTATATATGTATTTATTATTAAAATATTGAAATTATAAAATAACACATTGCTGAACAAGGCCTGTTCACAAAGACCAGCCAAACAAGGAAAGGGAGCCCCACAGCCGAACTGACCATTGACAAGAGGGTCTCTTGGATGGATACAGTTGCATAAAGTTTGCAAAGATTGTCTTATTCAATCAAGTGGGATGCAGTGGGACATAGAACTCTAAAATTGTATATCATTGTGTATCTGAATCCGACCTCAAAAGGCATTTTAATTCACACTGAAAGGGGGTTGGACTAGGGTCATATCCAATGGAGAAATGTTCCTTCACCCAATGGCTACAACCCTTGAACAAATTGTGTAATATGTATTTTTCTTGTAACTTATTTATCTATATTTTACTTTTTTTTGTTTTGGTAATTAACTGTTCCTGTTGGCCAATAGCACGAGAGAACACAACCATTGGAATCTCATTCCAACGGTTGTCTTATGACTATATTTTCTTACATCACCCACTTGGTCATAAGGGACAACCTGGATTGTCAAGCTTTATTCATTAGATGACAACATTGTCATGTATTCTTGAGTAGTACTTTGTTCATACATTCTTTGTAGGCTTATATATTCACCACTTAGACATACCTGAGTCCCGTCTGACTCACATGTTTGGTGAAAAGTGAAAACTTTCTTAGTGTCTATCTTGATTAATGGATATGCCACCATGTCACTTGAAATAACATAATCAATTGTTATTTCATTTTTTACAAGCAAATCATGTACATATTGATATTTGACTTTAATATGCTTATTCTTAGAGTTATCTAATCATGTATGAGTCAATTGTATAGCAGCGTTGTTATCACAATAATTTTGAATTGTTTATTGAAATGTCTAATTTTAAATAATTTAAAAAGCGATTTATCTAAATACCAAAAGTATCAATCATGTTACAATCTATATATTCAGTTTCCTGAGTATGCTATGACACACTCTTGCTTCTTGCATGACCATGCAACTACCTCACCTCCTAACATAAATACATAATAAAAGATGGATTTTGCTTCATTTATATCACTATAAAAAGTTGCATCAGAATAACCTTCAAGTCTTAGCCTATTTACTTGATACCATAGCATTAGTTTCTTAGTTTCCTTTAGATATCAAATGATTTTTTTCACTTATTCTCAATGAGGGAGCCCAAGATTGCTTTGAAATCTACTTACTAGACTTACAACAAAACTTAGATAAGGTCTAGTGCAAAGCATAACATACATCAAACTTCTAATTTTTTTAGCATATGAAACATCTAGCCTTTCTTGTCCATCTTTTAAACAATCATTCTTGCTTAATTTTAAGCCTTTAATCATAAGAGTACCATTTGTTTTGGTACTTTTTATTCTAAACATCTTTAGAATATAATCAAGATATTTCTTTTAACTTAAACATACCAACCTTGATTTTCTATGTCTCTATATTTTAATTCTAATGATATATGAGGCTTCACTCATATTCTTCATTTTAAATCGAGAAAATAACCAAGACTTAGTCTCATTTATCATGTCTATATCATTTTCTATAATTAATATATTGTCAATATATAGAGACAAAATAGTAAACTTACTCTCACTTTTCTTGGCATATACGCAGTTGTCCAAATTATTTGCCTCATAACTCAACTTGGTTATGACATTATGAAATGTCAAGTATCATTGTCTGGGTAACTACTTAATCCTGTAAAAGGATTTATTCAACTTGTATGCTTTATCCTATTGATCTTTAATTTAAAAGCATTTTGGTTGTATATATATGGTTTTTTTAATTTAACATTCAAGAAAGCAATTTTCACACACAAGTGCCAAAATAATATGAATAAAAGCCAACTTCACTACATGAAAATAAGTTTTGTCATAATCTATACCCTCATATTGAGAATAACCATTCACAACTAATCATGTATTGGACTTATCAATAGTTCTATCAACTCTGAGTTTCTTCTTAAGAACTCACTTGCTACTAATTGCCTTACAACTTTCAAGTAATGCAGTTAGTTCCCAAACTCCATTTATTTCTATGAAGTCCAACTCATCTCTCATTGCCTCTATTTAATGTTTAAATCCACTAGAGGCAATTGTATTTTTAGAACATAAATTATCAAGAGTTTCATCCAAATCCATTGAGTAACATGGTTATTCGTTCAAGAAAATGTAGTAATCACTAAGATAAGATGGATGAGCTCTTAACCTTTTATGTCCGATCAAAGATTGTGAAGACTACTGGTAATTTACAAATGAATTCATATGCTCAAACTCTTGATTAGGTACCCCTGAATCATTTATGATATCAAGAGGGGTTTCATTATCTTCAAGATCAAAACCACATTCTTTGTTATCAAAGAATTTCACTTCTCTGTTTTCTATAAATTCATTTTCATTATTTTATAATATATAACCCTTTGATCCCTTTGGATATCTCATAAAGATACACTTGACAGTCTTACTATCTAACTTGTTTTTCATCTGACTATGAATCAACACATGCGCAGATGGCCCTCACTTTCATAGATGACTTAAATCTGACTTCCTACCAACCCATAATTTATATAGTGTAAGTTGTAAAACCTTAAAAGGAACTCTATTCAAAATATATTTGGCAGTGCTTATGGCTTATCCTGAAAATTTCTTGGAAAGACTTGCATGTGCTAACATGGATCTTGTCATATCCATTAGAATTCTAATGCTTCTTTCCACTACACCATTTTATTGTGATGTATAAAAAATAGTTGTATGAGGGGTTATGTTATTATCTTTGCAGTAGGACTTAAACTCATCAGAGTTGTATTCACCGCCTCTATAAGATCTAATAACTTGGATATTTTTTCCTAATAACCCTTTAGCATTATGTTTATATGCCTTAAATCTTTCTAAAAAATAGATGGATGCATCCATACCTTGAATAGTCATTGATGAATGTGATAAAATATATTTTTTTTCATATGTTTTAACCGTTAAGGGCCCACATATATCAATATGCACTATAACTAGCAATTCACATACTCTATTGCCCTTAATAAAAGGTTTTCAAGTCATTTTTTTGGATAAGCATGGTTCATATTTTTCAAAATTCACATTCTTAAGTGAAGGTAATAACGCTATGCTTATTATATTTTTCATTTTATTAACATTCACATGCCCTAACCTTAAATGCCACAAATATGCATGAACATTCAAAGCACAATCAATATACTAAAAAATAGTCATTACTTTATTCAATGAAGGAGTTACATTGAGATGAAAAATACCATGGTCAACATCATAGTAACTCCTGAACTTTACTTTCCCATGTTTCTCAAATGTGTTCGTATTAGCATGAAAATGGATTTTAAAGCCCTTGTGCTCTGTTGCAAATAAGATATTCTTTCTCATGAAAGGTACACATAATACATTGGTCAAAAGCATATTGGTCACTTTTAATTGAAGCCTATATGTTCATGTTTATAATCACATCACTATAGATATTATTTCTCACATATACCCTATAGTCTCCTTGATTCAACTCATTCAGTTCCATAACTCTTTCCTTAGTCTTGGCAATGTGTCGCGTCGCCCCTGAGTCAATCCACCATCCTAAAAAATCTCCATATGTGATTAGTGGCTCAAACACAATGCAAACTACTTCACCCTTATTTGTTGCTTGCTTTCTTAGAATTTTCTTCTTAGATCTATCTGGCCAGTCACTCTTAAAGTTTCAAGTTTTTCACAGGAGAAGCAAGAACCTTTAGAACTTGCTCGCAGATTCTTGTTTTGCACAGGGTGGTCATTGAAGTTCTTAATTTTTTTAAAGAATTTTAAATGTTGGGCCATTACGCTAAATTCCACGTGAAGGTTCAAGAAAGGAGGCTTGTGTGTTTATAACTTCTCCTCTCTTATCCTTGTTCATTAGCCAGTTGTAGGGGAGCTCAGTTAGGGTGCAACTTTTTTTGTTTAGCTTCATGCCTATCGACACCATTTTATCATGATGGAGGGAGGTTATTTAGTATGGTGGAGATCTGCATTTCTTATAGAATTTCATTTTCAACTATAGTTAAATCCTTAGCCATCACCAACATATGATTCACATAGTCGACTACATTATCAAACTCTTTTATTTCACATAAATATATTATTTCAAGAGAAGTTGTATGTGAGTTTCTGAAGTCATGTCATACTTCTTAATCACCTCCATCATTTTCTTGGCGGTGTCAAAGTCTCTAAATACTTGAATGAAATCATTTTGCATAAATATAAGGAGAATGATTTGAGTAAGTTGATCATCCTCTATTAACTTATTACACGTCTTCTTATCTTCTAAATTAGATGTTTCAGTTAGTGAATATTTAGTTTTGTTCAATACATGTTATGTCTTATCATGCGTCAGTAGATATTCCATTTTCCTCCTCCACATTCTAAAATTAGTTCCATTTAGTTTTTCAGTTTTGAAAAGTTCTACCATGATGATAGGATTTGCCATATGCTTAAACAATTCAAAAGTACTATGATTAATATTAAACTCATTTTCAACTAGCAATTCTTTGATACAATTTCACAGGTATCCAATAATGTTCCTTATTCTAGTTTAGGCATGCAATAAATTTTTCAATGTAATTCAACAAATAATATAAACTCAATCAATCTAAAACTTTAGGGGGTATTTTGCAAGTAAGAAACCATTTTTTGCAATTTTTAGAAAGAAGAAAAGTAGTTTTGTGTAATAAATACTATAACAAAACACATAACATTTTTTCTGTAATTTTTCTGAGTTAAACAAGAAGATTTAACCACCTTTCTATAACTTTAGAAAACATGAAACTTGTTTGTGAAAATCCGTCAGACAATAACCCTGTTTTTGACAATTTTCAGAATCAAAACCTCTGCGAGAAAATACTTAGAGACAGAACCCTAATTCTGGAAATAGGTAGGTCTCTATCAAGAAATCATAAAACTAAGTGGGCTGAGCTTATAAAGAAAACACAAACAATATTAAAAGATACTTAAAAAAGAAAAAACGAAAGGGAAGGGTTCTCGACCCTTCTCCTTCTCAAACCCTAAATCGTCCCTCTCTCTATAGCCCGATCGGTCGCTTCTCTCCGCGATTGAGCTTCACCGCCGAAGGTTCTTTCCAACCAGTGACTCTATTACGGGGATGATATTTTACTCATGCTAGAGGATGATGGTAGCACCTTTTTAGGGCATTTGGGGTTTTCTACTTTAGGGAAATCATCGGAGCTCTCTCTTCGGCTATCCAGCCAGACGACAGGCGTAGTTGGGGTGTTTGATTACCCTTGACACACTGATGATAGCAGCGTGTCTGCCGGTGATGATTAGCGCCTGTCACCACGTCTGCCTTGTTTTCCTTTATTTTTGTCCTCTGAGAATGCGATTTTCATACCTTAGATCGGTGGTGTTCTCTTCATTTGGCTATCCGAACAATATTCTAGGGTTCTGATTTTTTTTTCGGTGACCCTGAGTATGAAGCCATATTATCGGTTTTTGACGACCAAGAGGAGTGAATCCTTCTGGTCATTTTAGCCTCACCTTTTTTAAGTTTTCTCTCTCTCTCTCTCTCTCTTTGTTTTATAGAAAAGGAATGTGGCAGGTGTTGACGGACAACGTTACCGTTGCTGCCCGGAGGAACACCGATCACCAAAAAAAGGAAAAATATAAGATTTTTTTTTTGTTCATACCCCAAATCAAGACCAGGTTTTTTAGCAATAGGAATCCCTGGTTCACCGATTGCCAAAAAAGAAAAAATAATTAACTGACCTTTTTTTCGCCAATTTTCCCTTTCTTTGATTTGTTTTGGAATTTTGTTTTTCTCGTATTGAACGAGACTCCGACTGGCCGCTCACGATCAATGACTAATAGTTATGCTTTGATACCACTGTAAGTGCAAAAACAATATTCATGCTATTAGTTTCGCAGTCTGAATAACTACATGCCCGAACCCGGGCATCCACTCCCATAATGCCCATTTTTTTTTTTAAACCAACTGATCTGTGAGCCCTCTCCCTTTATATAGTTTCTTTTTTTTAGATTTTGACCAACCTCAAAACCTTCCTTCTTCTTAACAATTTTCCATCTCCATCTGTTTTCAAAAGTTTATTTCCAAAACTAATTTTTTGTTTCTTGACTATATCAAATACCAGAATGTACGCTACCTCTGATATTATGGATGTTCAAAAACTGAGGAGGAAGTGCCACTATGTACGCTACCTCTGATCTTCTCAAGAACAAAAAAAAATCCTACATACCTAGGGCTAAGCTTGCCCTTGTTGCCAAATTAAAACACACTTTTTGTCGGCGAGACCTTGACGAACACATGAAATCTGACTTCAAAATCAAGCTCATATCGCTTTGGATCCGCATAACTTTTTTGATGAGTCTGAGCGATCAAAACTCTCTTCTGAATCAACTGCACCTAATCAATATAATGTTATGGCACTATTGGTGATTCAATAGTTTGATCACCAACCTCACTCCAACAAACAGAAGATATGCAGGGTCACCCATAGAGTGCCTCGTATGAAGCCATACCGATGCTCGAATGATAATATATTATAGGCGAACTCCACTAACTTTAAGTGCTTGCTCCAATCCCCCTTTCAATCCATTACACATGTTTGCAATATGTCTTCTAATGTCTAGATCATCCTCTCTAACTGTCCGTCTGTCTGAGGGTGAAAAGTCATGCTAAACTTGAGTTTTGTCCCCAAAGCTTTTTGTTGTTGCCCCCAAAACTTCGAAGTGAATCTCGAATCTCTGTCAAAAACAATTGATATGGGTACCCCATGCAACCTGACAATCTCATCCACATATAAGTTGATGAGACTTTACAAAGTCTGATTTACCCTGGTCAGTAAGAAGTGTGCCGACTTCGTCATATGGTCCACAATAACCCAAATAACATTATAATGATGTCTAGTCTTGGGCAAACCTACCACAAAGTCAATAATAATGTTTTCTCATTTTCACTGGGGTATCTCTATTGCCTGCAGTGTCCCTCCAGGTCTCTGGTGTTCAATCTTGACATATTGACATACCAAAGCACCTTGAAACGTATTCTGTAATCTCATATTTTATTTTTGGCCACCAAAATTTTTACTGCAAGTCCTCATACATCTTAGTACAACCAGGATGTATAATATACTTGAACTTATGTGCTTCGTTCAGTAACTCTTTTCACAGTTGCAGGTCCCCTGGTACCCATAATCTTTGATTAAACCAGATACTATTGTCTTCTTCTAAGTGCAAGACTGACTCATCAAGCTGCAATAATCTTAGTGAAATTTGGATCATCCTTCTACTGAGCTATGATCTGATCCATGATGTGTGTTAGAACTGCTAGACTTGCAATCTCAATCCTGCCGAAGTTTGAACCAAAAAGTTTTCAATCTATTAAATCTTTAAGAAGTCTTCACTCACTGCTCATGAGACAAAATAAGCTTCCTGCTTTTCTGCTCAAGGCATCTATCATCACATTGACTTTTTTAGGGTGGTAGGATACCAAAAAGTCATAGTCCTTCAAAAATTCTAACCACCTTCATTGTCTCATATTTAGATCCTTCTGAAAAAAATATATTTGACTCTTGTGGTTGGAGAATACCTCAAACTGCTATTCGTACAAATAATGATGCCATATTTTAAGAGTGAATACCATAGCTGCTAGTTCCAAATCATTGGTGGGTAATTTCACTCATGTACCTTTAGCTCGCGAGAAGCATATGCAATTATCTTACCATGTTGCATTATAACACATCCAAGGCATGTTCTTGAAGCATCATTGTATACGAGAAATCCTTCATGGCTTGATGGAAGTGTGAGCATTGGGGCTGAGGTAAGCTTCTTCTTCAACTCTTGGAATCTTTCTTCACACTATTGTATCCATACGAATTTAACTCCTTTGCAAAGTAGCTTGGTCAGCGGGGCTGCTATCTTAAAAAAAATCCTGAATGGATCTTCTATAACATCTGACAAGACCTAGGAAGCTACAAATATTTGAAACATTCTTCGGTTGCTTCCAATCTAAAAATGCTTTCATTTATTAAATTTTTTCAATAATTACTTAGAAATTCCCAAATCAATTAAAATAATATTCAAATTTTAATCTTTTTAAAAAGGTCTTCGGTAAAATGTTACCTTGGCAGGGTTTACTAATTCTCCCTCATTTGAGATCACATGTCACAAAAACATGAGTTGCCCTAAATATAATTTGCACTTAGAAACTTTTTCATTTAACTTATGTTTTTTAAGTGTCGATAAACTATCCTCAAGTGGTCTTTGTGATCTTCCTCACTTTTTGAATAAATCAGGATGTCATCAATAAATACAAACATGAATAAATCTAAAAATGGCAGGAAGATCCTATTCATTAGATCCATGAATGCGGCTGCAACATTAGTTAACCCAAAAGGCATTATTAGAAACTCATAGTGGTCATATCATGTTCTGAATGTTGTCTTCTATACATCGAATTCCTTAATCCTCAATTGATAATAGCTGAATCTGAGATCAGATTTAGAGAAGACATTTGTATCATGAAGTTAATTGAATAAATCATTTATGCGTGGAAGGGGTACTTATTCTTGAGTCATCTGGTTCAAAATACAATAATCAATACACAAGCGCATTGATCCATCATTCTTCTTAACAAATAGTATAGGTGCACCCCATGGTGGTACACTTAGACAAATAAACCCTTTGTCCATAAGTTCATGGAGCTATTTCTTCAATTCTTCCAGCTCTACAGGTGCCATCTGGCAATGAGCCTTAGATATTAGGGTCATGCCAAACACCAACTCTATAGCAAAATTGATCTTCTACACAAAGGTAATCCAGGTAGATCATAGGAAAACACATCTACAAAATCTCTGATGATGGATAAGTCCTTCATAGGGGCCGTGTTAGGTTCCACCAAGGAAACACTGGTCAGAAAGGCCTCATACCCCTTCTCAACATATCTCTGGGCCTTAAGTGCCAAAATCATCTTTCTTTTCTTCATTGACTTACTGGCCCTGTACTACAGTGCAAGCTAATAAGGACAAATAAAATGTATCGATCTCTTGTGACAATCCATACAAGCATAGTGCTCATATAGCCAATTCATGCCCAGAATAATGTCATACCCAATCATGTCTAACACAATCAGGTTGGCAAAGAGGTTCTGCCTATCAATAATAACTTCCAAATCTGGTAGATATATGTGAGCAATGGTTCTATTGCTCGAAGGTATGTCAACTTTCAGTATATATGTTATCATTACAAAATTTTACTTTTGCAAGTCAAATTGACATTTAAAAAAGATTTTAAAAATAACTCGCCTTCATTTTAAAATGCAGAATAATTTCGAAGAATGAAACTCGCTTGTCGGTACGAGGTTCAACCGTTCCTAACACCATAACTAGGGGTAATTGAACCAATGATCAATCATGTGCTTTGCTTTGCTTAACTTGTCTAAATCAATGTTCTATTCCCTAAATGCACAAAGAATTAAGCATGTGCTATGAACTTTGGAAAATGCAAATTGAAAATGTGATGTTTGCTTTAAATATTTGAAAGAATTCTTGGAAAAGGAATAATTGAAAATATTTGGAAAAGAGGACACCTTGAAAATCGTGAATCATGTTGAGAGAATATTTCTGAAGAAAAAAAAATCATTTTCTGAAGAAATCTTGATGTGTTGTGAAAATCAATTTCTAAGGAAAATCTAGCAACTTTGAGAAAATCGACTTCTCTGAGATGAATTTGTGAAGTAAATCAGAAGAAGGGGCGTGTGGCCCTATAAAATATTTTCATGATGTAATCTAAACCTAAGTGAATGAATGAATATATTTTTGCAAAGAATATTTTCTGAAGAATTTGAGGAAAATCTTTAAGATTTTTTTTTTGCCTTATAGAATTTTGATGAAATAAATTCTTTACATATCCCTGACTATGGCCACAAATACGTATTGAATATATCTCATTTGGTTCTAAAATGGGGAAAATACTTACAAAATTTGTAATATGCAATGATTTCTGAAAATGCCTACGAGTGTAGGCCATTTGTGGCTTAAAAAAAGATGATAAATCTGAGTTTCGTTCGTATTCTGACTGTGACCACAAATACGAAATCCACGAGTTTATCAACTCCTTAGAAGCTAGTGCACGTTCCATTTGTGTAGACTATTGTAAGTTCGAATATGCATGAAACATCATTCATCACACAAATCATATTATAAAACAATAAAACTATATGCAATGCAACCTAAGCTAAGCAAAAAATTTAAATTCTTATTTCAATTTGTTTACAATTATAGTTTGCATCAATAATAAATTAAAATAAAGAAAATACGGTCTTGAATGTCCTTGCAAAACTAGCAAACTTGTTAGTGAAGATATGTCAATATTTCTGGATTTATCCAACAATATCTAAAAGTGACTGGAATTATCTGGATATAAGTCTTTTTCTAGATTTTTTTGAGATAAACATAATAAAATATGATATAAAATAGAATAAATAATAAAAATAAATAATTTTGAAACTCAGAAATTTATGAAAAATGACAAAAATACCCCTAAAAACAAAACTATGGCCTTGAAATCAGGGTTTTCAGAAAAGATTTTTGTAAAACTTTGGATTTAGGGCTCAAATGGATCAAAATAAACACCAAATCGGGTGTGAAGTACCCTAGCATGATTATAAACATGATCAAACATTAAAAACATAAAAATCAAACATGAAAATAATGAAATATGCAAGATATCATGAATTTTGCCAGTATTTCAGTTGAATCAGGACTCCGCGGGCACCCTATTTTTGTGATTTGATCAAATAATATATCAAATTAATTTCAAAATATGTAAAAATCGACATGGATAGTTCTTATAACATTAAAATTAAGCTGCATTCAAAAAAATATAATTTTGAAGTTATTTTAATATAAAAATTAAATAAAACCCTAAAATATGCAATTTTGCCTGCAGGCACGTACTTATCACAGTGTCAGACTTGAATAAGGTATCAAACAATCATAGAAATTTATAAAAATTTACAGAGAGATACTAGACAAATAATTTTTTTTTTCCGTTTTACAGATAAGAAAATTCATCTTCGGTTAAGAAGATATCGCTCTGGCAATATACGCTTGATTCCGGCAAATAAATAACAAGTTGAAAAAAATACATCTGGTTTTGGATATAGGGAAATATATAAAAATATGTTAAAAAATTATAAACTTTTAGCAGATGATAGTGGATATACATATGAAAATACTCCTTTTTACGGATCATCGATCAGATTTCCGGTTAGGGAGATACGATCTGCCCAAGTTGATCTAGGGTTTAAACAATGCATAACAGACTCTATAAAACCAATTCTACTTTATGTCAGAGGAAAAATATCAAACAGATATATAAAAGTCTGAAATTTTATAGAAAATACTAGACAGAATAATGAACACACTTTAACTTACGGATTGTCTATCGAATCTCCGATGAGAGAGATATCGCCTTGACAAGTTGTTCATGAATCCACATAGTGTTTTCACGGTTCAAGAAGCAAGGTTCGGTTTTTTATTTTTTTTGACAGAGTTACAGAACCCAAAATAACCTAAATTTTTTTATAGGAAATTACTGACATATTCACAGTTTAACCCTAATCCACGTGTTGACTCTTTTCACAAAGAGGAGATGCCAAAAATCTTTCCATTAACAGGATTTAGGTTTCTTTAAAAACCTTTGGCAAGGTGTTGCCAAACAAGAGAATTCCTCCTAGTTCTTTCTATACTCGTTTTTTCTGGACTCCTTTCAAGTCAAATTCCTCAACAGTTGTGCCACCTCACAACTGTTGAACATAAATCTAGTAGAAAATATTTATGGGATTTGAATTCACAAAACTTTTTTTTTAAAATTACTTCAAAAATTTTTATAGTACCATGTTAGAATTGAAGGTCCATCTTCAACCTGATCCATTGTCACCCACAGGATGTACTTAAGGTGCAAACGGACTAGAAACTGGTTGGATAATGCCAAATCTGATTTCAAAATTCAAAATACAGTCAGTAGATCCGAATTTGAATCTTTGTTTAAATCTTATCTAATAAGGCAGAGTTGAACCTAGATCCCAAATACATGTGCTAATGCTGGATTTAGTAAAAAAAGACAAAAAAGATCAAAAACAATATTTTTACATATAAAAAACAAATCAGATCATATTTTGGTCTTAATATTAGATAACTAAAGAAAAGGACCTCCCTCACCCTCACCCAGGTCAATGGTTTAAAAGTCTAGACCCTCTTTCCCACTAAAAAAAACACAACCCACCTTTCAGCCTTGAAGCAAAGGATGAACTGCAGGCTTGAGAGTTTCGAACTCGTGACATCCTGAGCAACCAAAATTGAATCCGATCCAAGCGTACATTGGGATCTTATTTTAAGGATCCGGATCTGGAAATATCCAAATAACATGCCAATTTCGGATCGGATATCCTCGTTTGGAAGATATTTTCCTCCCAGCCCCACAAGCCACAACCTGTTTTCGTGGAAAAAAAAAAACAATAAAATCCCCAGCAGCTAAGAAGAGAAGAAAGGCTCCTCCTCCCCATGGCTTGCACTGGTGTGCTGCTGCTGGGTTGCAGTAGTAGTAGCCCATCAACCATCATCTGCCTCAACGCCCTTTCTCCTACCAAGCTATGCCCAACCACCAGCATTTGCTCATCTCTGGACCCTTCGCCGTCTTCTTCTTCTTCACCTCCTCCTTCAACAACTCTCCAGCAAAATACTGTACAACAGTTCAATTACAGCAGAGCCTCTCCGTCCGTCAGATGGCCGCACCTCAATCTCCAAGGCACCACCCACAAGAGCAAACCAGACCCATCACCCGTTCTCACGCACGACCAACAGAACCCACATACCAAATCACGAACTCCAAACAGGACTTCGGCAGGTTCCCAGACGAGCTCCCAGTATCCAGAACGAGATGCGGCAGAGATATCGGTTTTCGACATAGCAAACGAGTTTTCTGGTTCCGTAGAGAGTGAACAACAGGACGAGAATCTCCCACCTTCTCGCAGCAGGACCAAGGTGAAGATGATGAACAAGTTGGCGCTCAAGAGGGCGAAAGATTGGAGGCAGAGGGTTCAGTTCGTGACGGAGGAGGTGCTAAATCTGCGGCCGGACGAGTTGGTCGCCGACGTGTTGGATCGCCGGAAGGTTCAGATGTCGCCGACGGACTACTGCTTCGTGGTCAAGTGGGTCGGGAAGTCGAATTGGCAGAGGGCGTTGGAGATTTACGAGTGGTTGAACATCAAGCATTGGTACACCCCGAGCGCTCGAATGGTCACCACCATTTTGGCTGTTCTTGGCAAGGCCAACCAGGAAGCGCTCGCGGAGGAGATCTTCGCGCGGGTGGAACCGGCGATAGGGGACGTCGTTCAAGTGTACAATTCGATGATGGGAGTTCACGCCCGGCGCGGCCGATTCGGTAAGGTTCAGGAATTGTTCGATTTGATGAGGTCTAGAGGCTGCGAACCCGATCTCGTGAGCTTCAATACCTTAATCAATGCTCGAGCTAAATCAGGTATGATGTTGCCTGGTTCTGCTCTCGAGCTTCTCTCTAATGTGAGAAGATCCGGCCTTCGACCGGATATAATCACGTATAATACTTTGATCAGTGCGTATTCTTTGGGGTCGAATTCAGATGAAGCGATTAAGGTATATCGAGAGATGGAATTTAATGGCTGCCAACCTGATCTCTGGACTTATAATGCCATGATTTCGTTCTATGGTCGATGCGGAATGGTCAAGGAGGCGGAGATGTTATTGCAGGAATTGGGTAGGAGAGGTTTCTATCCCGATGCAGTCACGTTTAATTCGCTATTGTATGGGTTTGCAAGAGAAGGGAATACAGAAAAGGTAGACAACATCTGTAAGGAAATGGTGGAATCTGGATTTAAGTTGGATGAGATAGCATACAACACAATGATTCACATGCATGGTAAACAAGGTAGGCATGATTTAGCGTTTCAATTGTATAAAGATATGAAATTAGCTGGTTGTAATCCTGATGCTGTCACATACACAGTGCTAATTGACTCACTTGGGAAAACTGATCATATATCAGAAGCTGCAAATGTGTTGTTGGAGATGATAGATTCAGGAGTTAGGCCCACATTGCGTACGTTTAGCGCTTTGATTTGTGGGTATGCAAAGGCTGGGATGCGAGAGGAAGCGAAGAAAACTTTTGAGCGTATGCTGAGCTACGGCATAAAACCAGACCAACTGGCATATTCAGTTGTTTTGGATGTCATATTGAGGTCCAATGATACTGCAAAGGCGATGGTTATGTATCAAAGAATGGTTAAAGATGGTTTCAGGCCTGATAGAAGTCTTTATGAGTTCATGATACAGACATTTGCAAAGGAAAACAAACACGGAGATGTGGAGAGAGTGATCCATGATTTAGAGGAAATGCACAGTGTGGACCCATATGACATTTGCACCATTCTTGTTAATGCAGAATGCTATGACCGTGCTTCCGAATTTTTGAGGCTAGCTGTAAGACAGGGCCGTGAGCCTGACCGGAATAACTTGTTATCTATCTTGAATTTATATCTTTCTTCAAACAGGCAGATGGAAGCAGAAGAACTCATTGATTTTCTGAGAGTACATGCACCCAAGTCTTGTGCTTTAGCGCATGAAGCATTGATAGCCGTGCATTGTAAATCTCACCAGTTGGAAGCTGCCATTGAAGAGTACTATCAACTCTGCAGCATTGGCTGTGACGTTAGTGTTGCTGTTTACAAAGGCCTTATCCTGTGCTGTGAAGAGATGGAATCATATGCTAATTGCTCTCAGCTGTTTTCTGATATGCGATTTTATGGTGTCAAACCCACCATAGACTGCTATAGAAGCGTGGCCATTGCATACTGTAAGATGGGTTTTCCTGAAACGGCACATCACTTGATTCAAATGGCAGAACAGGCTGATATACATTTTGTTGATTCTCCCATGTATGTCACTTTAATTGAGTCATATGGTAAGTTAAAGCTGGTGCAAAGGGCAGAAAGTGTTGTTGGTGGACTAAGGCAATCTTCCACAGTTGATAGAAAAGTCTGGAATGCTTTGATTAATGCATATGCATTTAGTGGTTGCTATGAGCAAGCGAGGGCAGTGTTTAACAAAATGATGAAGGATGGTCCATCGCCGACTGTGGAATCAATAAATGGTCTAATGCAGGCTTTGGTTACTGCTGACAGGTTAGATGAACTGTATGTTATTGTCCAGGAGTTGCAAGAGATGGGCTTTAAAATTAGTAAAAGTACAATACTTTTGATGCTTGATGCTTTTGCAAGATCCAGAAACATATTTGAGGTAAAGAAGATATATCATGGGATGAAAGCTTCTGGTTATCTGCCAACGATGCATCTTTATAGAAGCATGATTGCATTGTTTTCAAAAGGAAAACGAGTTAGAGATGTTGAGACAATGGTTGTTGAGATGGAGGAAGCAGGCTTTAAACCTGATCTTGCAATTTTCAATCATATGCTTAGATTATATACTGAGATTTCAGATTTCAGAAAGACAATAGAGGTTTATAACCGAATTAGGGAAGATGGATATGAAGCCAATGAAGATACTTATAACACCTTGATATGCATGTATAGCAATGATCTTAGGGCAGAAGAAGCTTTTCCTTTGTTGCATGAAATGATGAAAAAGGGCTTGCCGCCT
Source organism: Nuphar pumila (assembly GCF_984573655.1). NCBI lineage: Eukaryota > Viridiplantae > Streptophyta > Magnoliopsida > Nymphaeales > Nymphaeaceae > Nuphar > Nuphar pumila. The sequence continues at coordinate 87,348,627 of NC_143261.1, forward strand.
AAGTTGGAGTCCTATAAAAGTTTGCTTTCAGCATGTGGCAGGCAGCAGCTTTGGGACCTCGCTGAAGACCTTTTCCAAGACATGATTTCAAAAGGATGCAAAATAGATCGCACTGTGTATCATATAATGATGAAAATGTATAGAAACTCTGGTAACCATGTGAAAGCTGAAAATGTTCTTCTTCTAATGAAAGATGCTAACATTGAACCAACTGTGGCAACAATGCACATGCTCATGGACTCATATGGCAAGGCTGGACAACCCACTGAAGCAGAAAATGTTCTTAATAGCTTGAAAAGTTCGGGTTTAAATATTGGTGTGGCACCCTATGCTTCTGTCATTGATGCTTATCTCAAGGCTGGTGATCATAGGTCAGGAATTGAAAAGCTATTTGAGATGAAGAAAGATGGCATGGATCCAGACTACAGAATATGGACATACTTTATAAGGGCAGCAAGTTTGTGCCAACATTCTAGTGAAGCACTTTCGCTTCTCCATTCCTTGCGTGATGCAGGGTTTGATCTTCCTGTCAGGTACAAGTTTTTTCCTCTTCTGCTGTTTGTCCTTTAAAATGTCCAACTACACTTATGATGACACCTGTATGGCTGTAGATTTGTTGTATGCCGTGTTTTAATTGTGTTCTTCCTTAGACTTCTTACAGAGAAAACTGAATCATTGGTTCTGGAGTTAGATCATGTCCTCACCAAATTACTATCTCTGGAAACCAATGCTGCTTTTGTGTTTGTCAATGCTTTGGAGGATCTCTTGTGGGCGTTTGAGCGGCGGGCCACTGCTTCATGGGTTTTCCAGTTGGCAATAAAAAAAGGTATATACCGCCATGATGTTTTAAGGTATGTAACAATTGTTTTTCTTCAATAGTTCTCTTCCATTTCTTGCATTGAAAAATGTTTTTGTACGAGTCCTTATCTCCATTCATGTATTTGCTTTGATTTGTATTGATGATATTCATGGCTCTAGCATCCTATTGCAATTCAAAACAGTTCATTTATTTCAAAATGCCATTGATGTGAAAGATTGCTAATCAATAGTGATAGGCTGAAAATTCAGAGGGGAAGCACTTGTTTTGGTTGCTCTGATAGTGTTGCAACACTGATTGCAACTTACCTGTTTTTTAGTGGCACTTATTGTCCAAAGAATGCCTGACTGATGTACAACATGATCACCTCTTAAAGTTTATGGCACAACTGAAAATATGACTTATGCACATTAGATGGCAGCTATCAAGCATGACACATCTTTCTGTTATTCAAATTACAAGTTTCTACTCGTTATATTTGTTGTCGCCTATTTAATATTAAATAGTTTCAGGAAAGTAATAAGGACTTGGTTTGATAAAGGGAAATTTCATGAGTTTGAAAATCCCACCCCTCTCTCTACAAATACCACATGCAGTACGTATATATGGATGTACATATGTGCACATTTTCAGTATGTGTATATATGTGCTTTCAAGTCTTCAGTTCAGATGTGCATACCATAGATTTGGTATCAATGAATAGAATTTCACCTTATCGTGCATCTTAAAGTAGATCATACTGTATAGATGCATAAATAATGATTTTCTTTTTTCCCAATCATACTTTACGACTGGTATTGGGTGTAAAGATGCATTTTCTTGACCATTGAGTTTTTATGTAATCTGAACCATCCATTCTTGCCATTCTTTAAAATATATTTTTAATATTTAATTTTTCTTGATCTGAAAGCATGTTTCATGTCAAATAAACTGTGATAAGCCACTTATATGGTTTGATCTACTTGAAAATCCATGAGCTGGTGGGATTCTACTCATTAATGCCAAATTTGTACATTGCACATCTGCATAAAAAACTGTGTGCATGTGTATCAGACATCAATTAAGGTGCATGTCTGGTGTAACCTGCAAGTACACTAGAAAAAGTTGGACAATGATAAACGAGAAAAATTAACGGATGGAATTTTAAGATGGTTTAAGCATGTAAAGTGGAAACATAAAATATCACTGTTGAAGGAAAGAAGGCACAGAAACAGAGGTAGAGAGAGAGAGAGTGAGAGAGAAAGAGAGAGAGAGAGAGTGACGGCTGGAGAACAATTGATTATTTTCTCTATTAGGGCTTCTCTCTATATTAAATAGCTACCATTTGAGGACGATGTAACAGCAGAGTGGGCCGAAACCTCTGGTTGGTGAAGGTAATACAGACCACCTTCCTCATAGCCACCACCAATCCTTCTCTCCGTCAGCAAGTCCTGAAAGGTGCATCCCATAGGATCAAAAATCACTCTACAATTCAACTCTTTTGTCATTCGACTGACTGATAATAAATTCTGTGGAAATGAGAGAGCATGAAGAACATGTGACAATTGAAGAGTAGGGGTAATAGACATGTTTCCCTGCCCTACAATTGGGGAAGAGCTACCATCAGCAAGACGTACCCCTTTCTGACCTGTCACAGGTTTTAAACTCAAAAAATTGCTCGAGTTTCCGCACAAGTGACCAGAGGCTCCAGAATCAATAACCCACCTACCACCTTGAGCAGATAGGCCATCACTTGCCGAGCACACAACCTCCGCAACAGAAGACTTTGAATTGGATGATCGTAAAGCAAGGAGATCGTCATATTCAGCCCTGCTAAGAGTTACACAATCATTGGAGGAATCTGCATCTGATTTAACCACTTGATCCATAATATAAACTAATGGGCTTGATTCACAAAATGCATGAGCAACCACACGCGCATACCCACAATCAACAACAAGCCTGCCTATATCAAGTTTTGACTTCACCAATGAAATCTGAGAAACACGACCTTCGACTGTTCAGATCCAAACTCCAAATATAATTTTTAAAGAAACTTGACCAAAACCTTTCACCTCAACCAAGGATGACTATAGGCTGTAAATCAAGATCACACATCCAACACGACTTAGAGTGTGTTATCATCACACATTCGCCACTACGACAACTAGTAGCAGCACCCAACAAACAACTTAGAGTGTGATACCACAGTGCCCAACACAGAATCCCACTTCAAGGACACGGTTCCCACAAACAGACTATTTTCCAGCACAACAGGGAATCACGCCTGCTGATTCCAAAAAAAAACTTATTAACATGCAGTTTTAAAAAAACAGCTGAGTCAAAAGGATCACGACACAGCACCCAACTGCTTGCTAAGTAGAATCTGAGCACAACCAGAGATAACGTGAGAAACAAAAAACTTTTAACTCACAACATCCACCTCCCAGCCATATACCTCATGACCATATACCTCATGACAGCCAAAAATTAATTTCACGACTTCTGCACAACACTTGAACTTATCAACATAAATAAAGGAATTCACGACAGCAACTCCCAGCAATATAAATCACGACAGCCAAAATAAAATCAGTTTCACGACTCCCAGCAATATACCTCACGACAGCCAAGAGAGAAATCAGTTTGGATACCAAGTTGGAGCTTTAATGGAGAAAAAACTATTGGGAACCAAGGTGCAGATCTGCAGTAGACAACTTAAAAAAAAACAGCACCCCACGTCAACACACAGACCGCTGATCACCATCACCACAACGATATTGACAGCAGCAACTCACGACCACAACCGATCAGATCTGATCACAACATATTTTAACACGCCTGCAATGGTGACAGATCTGGTCCACACCATGCGACTGGCTCTAAATCACCACCGATTGCAACATCGTCAATGCCAAGACTTCAGCACCCAAACTGCTCCCAGGTTTGGCTTCTGATCTGAGTCACGACCTCTAGTCAATAGTCATGACTAGGTCTGACTGCAGATCTGTCGCCAGGTTTGATCTTCACACAGAAGGACCGAACTCTGATCAGCAGCGAAGGATGTCGATCTCCCTCCGACTATCCGATGAGATGTTGCTCGAAGGAAGATGATGCTGGAACTTAGGCACCCAAGGTCGCACGCTGCTTTGATACCATGTTGAAGGAAAGAAGAAAGGCACAGAAACAGAGGTAGAGAGAGAGAGAGAGTGAGAGAGAAAGAGAGAGAGAGAGAGTGACGGCTGGAGAACAATTGATTATTTTCTCTATTAGGGCTTCTCTCTATATTAAATAGAGAGAGGCTGAAAAGAGAAGTTACACTAAAGCCTACTATAAAATCAAAAATTCAAATAGCCTCTAATATATAAAATGACTTAACTTAAAACCACCTATTTACTTAAAACCACCTATTCTCAACAATCACTAAAGGTTAGATGGCTAATACTGCATAATAAAGGAATTGGGAGAAGGGAGAGTGCAATAAAGACTTGATGGGAGACAGTAAAGGATGTTGTGAAACAGTATGCAGTGTTTTGGGGCTTGTCTCATATCAATAACTACTCGAATGTAATTTTCAATGCAGATCCCATGTAAACAATGGATATGGGAAGGCATGATTTTTGTCATGGTACTTGAGAAATAGTTGTTAACAGAGATGGCATTGATTTGGCCTGGCTAGACCTGATAACTGATGAGCTTGGTTTTGGCCTAACACTTTTTGGATTGGGCTATAAAGCTCGGCATATATCGGAGCCATTTTACCCATTAGGCTGGGTAATAGAATCTGGTTGTGCCAAAACCTGACTTGAACCTCCTCTGAAATATGAACTTCAAAATTTTAAGTTGATTATCAGGCTGGCCTTATAAATATCTGGTGGCTGGGTTTAGGCCTAATTCTTAGTGATCTATAGAGGTGAAAAATATTTCTGTTCTGTGGAAACATAAGAAACTTGCTATTCGTCATAACTCTTTTGTACATAATGGATTTTTGCTGATGACCCTCTATTTTCCTGAATTTATATTTGGAGAATGAGTAATTTGTCTGATGCAGGGTAGCAGACAAAGATTGGGGAGCTGACTTCAGGAAACTCTCACCTGGTGCAGCTCTTATTGGTCTGACTTTGTGGCTCGATCACATGCAGGTTAGCTTGTAATGTTTTTAAGGCATCTAGTATATAGGGTAGTCAGCTATATTCTTTAAAAGTGCCTCGTGAACCATGTCAGATAGATGCCTAGCATGTGAGATCACACTGAACACGATGCTGGACACACTGAGACATTTCATGGACACCATCAAACTTGTGTTGGACAGAGTCACAGACCATGTCCATAACTTTATCTATTTCTTTTTGTGGTCTTGATTGCTTACTTTGTATTTATTTATGTGGTTTTTCATTTAAACTTGTCGCTGATTACATTACATTACATTTCACTTTTGAACTTAGATCTATTAATGAATTGCTTTAATCATACTGATTTATAATTGTTGTTCTGGAATTTGCACTTAAGACAATCTTCATTCTTTGTTGTTTTAGATTAAGATTTCTGACTGTAAATAATCTCTCTCACACACACACATTGTATGGCTGTGTGACTGTGTCCCAGTGTCCTATTTTTACAAATCTTGTGTCTCATACCAAGCATATCTCCGTCATGTTACATGCCCATATTCGTATCTATGTGACTGTAGCTTGTCAATGTTGTGAATTCTTCTATCCTTCACAATGTGCGGAAGTCAAAAATGGACAAATGCCTATGGCCATCACAATAAAGATTAACTATGGTGGAATAAATCCAATTGAATTTAGCTGGTAATAGATACCATTTTGTGTATCTATGTGGGGGGTGCGGGCTGGAGGAATTATTGCGATAGCTAACCATTCCAAAATTTCTCCTAAATGAAGGTCTAGTTGTTTAATCTAAGTTCTTTATTCATCAAGCAACTATAAGGTACTGCATGTGTTTAGCCTGATGCTTCTATCATTTATTTCAGGATGCATCATTACAAGGTTTCCCAGAATCCCCAAAGTCGGTAGTTTTGATAACAGGGACTGCAGAGTATAACATGGTCTCTCTCAGCAAGACCATCAAAGCTTATCTTTGGGAAATGGGATCACCATTCCTACCCTGTAAAACTCGAACCGGACTCCTGATAGCGAAGGGTCACTCCCTAAGGATGTGGTTAAAGGAATCTGCCTTCTGCATGGACTTGGAGCTAAGAGATGTTTCTTCGCTACCTGAGCTGAATTCTGTGCAACTCTATGAAGGGTCCTTTATGAGAACTGGTCTTGTTCCAGCTTTGAAAGATATTCATGAGAGGCTTGGAGAAGTGAGACCAAAGAAGTTTGCGAAGATAGCCTTGCTTTCTGAAGAGAAAAGGGACAAGTTTATCAAAGCAGATATAAAAGGCAGGCAGGAGAAGTTGGAGAAGATGAAGAGGGTTGGCTTGTTATACCCAAGAAGGAGAGGTAAGCATCATGGGAGGAGAGTTGTCAGGAGAAGTTTGGCAGCACAGAGATAATTTGATGCATCTCTTAAACAAGAGGCCGTGAGATAAAAATGGTATATCTCTCTGATAATCACAGTTGTCAGTGCTTGAAATGCCCATTGTCGGCCCACAGCTTGATGGAGCCTCAAGTTTCATCAGGACTGGTCATGAGTTTCCTGGTAAGCTCAAGCCTGACCAACACTATGGTTAAGTTGACATGGACTTGGATAGACGTTGATTCTCAGACTGAGTACCTAGGACTTTTGGTACGTGGGCTTAAAACCACAGGTGTTGCATCAGGACAGGTGATAGAACTTGGATTAACACGGACCAACCAACCTAAAATCTGTATTTTCTGACAGGTTAAGTTTCCCAATGTGCACTTTTATGTCATCAAACCAGAAGATCCCAGATTCTGCATTCCTACATAATTGCTGGTTGGGTTCGTTTACTTGACTTTCTGGAGCATCTAAGGTTGCCATTGATGCTGATGGTAGGGAAATTCAGGATGCACCAAAGTGCTTTTGCTGACTTTCTGGTGCTGTGCTATTCTCGGCCAAACTTCCAGTCAACTTGGGTTGAGTTAGCCTGACTTTAAAATGTGATGGGCGATGGTGGAGTGAGCAGGTTTTGGAATCAAACATGCAGTGCAGTCTCATAGATGGGCGTTATTGGACAGACTGAAAATGACAAGACACCTCCAGTAGACAAGAAAAGAACACTGATTATGTGTTACCATCTTTATTTGAGGAACTGGTCCTTCCCAACTGATTCAAAGACAATACTTGTGTCTCTGGTTGGCAATTTCTAGAGTCAGAATGTGGGGCTGGATTTCTGAAGTTGAAAAGTTGAGCTGCAGGCATCCTGGGAAATGACCATTTCTTTTTTTCATTTTTTTTCCGGAACTTCTATATCAGCAAATGACAAGAATCCTGGTGATAAATCGCTTTGTTCATTTTGGAAAGTCTTCCATGTGTTTTACAAATGTATCTGAACACTAGGAATCTGAGCACATCCTTTGTGCAATCCTCATGTTTTCCACTGAGAAACTTGTGCTCTCTTTTGTCCTTGCGATCTGAGGTTTGCATTGGTTACTCGTGCAACTCAAGGGTTGTGGGCCTGTTGAAACTGCCTATGTGAAAAAGAAAAAAAATAGATTTTAAATTGATGCTTAACTAGTTCTGAAATTATTACAAAGTGCATCAGAGTTTTGTTTACTGGACTAAATACAAGCTTCAACTTGCATCGGTCTTGCACCTTTTTTCTCCTCAAAATAGTTAAAAATACTCTCTCTCTCTCTCTCGTGCTATTCCTCTAAATTCAAGGGTATATAGGTACCGGGTCAACATTTCAACCCGTCTTTTCCCATGTGGTGTGGTGTGGTAAAGGTGATACCTACCAGAGTGGATGGTATGGGTGTTGGGATAAGCCACGATGTGTGGCAGTTACCCACGTTTTTGGTAACTTTCCTTTTTGGTGTTCCTTTCGATAAACATACGGAAAATCAAGGAGGGAACGGTTACGCTAACCGATCTCCTGCTGTAGTTATAAAGAGGGTATCCATGAGCAACCCCGGATAAGCGAGCATAAAGAGAAAAACACATAAAAAGGGTTAAGGAAAAAATACCTATTTCTGAGTTTTTCGACTAAAAAGGGAAAGAGAGATCTTGCTCACCGACTGCTAAAGGAGCCTCCACTCATTGAAGGGCTGCAGTCCGGCTAAGGAGCGAAGTTCATCCTGTTCCAACCACCAACGTCAACCACTAGCCATCATCTGGTTCTTCGATGGCCGCCTCAGGTACGCCTTCACTTTGTTTTTGTTATGCGTTGCAGAGGATCCCAATATTGGGTTATGAGCCCACACCATGCCTTTTCGCTTTGCGACCCTGATGGCATTTTTCTGGTGACTGTTGTCATGGGGCGACAGTATTTTCTGGCAGAGCAGAGTCGTCGTAGGGCGACGTTGGATGCTGGCAGTCGACAATAGGTCATCGTAGGGTGACATAGTAAAAAAAGAAAGAAAAAGAAACCCACATAAGGTTTAATTTACCTGTGGCCATCAGGTTGCAGGGTGATTAGTCATCGCTGGGTTCATCACATTTCAACGCCGACGTCTTTCGCCAGCCTCCGAAAAGGGGTTTTAACCCTCCCCCCCTCCTTTTTGCTACTTTTCTCTGCCGTCGGGCAGTGGGGGTTGCCATGAGGGTGTGTCGTCGGGAAATGGCAGCTTTTGACGACCGATTCATCGGTGTCAGGGGCCGTTCGATGACATGCAACAACCAGCGATGTACGACATCTGGGGTACATTGGATTTCAGCCATGGGGCTATGTCGGGCGGCAGACATTACCGGAGGAACATCGCCGACTGGGCTTCGTGAGGGTCGCCGACAGGTGACGTGGGTCACCGGCAGGCGACGTCGGTCGTTGGCAGGCCGGATGGGAAAAACCTCTTTTTCAGTTTCACCAATTTTGTAAACAGAAACCCTTGGGTTTCTGTTTTTTGCTTTTTATCGGTGGAACCGAATCTAGTCCAGGTATGGATTTGATCCAAAAAGACTGGGTCCGAACCGGGTTATGTTTATACCGGGTCGAACCCAGATTCGGTTCATACCGGGTCGGACCTGAATCCGGTTCATACCGGGTCGGACCTGAATCCGGTTCATATCGGGTCAGACCCAGATTCGATTCATATCGGGTCAGACCCAGATCCATCTAATATCGGGCCAGACCCAGACCGAGATCCAGTTCATACCAGGTCAGACCCAGATCCAACTCATGCAGGGTCAGACCCAGATCCGATTCATACCAGGCCAGACCTGGATCCAGTTCATACTGGGTCAGACCCAGATCCGACTCATGCCGGGTCAGACCTAAATCCAGTTAGTATTGGGTCAGACCCGGATCCAGTAAGGGTCCAAGCACTATTTGACCTGAACCGGATCAGGTACTGATTTGGTCCTTTTCAGGACCGGTTCATAGCCATTTTGACCGATTCCTTCTAGTTTTTCACCGGTTCTGAGATGCTAAGACCCTGTTTTCGTAAATACAAGAAGATACATGGATTTTGGCATACTATTATAGGGTTTTATGAACTTTTGTTTATACTTGACATCGGTTTATAAGGTTCAAAACCAGTTCAGACCCTTGGATGACCGGTTTGGTGTTGTTTCAGACCGGTTCAGAGTGTTTTCAGACCGGTTCCTTCTTAAGGGCCCAGGGTTTTACCTATTTAAGCTTGACTTTTGTTATTGTTCATGCATTTTATTTGTAACTATGTATGCATAAATGAATATATAATATTGACATCAAGGATAGTTAAATGACTTAGTGAATTCATGTCTCCAAAGTAACTAAATACACGTATGTTGTCAAAATTTTTGTTCTATCATATAGTTTTAACCAATATTACTGTTGTACTTAGATTCATGAAATGATAAACGACCCAAATGTAGTTTTATCATGTTTAAAATTTAGGTAGGGTAAAATGAGACAAATGTGTTTAGATACATCACACATGTGTATCAAAAGGTACCATGTGTTGATGGTCTAGCTTCACATGATCCTTAGTTTTACCAACTATGATCGGTAGGCATAGTGATTACGAGTGTCAGAGCTCTTACCAAAGTAAGACTCTGATGACCCCCTACACTCGCCCAAAAATAAGCATATCTAGGGCTTTTTATTTATTACTTTTTCCACCAGGCTTGTCTCATATATGCTTTCTTTTGATACATGTCTTTTGTCATGCAGTTTCTAGTTCTGTGATTTTAGATGGCTCAAGTTCTATACCTTTTCTTGATGGATCTAATTTTAGTGATTGAAAATAAATTGTTCTATTTACATTAGGGTATATAGATTTAGATCTGGCCTTTAGGATAGATGAACTCGCTGCCCTGACTGATCAAAACACTACTAATCAAAAGAGTGTTTTTGAGAAGTGGGAGTGCTCGAATAAGCTTAGCTTGTTGCTTTTGCAATCTAAGGTGACTAAGAATATTCATAGTGCTATTCCACAATGCAGGATAGTGAAGGAATTCCTGAGTGCCATTGAGGCACAATTTGTCTGTTCTAATAAGGCCAGGGCCAATACTCTAATGTCAAAACTCATAACTATGAAATATTCTGGAGGGGATAATATTCGTCAACACATTTTGAAAATAAGGAACATAGCGTCTCAGTTGAATGACATGAAGCTGACCATTTCTGACTCATTTCTAGTGCATTTGATTATGGATTCTTTACCTTTAAAGTATGAACCTTTCAAAATCTTTTACAACACACATAATGATGAATGAATATTTAATAAACTTATGTCCAAGTGTGTTGAAGAGGAAGAGAGATTTAAATGAGAGAAGGTGCAAAGTGCACATATGGCTTCTCATGGCTCCAAGGTAGGACCAAAGAAGAATGCATTTAAGAAAAATGCTAAGAAGAAATCAACAGGAGATAAGACATTTCAGAGCAAGCAATCCGACTCTGCTCCCATAAAGTGTTTCTTTTGCAAGAAGAAGGGACATAAGAAGACAAATCACATAAAGTACAAGAAATGGTTAGAAAAGAAAAGTAATTTGTCATTTATTTCTCATGAATGCAATTTATTATAAATTCCTGAAAATAGTTGGTGGATTGACTCTGGTGCTACTGTTCATATTTTCAACTGTCTACAACCATTCCTGAACAAAAGAGAACCAACAATGCATGAGAAAAGCATCTATTCGGGGAACAAGATGTGTTCACATGTGAAGGGTGTTGGGACCTGCATGATCACTTTAGATACAAGCATAAATTTGGATCTTTATGATGTCTTTTATGTTCCATCATATAGTAGAAACTTAATTCAATTTGAAGATTGGATAAATTTGGATATTGCTTTAAGTTTGAAAATTCTAAATTATTCATTTACAGAAATTCTATTGAAATTAGTTTTGCATTAGTTTATGATGGTTTGTATAAATTGAACATGAAGATCCAAACTCAGAAGTCTTTGACTTCTGAATACGCATTGGTTGAGAATAAACGTAGCATGATAAATGATAAATCCTACATGCTTTGGCATCGACGGTTGTGTCATATATCTGAAAAAAGAATAAAGAGACTTATAAATGAAGGGATCTTGAAATCTTTAGATTTTATCGATAATGACCCATGTGTTGATTGCATAAAGGTTAAGCATACAAACATATATAAAGAGCGTGCCAAACGTAGTAGTGAGATATTGGAGATAGTCCATACGGACGTATGTGAACCATTTACTCATTATTACACAGGCAACAAATATTTTGTCATATTTATTTATGACTATTCACGGTATATGTATCTCTACTTGATTTACAAAAAATCTGATATTTTTCAGATGTTTAAGGAATTTAAAAAAGAAGTAGAGAAACAAACCAATAAAGTTATTAAGATAGTCAGGTCTAATAGAGGTGGCGAATATTATGGTAGGTTTACTAAAATGGGGCAGAGGAAAGGACCATTTGCACGATTTCTCAAAGTGGAAGGCATTGTGCCTCAATATACCATACCTGGCAGTGTCTACTAGAATGATAGCTGAAAGGAAAAATTGTACGCTTAAAGAAATGGCCAGGGCCATGTTGAATTATTCAACACTTCCCATGAAGTTGTGGGGTGAAACCTTAATTAGTGCTGTGCATATTTTGAATAAGGTTCATACGAAATATATGCCTAAAACTCCCTACGAGTTGTGGACAGGTAGAAAATCATCAATGTCTTATATGCATATATGGGGATGTCCTGCAGAGGCTAAGTTGTATAACCCTCACATTAAAGCCTTTGATCCAAGAACAACTAGTGGATATTTCATTAGTTATCCGGAGAGATCAAAAGGATACATGTTTTACTGCCCATCTCATTCACCACAGATTGTTGAAACAGATAAGGCAAAATTCCTTGAAGATGGTTCAGTTGAATTAAGTGCACTTAAAAACCTTGGTTTTGAAGAAATACAGGATTCAATTTCATTACCTGTTAAGGAAAACACCGAAAGATACCACATTGTTATCCCTAATGATAATGTAGTTGATCACCCTGTTGTTGATGTACAAATCCAAAGTGAACTTATTGTGGACAATGCAGAAGAGCACGAACAAAATGAACATGTTAAGTTTGAGCCTGAAGAACGACCTATCTGGAGATCAACAAGAGTTAAAAAATCTGCCATACATCCTGATTATGTGGTATACCTTCAAGAGCCTGATGATTTCATAGATATAGATGATGACCCATTGACTTTTATGGAAGCTGTTGAAAGTAAACAATCTTCATACTGGATAAAAGCCATGAAAGAAGAGTTGAACTCTATGGTTAAGAATCAAGTGTGAGATCTTGTCGAGTTACCTAAAAGAGTAAAACTCATAGGGTGTAAATGGGTCTTTAAGACCAAAAGAGACTCCAAAGGTGATATAGAGAGACATAGGGCAAGATTGGTTGCTAAATGATTCACCTAGATGGAGGGCATTGACTATAATGAGACATTTTTTTCTGTCTCAACTAAAGTGTCAATGAGGATAATTTTGGCCCTCGTAGGTCATTATGACTTAGAGCTACATCAGATGGATGTGAAAACAACGTTCCTCAGCAGAGATCTGAATGAAGATCTATACATGAAACCTCTCGGTTTCTCTGAAGATGATTGTTTGGTTTGCAAGCTTAACAAATCAATATATGGACTTAAACAAGCCTCCCAACAGTGGTATATTAAATTTTTTCAAGTCATTGTGACTTTCGGGTTTACAAAAAATATTATTGATCAATGTATATACATTAAGAAAAATGGGAGTAAGTTTATTATATTGATGTTATATGTGGATAACATTTTGCTGACAACCAATGACATAAAGTTACTTACAGAGACAAAATAGTTTCTTGCATCACATTTTGATATGAAAGATATGGGTGAGGCTGCTTATGTACTTGGCATAAAGATCCTTCGAGACAGAGCAAAAGGCTTTCTAGGCCTCTCTCAAAGATCCTACATAAATAAGGTATTAAAGCCATATGGGATAGAGAATTATTCTCTTGGTGCAACACCCATATCAAAAGGTGACAAATTGAGTCTAAAGGATTGTCCATAGAACAAAATTGACAAAGTAGAGATGAGTGCTTATCCATATGCATCGGTTGTTGGCAGCTTGCAATATGCGTAGACTTGTTTACGTTCAAATATTTTTTTCGCAGTAGAGTTGCTTGGTAGATTCCAGTCTAACTCAGGCATATCCCATTAGAAGGCTGCTAAGAAAGTCTTGCGGTATTTGCAAGAGACAAAATACTATATGTTGACGTATCATAAAGCTAATCACCTCGAGGTCATTGGCTACTCAGATGCGGACTTAGGAGGATGCCTTGATAGTAGAAAGTCTACTACTGGGTATGTCTTCTTACTTGCTGGGGGAGCGATCTCTTGGAGGAGTGGAAAGCAGACGACCACTGTTGTTCACACCATAGAGGCAAAATTTATAGCATTGTACGAGACTATTTTGCAGGCCATATGGTTGAAGAACTTCATATCACAGTTAAAAGTGGTCAATTTCATCAAGAAGCCACTGAAGGTCTACTGTGATAATGAAGTTGCAGTGTTCTTTTTGAATAACAATAAAAATACTACATCATGTAAGCATATAAAATTAAAGTACTTTGTTGTTAAAGAAATGACAAAAAATCATCTAGTGCATATTGTTAACATTGGTACCAAAGAGATGATTGTTGATCCTCTTACTAAAGGGCTAGCACCGGGATTGTATTTCAAATATGTATTGAGGATGAGTTTGTTAAACTCTTTATTTTGACATATGCATATGAATAAAGTGATTACATACAATTTATTGATTCTTATTATAGTTGTTGTTAATCTCATAAGGATTAGAGATTTAACTAAGGATCTGTAGAATATATTTTAAAGGCTAATTTATTCATTAAGCAATTCCCATAAAGTTTTCTGGTTTATCATAGGAACAAGTGGGAGAATGTTGGGATAAGACACGATGTGTGGCAGTTACCCACATTTTTGGTAACTTCTCCTTTTGGTGTTCCTTTCGATAAACATACGAAAAATTAGGGAGGGAACAATTACGCTAACCGATCATCTACTGCAGCTATAAAGAGGGTATCCATGAGCGACCCTGGACAAGCGAGCATAAAGAGAAAAACACAGAAAAAAGATTAAGAAAGAAAATACCTATTTCTGAGTTTTTTGACTAAAGAGGGAAAGAGGGATCCTACTCACCGACTGCTGAAGGAGCCTGCGCTCATTGGAGGGATACAGTCCGAATAAGGAGCGAAACTCATCCTGTTCTAGCCACCAGTGCCAACCACCAGCCATCATCCAATTCTTTGATGGCCGCCTCAGGTACGCCTTCGCTCTATTTTTGTTATGCGTTACAGAGGATCCCAACAATGGGCTGATATCATGAAGAATATTCCACTGTCCCACAAGCTCATTGTGGAATCATCTAGGATTGATGCAGTGGGCTTTGTTCACATGTTATTGAAAAATAGGACTAAGCTCTCTATATAATCTTTTGCGTTGTTTGATCAATGTTGTTGTTTCCCAAGATTTCAGTTCAGACACATGGACAAAGATCACAACTATACTGCATTCAATCTAGCTCGGTTATGTTTCCTTGATTGTGATAGTTTTTTTTTTAAATGCAAGTTGGGGTTAGGCAGACCCCTACCAGTTAATACAATTATACCACTGGGTTTTAAACCTGCAACGTCCCAACACAAGGTGACTTGCACTAGATGCTCCTACCAGACAAGCAAAGTTGGTGATTGTGATAGGATTTGGAAAGACAAACCGTCAGAATGGTTTCCCAATCTTAATTCATGTAAATGATAGCAATGTAACTTGGTGTGGATCTGCCTAACCCCAACTTGCCAATCTAAAAAAAAAGTGGCACCTACCTATCTATAAGGGTGTCAACAGGTCACCTGACCCGTACCAAATCCTATAGGGTCCGGGTATGATGATAAATAAGAAGATCCGATTAAGACTCGGGTCCGGACCCAAAGGTCTGTACATGGAGTCAGGTTTAGTTTGTGAATTTTTATACCAGACCGATTAAGTCCCACAAATTTTCACTGTAAAAATGATAAAAAATATTATTTTACCGGGTATGGATCGGGTCTGGTTCATGTAATTTTTATCGGGTTGGGGTATGCCTTCTCTTATGGTGGGTCCGATTAGACCTGGGTCCAAATCCGATACCATACCCAAAAATCAGGGCCAAGTCTGGTTTCACTAGGGTCTGAACCAAACCCTACCCGTTGAAACCCCTGCCTATCTGTTTTAACAAAAAACAATATTTTTTTTTTGGAAAATGATCATACTGTATGGCTAATTTAACACATTTTTCAAAATGCTCTACAATTTTTGATATTATTCCAATGTCTAAAATCGTAAATAGCTAGCTTTGGAATGTCTTTTTTACCCTTCACATGCGCAAAACTCATGAAGTTTAAGCGAAATGTTGCTTTGTTCGTCGGGTGCCGCAAACTCTCCCTTAAATGAGGTCTGCACATTTTTTTTAGGACTTCATGTAGTTCGAGTAATAATATTTGCTAACATCCTGTTAAACTTGAACTTCGAAACTTCGCGAATGCCTGACTAAGTGCACATATATAGGAAGTGCACATAAAAATATGTGCGAACATCTTATTAAACTCAAACCTCCAAACTTCGCAAATATCAGACTTAGTGCACATATATCTCAAATTTGCATAAAAATATGTGCGAACATCCGGTTAATCTCAAACCTCATAATCTTACAAATACCTAATTAAGTATGCATATATGTAAGAATTTCACATCAAAATATGTGAGAACATCTTCAACCCTCAAAACTTCATCAATATATAACTAAGTTCACACACACACACACACACATATATATATATATATAAGAAGTTAGCATAAAAATAAGTGCAAACATCCTAATAAACTGAACCTCGTAACCTTACAAAATACCTGACTAAGTGCGCACAAAGTTCACATATACCTCATAAAGTTCACACTCCTTAATGATTGAGTATAAAAATTGATTCTCCACGCTCTAAGATTTTTTTTCTGCTCTCTTTTATGGTTCTTTGTGGTTTCCAACCAGCTTCCCATCGTGCTTAATTGGTTTTTTGACCTTTGACTGGTTTTTTAGAAGAAACATCACCATTAGTGTTAGATGGGAAACAAGTCAAGGCACTCGTAGTTTTGCTCGTGCTTGGAAAATCATTCAACCTTTTATTAGCTAAAATTTGTGGCGTCTAACTTCATGTTTAAACTCTATATTATGCACAACTTAATGCAGTTGCTGCCGTGCGTGTTGCTTGCTGGAAGTGATATTGCGCACGTGAGCTGCGGCGAATGCGCGCGATGATGAAGAGCTACGGTGCACTGCGGCGGAAGAGACGCTGCAGTGTGCTGCGGCGTTTGAAGTGTTGCGGCGACTGAAGCACTATATATGGTGTGCTGCGACAACTGACGCGCGACGTGCACTGCGACGAATGCCCGCGATAATGCACGCTGTGTGTTGCGATGCGCGGAAGCAGAGGACGCACAGCGGTTGCTGCTGCGTTTGATGTTGCGAGGTCTGCGCACAGCATCGGAGAATGCACGATATGTGCACGGTCTTGCGCACATTGCAGAGTGCGGAAAGACAGAGGCTGTGTCCCTGACACAACACCTGCTTCTGAAGGTGTCACCTTGCAGATGCGCACCAGAGTCAGCTCGGCACAATTCTGATTCAACAATCTGACAGGGGAGGTTCTATACTCTAGGCGATCAACTTGATCCTGGGACCTGTGGTGAACTGGACCCGAGCACGGATCTGTTCATCCACGTTCTACTCTACGCGCGCTGAAGGAGGAAGGCGATAAACCTCCCTTCCGCTAGCGACAATGCAGGCTAGCACACGAGCGGGAAACCTCTCTCGACTTGCAATAAATGTAAAAGAGTCGCGTAACTGAACAACAGATGCAAGATCAGTACAGTGCGAGCGTCGATGAGATCAATCTAAGGCAAGCATGCGGCACAACACAAAATACACAAGCAGTGAATGTGCGCGTCGGATGAAATGGATAGAATCTGTAAAAGAGGTTAAGTACTCACCGTTTCTGCAGATAAGCACTGCAAACTTGACGTCCTCACAGCTGCGTTGAGGCTTGAGTAACCGCAATGAATTCACATGTTGAAGTTGCGCCGCGAACGACTAACTTATCTGATACGCCCCCACAGTCGCCGGTTGTGAGATGAGGCGATCTCCCAGCCACACCCTATTCGAATCGATCAACCTCAAGTTGAACTATTGGCCCAGGGGTTTGGTTCACCAAACACCCTGTACGTACTCTCACAAGGAGAACCAATGTCCAAAGGCACCTAAGAGTCTCAATTCTATTTCAAAGATTCAAGATTTAAAATATTACAAAACAATGCAAGACGCTACAAATTTTCCAATCCTGCCAAACCGAAAACCGCCCAATCAGTTAAGAAGCCGCCTGGTTTTCAACGGTATTTACTGCCCAAGCCAAGTGGTCTCCTCCCACTTGCGCGCCCATGCATTGAATCTGTTGCGCTGACGTGGCTTGGCAGTTGCACGGCTGCGCTGTCATCTCAGATTCACTGAAGTGGTCCCACTTTCATGTGCGCCCACTTGTATTTCTTTTGTGCTGAGGTGTTAGCCTGTTGTAGCAGCACCCAATTGGTTGCTGGCGCCCTCTTGTATTCCACGCAGGTTCGCATCAAAAATTAGGCACCATAATTAGGGGTGGCAAAACCTGACACGACCCGCCAACCCGACTCTTAGGTGGGTTCGGGTTTGGAAAAAACAAATCCGTTTAATAAACGGGTCGACCCGCCTAACCCGTTTATTAAACGGGTCGGGTTCGTGTTAGGGGTATGCCAACCCGCCAACCTGGCTGACCCGTTTAATAAACGGGTTAGGCGGGTGGGTCAACCCGCCAACCCATCTGCCAACCCGACCCGTCAACCCACCAACCCGACCCGCCAACCCGTCGACCTGCCAACCCGACCCGCCAACCCGTCGACCCGACCTGTCAACCCGCCAACCTGAGAACCCGTTTACTCGACCCAACCCATTTATTAAATGGGTTGGCGGGTCGTGTCGGGTTACCTGTTTATTAAACGGGCCAGGTTCGTGTTTGCCACAGCCGACCCGTTTAATAAACGGGTCGGGTTCAGGTTGAGGTATGCTGACCCGAGAACCCGTCGGGTCACCCGCCAACCCGACACGATTGCCACCCCTAACCATAATAAGACTACTAGGCAAATGGTTTCAACCAAGGCGCCTGATTTTTCAAAGGGAAAAGGGCAAAAGTGTCAAAAAAAGTTAATTAGCAAAATGTGTCATATTTGTAGTTTGTGAACAGTGTTTGTATTGTGTCAAAAGTTAGTGCCATACAGGCATGCAGCCGAGCAGAGCCGAGCTTTACCATAGTTTAAAAAATAATGTATCTTTCACTATTAAAGAGGTAGGGATTCGAACCCCAACATCTTCAAAGTGTGTACAAATGCTCAGACTAGGCTAGCCATTTTTGACTATTATGTTAAAAAAATAATACGTATTCTAAAAACACGGGCTAGGTTATTGTAAAACGTGAAAGATATACTGACAGCAGATTCATTTCCGTGACCTTTAGATGAAAAGTCCAATTCCTGCCCCGTTGGAGAAACACTAACCATTGTTTATATATTTGCAAACATATTTTATATATATTATTTTTATGAGCTTTGTGGCTTGTTCAAGCTTGCTCTTTTATGCAGATCGAGACTGGACTTGTGTACAAGCTCAGCTCATTTACTTTCACAGATGAGCTCGAGCCGAGCTTAAACGGGCCGGAGCCCAACCTAGCTCGGCTCTTTGTGCATCCCTATTGGTATATATATACGTCATTATCCATCTTTTCAAATAATAGTCTTAACTTATTTGAGATTCTAAGATATTATACTCTTGAAGAATATAGATCTTTGTATTTAAATCTAACGGGTTATGAATAAGATTCTCAGACATGAGGGCACGTCACACACTAGTTCGAATCCAAGTTTGAAAATTTTTCAAAAATTAAGACACGACAATGCAGTTTTTTTTTAATCAATACAAAACTATTTGTTGATATTTTAATGCTAAAAATGCATTTTTATTGAAAATATAAAAAAATATTAACACAAAATATTAAAACAATAGATGTACGTGTGGGGTGTCCATGTCAGCATGTCCACTACTAGGGCAGGTTGAAGCTCAAGAGTAAAGGATTTAAAAGCCTTTTGAAAATCTTGAAACTTTGGTGCTGAGGGAATTTTAATCATGCATTTGCTTATATGGAATCTCATACGAGCTTAACTTCAAATTCCTCTGTTAGATGTTGATATTTGATGTAATTAAATGGCTCCTAGTAAGTTCGTACATAAAAACTAAATTTATTTATATTTGGAGTACAAGCGGGTTATTCTACTTGTTTCCATATTATTTGACTTCGACAAAAATTTGGACTATGATTTGAATTATTACATGTATGCATCTGCAGGCATATGTCTTCAACATGAATACAGACATAATTATTTTATAAATGATAAAGTATTTATTCTTAGTGATTATATTATATGATTGTTGGTACTTTTTTTTTTTTTTTACGACAAGGGAACCTCACCAAGAAACCGGTCACTTAATGGGCCCACCACCTTGCAGGCAAAACTCCTGGTTGAGGACACCCAGACTTATAATGTACCCCAACCATGTTTAGAGATAGCAGTAGACCCGGGCAGGAGAGGGGGTGACAAGGTCTTCACTCCTGCCCCCGTCTCAAAATCCTGCCCTCCATCCCTGCACAGGTCTTGATTTTAACCTCCATCCCCGCCTCCATTCTTGTTTCATATCCTCCATGGGGCGAAGTGGGGCAGGACCCCGTTTCTTCTAGGTCCACTGCCATCCCTAAAGAAGAATCAGGGACGGGGCAGGCAAAGTGAAGATTAGAGATGGGGATAGGTAGGGGTGGAAAAAAGCGTAAGTCCATTCCTATCTCCATCCCTGCACGAGTTTTGATTTTAACCTTCATCCCCATCTTCATCTCCATTTCATGTTCTCCATCCTTGGGAGGTGGGGGGAGGGTAAAATTGTAAAAAAAAAATAGCCAGATTTTTTTGTTATATTTTCTAATATCCTGCTACTGACGTTTGAACCTGCAGCATCCCACCATAAGGAAACGTGCACTAA
The DNA here is from genome assembly GCF_984573655.1 of Nuphar pumila. NCBI lineage: Eukaryota > Viridiplantae > Streptophyta > Magnoliopsida > Nymphaeales > Nymphaeaceae > Nuphar > Nuphar pumila. Next base: position 87,369,148 of record NC_143261.1, read on the forward strand.
CAGCTCCTACCAACCACGTGGCGCCCCCGTTGGTAAATATGTGAGTTAGTTAACCTCACTAATATCATATAAAAAAAAAAGTCGCATTATGCTTGTTGCACTCAACTTTCCAAGTGGGGACAATCTACGTGCATAACAGTGTTGTTAAAATTGGTTCACTCGGTGAATCATTTTTTTTTTAAATAAAAAAATAGAATCGAATCAAATCAATCAATCTTGAATCAAACCCTTTTACCATCAGATGGCACGTGTCATTAAAAATACCTAATTTTTAACCTCCTTAACAAATATTAAAAAAATGAAATGAATCGACCTTGAATCAACCCCTTTTGAATCGTCTTTGGGCCGATTCAAACTCATTTTGACATTGGTGGTGCATAATGAAAAATGGTCACTCGGAACTGCAGTGCTCTTAGCCACTAAGCCATACACTGATTGCTGCACATTCCACGCCATGTCCACAGTAGACAAAGCTACCTCCTAGGCAAGATGAAACTGAAGAACATCCAAAGGACCAAAAAAGGCTGTTGATTGCTGCATTCCTTCACATAGGTCTGCACACATGCTGGACCACTGCGCATGGGCTGTTTGAGCTTTGCTCGAATTTTACAGGCCTAGGCTCAAGCTCAAATCGAGCTTGCGATTGAATCCTCAAGCTCGGCTCAATCGAGCTTGCAAGAATAAATATTAATTTTTGTTTTTTCATGGTAACATGTTGGAGTGGGGGTTTGAACTTCTAACATTCATATTTACAAGTCACTGAAAATTAAACCACTATACCAAAAACTAGCATCAGTAGTGAGGTTGAAGGAGGTCGACAGTTGGATACCAGGGGTACATGCCCTTTGCTGCAAGGCTTAAGCCAAATGAAAATCTATATCCTCAGTGGGCAGGGGAGTACTCATGGAGTTGTACACTGCAGACATCGACTTTGGTCCATGGTCAAATATGACACCCTCTTGGTATGTCCAAACCAAAGTAGTGGTTTCTTCACACACACAAAAAGTTGTGATAACAATGTAAACAATAACAGAGGTGGTATCCCATGTGGTAAGCGGGGTTTTATGCCAAGCTGAAGGCCCAGGTTCGAATCCCTCTGCCACATGGGGCTTAAGAGATATCTACTAGGGGTCTGCCTAACCCTAGCTGATATTTAAAAAAACAATAATGTAAACAATATATATATATATATATATATATATATATATATATATATATATATATATATATATATACAGTTGTACTATTTGGTTGCTATGCATCCTCGTGTGAGATTAAGCACGTATATCAGTTCATATTGTATGAGAAAAAAATATTTAATTTCATAGATCTGATTACAAGATATGCATACATGATCTATAACATGCGAAGTCCTATTTCAGCATGTATATCAATTCATATTACATGCTTATGTATAGTATAACATGAAAAAACAATATTTAAATGAATAGATATGCTCACATGACATGCGAAGAGGTTATGTAATATGCAATAATATATCCCAACATGTAAATCAGTTCATATTGTATATATTGAACAACATGAAAAATATATTTAAATGCATAGATCTTCTCACACTACATGCATAGAGGTTATGTAATATGAAAAATTATATTTTAGCATGTAGATCAGTTCGTATTACATGATTATGTATTGTATAGCACGAAAAATATTTAAATGCATAGATCTGCTCACACGACATGCATAGAGGTTATGTAACATGCAAAAATATATTCCAGTATGTAGATCGGTTCATATTGTCTGCTTATGTATTAAATATCATAAAAAAGTATTTACTATATAGATCTGCTCACATAACATGCATAGAGGTTATGCAACATATAAAAATATATCCCAGCATGCAAATCACTTTATATTGCATGCTTATGTATTGAATAATATGAAAAAAATATTTAAATACATAGATCTGCTCACACGACATGCATAGAGGTTATGTAACATGCAAAAATATATTTCAACATGTAGATCAGTTCATATTGCAGGCTTATGTATTGTATAGCATGAAAAAAAAAATATTTAATTTCATATATCTGATCACGCGACATATATAAATGTCATATCACATGTGGAATTATATTTTCAGTATGTAGATCGATTTATATTGCACACATACGTATTGTCTAGCATGAAAAAAAATAATAATTACATACATAGATCTCACTACAAGAAAAACGTTAATTAGCGATAGAAATTTACGATGGAAATAATCCATCGTAATTTTGCGATGGATTAGCGAGAGAAAATTAGTCATCCCTAAAATTGGAATTAGTTGCGGAATTTGTGAAAAAAATATTCTGTCTCAGAATCCGTCACTAATTAGCGACAAAAACGTTCTGTTGCAACTTTGCGACAAAATTTTTTCATCGCTAATCTGTCGCTGAGTAGCGTCAAATTTTGAGACAGAATGTTTTCATCGCTAATCCGTCATTAATTTTGGATACAAATCGATGCAGCTAGGGCACAAAATTAACTCTGCTCTCTCTCCCCTCTTCCGCCAACCGTCGCCGCGCTACTCGCCATCTCTACCCCCGCTCTTCGGCAACCCACCGACAGCTCTCTTCGGAGACCTCGTCGACCACCTCCCTTTGGCCTCCCTTCACCATTCCCCCTCTGTCGCCCCTTTCCCTCGGTTGAGCCGTCTCTCCCGCTCACCGTATTCCAATCACCCAACGTCGATGACCCCCACTCTGCGTCTAACCCACCCTCTCTGCCTTGCCAGCAACCCCACCTCCCTCTCCGGCAGCCTCGCCATGCCTTTAAAAGGGCACAGAGGGCCGAACCCTCTCTGCCTTCCTCCTCTCTCTCCCCGACTATGCATCCTCTCTCACCGTCGCCCTCATCCCTCTTCGCCCTCTCTCCTCTCCCGTCCGACCTCTAGCCTCCAACCGGCAGCCGTCGGAGTTAGGGGTGGCAATCGGGTCGGGTTGACGGGTCGTATCGATGGGTTGGTGGGTCAGCATACCTCAACACGAACCTGACCCGTTTATTGAACGGGTCGGCTGTGGCAAACATGAACTCGACCCATTTATTAAACAGGTAGCCCGACAAGACACGATTAACCCATTTAATAAACGGGTTGGTGGGTTAGCGGGCGGGTTGGCGGGTCGGGTTCGTGTTAGCGGATGGGTTGGCGGGTGGGTTAGCAGGCTGGTTGGCAGGCAGGTCGAGGTTGGGTAAACGGGTTGGCGGGCGGGTCAGGTTTGGGTAAACGGGTTGGCGGGTCGGGTTCGGGTAACCTGCTGGTGGGAGCAACCCATGCATGCTAGCGGAACGTTGCAGTTTCAAAGCCAAATGGCCAAATTGCTTAACTGGTAAGGGTCTGCCTAAACCCAGCTTACCTTACAAAGAAAGAAGAAAAATTATATACTTGGCTGGACTGAATTTCTACTATGCATTTGCACAAGCACATTGGAACATATGTGTCATGCATATGCATAAATACAATTATTTCATATTTTTGGGCATCTTATATCATTTTCAAAAAAGAATAAATTGCAAATAATTTTAGTGAAAGAACCGTGCACGTGCGTGTGTTCTGTATATTGTAGGTGAACCAAGAAATTTTGGGCATGGTATCTTGCCTCGATTGGGGTTTGACAAATGTGTATGACCCGATTATAGTTCAAAGCATGAACCACTATATATTGTTGATAAAAACATAAAAAATTATGCAGGGATAGTGTTATGCAAAAAGAACCAAGCACACGGTTTCACATAACCCAATGTGGTGCTATATGATTATTGGCAAGCAAACTTATTTTGTGATATGTCATGGCTAAATCATGAAACATATACTTGTAACAAGGGGTTACAATACTTATACCTAGAATTATAAAGGTTAATTCTTTTGCGAAGATGATCGGCTCATATACACATCAAATGAGGTTATGCACATTACTGGATCACTCAAATCCGGGTTGATTTTTTTATTTAACTCTCGAGGTGCTATGAATTGCATAAAGAAATGAATTAATAATTGCATACATAACCTAAAATATAGGAGGCTGGGTATACCTAAAAAATGGTATATGTTATCGAACTGTTCTAAGTTGTGGGATTTTAGGTAAAGATGATATATGTTACTGGTTTTCTGGGGTTCTAGGTATACCTGAAAGACGGTGTATGTTACTGAACCCATGATCTACCTTAGAGAGAGTAGATGGTACAAACTTCGTAGGACATTTCTGTTCTTCTGAGAGCGAGTTGTCTCACCTTGTCCCCAATCATCAGAGTTAGGGGATCATAACTACCAATATATCTTAGGTGGTAAGTTCATGTTTCTGTTGAAGTTTTTTGGGATGCATCATATTTTTAGTTTATGTCATTGGGGAGTACTCGGTTGCAGACCGTCCTCTTTGGGTACCCTTACGGTTAGTCACATGAGTTATTAATAACAAACCCTCGTGTGGTCTCAGTCCGCTATGATGTTTAAGCCTGTGCGTACCCACAAAGCGAGTTAAAAAAAAACTTAAATTTATCTTTATGGTTCAAGATAATTGTTTTGGTTAATATTGTGGTTACTTTGAATTATGTTGTGATTTCATTTAAAGTTAACTGTTTTTAAGAATTGCTCTTTTATGACATGCGATATGATATTTTGCAATGATGAGATTAGAATGAACCTTGGCTTTCAGCCGTGATATTAAGTTGTGATGCACATATATTGGCTCACGTGATACTATGCACATTCATATTGAAGTTATGTTTTTTACTCAGATTGAGAGTAGTCTGATCCTCTCCATATTACAATCTTTTTTTCAGGAAATGAATAATAGTTCGGGAGTGATTGCGGGCATCACTGCGGGTGGCGCCATGAAACCAAAATTTCTTGGAGATGTCCAGTTTAAACTCTGAATTTTTTATTTGTCATTTAAAAACTATAAGACTTGATGATTATCTTTGAGTTGTAATAATTTAAAATGATGTTTCTTTTCCCGTTTCGAATGCTTGTAACTCGCCCAAGATACACTTCAATTAGTATTAAGTTTTCGCTATTTTTTTTTGAATTATTGAGTAAATATTTTAGGGCGTCACAAAAAAAAAATGAAATAAACTGAAAAAAGTACAAACTATTTTGCTATTTGAAAAAGATGCAGTCGGTAACATTGAGGTCATGGCAACTTGGAAGCAGATTAGGTCATGCTGAACATGAGTTTTTTTGCTCATGCCAACATCGTGGCTGTCCATTTTGTATTTTGAAAGTTAAAAAGTCAACGGACGTGGCATTCATCCAAAGTGCAAACAGACGGCCACGATGTTGGCATGAGCAAAAAGCTCACGTTCAGCATGATCTGATCTGCTTCCCTGCTGAAGGGCTTTGTGTGTGTTGCCCCCTTGCTTGCATGTTGTTTGTTTCTTTTTACCAAGAGAGGTAGATTTGACATTATCTCTAGTAAAAAAATCTTGGTCAAGAATTAACCCCCAGCCCATGACTTAGCGTTGAGTTTTTGCTTTGTGTGAAGCAGTTTTCTGATGTAAAATAATGGAAAGAAAGGTATCGGGGAATTTGTCAACTTTATCTTTCTTGTTTTTCAGTTTCATCAATTGTTTTTTTTTTACAGAGAAAGCTGGGGTTAGTCTGACCCCTACCAGTTATACAACACGCTTGTCGAGCACCAGAACGTCACTTTGTGTTGAGAGGTTGCAAGTTCGAATCCCAATGGTATATGGTTGTATAACTGGTAGGGGTCTGCCTCACCCCAGCTTTCTCTGTCGATGATAAAAAAAACTTGTAACGTTTTCTTTAGCTTGGTGATATTTAAAATCCACTCTTACCATAATAATTATTCAACAGGCTTTATAAGGATCAACTCAAGCGGGACCTTTATAAAAATTTAAAACTTTAACTATTTACTGAGACAAGATTCTTAATCATATGATTTTGAATATTGATTCGTTAGTAAAAAAAAAAAAAAACCTGCTCTCGGTTTTTAATTGTCAATACACGAACTTTATACGAGAGATAGGTAATTTTCCTTGAAAATAATTTTTTTCCTGAGGGATAGAAAATCCGTCCACACAAAAAACCAATTCAATGCATAACCCCGTTTAGAATTCATTTAAGGGGGGGTAATATTTGCTACCCTCATGGGTAAGGAACCCTTTAGTGAAAAATATAATTTCCTTTTAAGTCTTTTTACACATCTCAGATGGGTTCTACATATTAAGTTTAGTAGTTTAGTAAAAACTGAACTTTGGATAGATATGTCATATTTTATAAGGGTTGAAAAGTCAACCACCTACATTATACTAAATTTTCAAACCTAACCAAAAATATTTTTTTATGACGCAAAACTACAATCGAAGTGTCAATTCTTACTGTTCTCACCATACTGAAGACATCCTTGAGGTCAGATTTTGTTCAAAACAACTTCCCTCTGTATATAAGTTCCAACTAGGTGGTTACTAATTAACCCATGAGGGTAGCAAATACTCTCTCTTATAAGTATCACAACTTCCTTCTTCCTTTGAGGTTTCTCTTACACTATCAAATGAAGGTAAGTTAGTCCTGTTAAACATTTCTTCATTTTTTTTTTGTTAGTTACGTGCAGAAACTGGCCACAAGATCAATGACCTAGCGACGATGTCGGCATGAGCAAAAAAGCTCATGTTCAGCTTGACCTGATCTGCTTCCCCTGAGCAGTGACAACACAAACAGCATCCAAGGCCATACGTTTCTGTGGTCACATGCAAAAAGTCAAAATACTAATATTTGTATAATTGAATATTACTGGGGTGGTAAGATTTAAGCATGGGAAGGGTTCCATCCAGGAAACTTCCTCTAAGAATTGGTTTGGGGGGAGGGGGACCTCCCCTTTTCTTTAGATACTCCCAATAAACACTTTAAGAGAGAGAGAGAGAGGGACTTTTGTCAAAGCGTTTTGACATAGGAATGAATAAAGATAGGGCAAAGAGTTAGGCAAAGATATAGAAAGAGAGGAGGGCTTGTGGCAGCGTTGAAAGAGAGTTAAAGCCACTTTTTCTCTTTGGCCTACCCCTCTTCTTTGGGCTTCCCTACCACACACACACACACACACACACACACACACACATGTTTCCCTTTGTCTCGTTTTTTTTCTTTCTTTCTTGCAAAGCCCAAGGCATGGCAGGCACCATGCACCATGCACCATGAAAATGTCAACCCAAAATTAGGTCCTTGCCTACCATCCAAGTTTTGGCTTCTTACTCTTTCCACATCTCTTTTTCATGCATCACCCCTTTGCGCAAGATGACTCCATGGGGGTCAAGAGGTAAGCTCACCAAGTTTTACGTTGACAGGACAATGACCGTAAGTACAGCATGCAAACGCAGAGCAATTAGGTCTATGATCCTGAGGGTGATTTCTCGGCGTAAATATAAAAAAAAAAAAACTAGGAGGGGTCTGCCTAGCTAACGCCAGGTCTTGGTTAGCTTTTCAAATGTCTTTTTAGGGTTGCAAACTGGATCTGGCTTTCAATGAGGTGACCCAGCTTTCTATTTGGATCTGACTCAGAGCGTACATGGTAGAAATCAGGATCTGGATATGATCAGATCCACTCTGATATTGGATCTGAGGAAAACATATGTATATTGGTTTTCTCGTGAAATAGCTAAAATTGGTGGAGTAACACTTAGTTCCAATCTAGTTCTGAACCTATATACATTTATCTGATTCTGACCCGAATCTGACTGAACCCCACATTAATTATTTATCTCGAATCCAGCCCATTCACCCAGACCATAATTTATGAACCGTATCAAAGCGAATTACGTACATTCAATAGGGTTGGGACTGGATCAAGATCCGATCTTCCCACTTGCACTTCTATGTCTATTGTATCCCTTGATCATGACATTTTAATGAAAGTGCCTACACCACGTCTTGATATTTTATGGATCTGTAACGGGTCGGGTTTAGGTATGCGCGGGTCTAGATTTTATTTGTAAGTGTGGCTCCACAACTGGCTGATCATATCCTACTAGAAAAAGAAGCGGGTGTCAGAAGCGAAGCACAAAGCATGAAATGAGAAGCGAGTGTTTATTGAACGACTTAATACATAAAGCGTGGAACGTATGATTGAAAGTAAAAGGAGAAGCGTTTAGGAAGCGAGAAGGGAATCAAGTTGCAAGTGGTAAAAAAAGGTGCCCCAAGGTGGGGTGGGGCCTTGGCTGCTAGAGGGTCTGTCAAGGTTTGATTCATGTGGGTCCGATGACTGTAGGTATGTCTGGCTGAGCCAGCGCGCCTGGTGCCGGGTGCGATTTCTTGGGGTTATAAATTAAAAAAAGGTGGTATAAAAAGTTAAAATAAAACTTGTGCTTTGAGGAAGACCACGTCCTTTTTAAGTCATTCTTACCAAAAAAAAAAAACCATCACATGCATGGATTTAAAAAATAGAAAACATAATTTTTCAAGAAAAAGGTAAAATTCTTTTAAAAAATGCATTTTTAATACCAAAAATATATTTTTATATTAAAAAAACAAACTGTCCATTCTTTGCAAAGGAGTTTCTCATAAAGTTTAAAGTTTTAGAAGCATCAAATAAGCGCATGGGCTCACACAAACTTGGAGTAATTAAGCTTCAGCATGCCCTCTCGTCAAAATTGATATATATATATATATATATATATATATATATATATATATATATATATATATATATATATATATATATATATATATATATATATATATATATATATATATATATATATACACTAAAATGTGTAAGTGCATGATCACTTTCGAAAATGTCCGTCATTAAAGGTTTTTTTTTCTCATTTTTGCATTAAAGGATGTCTTTTTAGAGATTTTTTTGCTGACCATTCATGAAGCGCGAGATGAACGGTGAGCATGATTAAGCATGGGTTCAACACCTATGCATTAAGCACCTACCCATATATATATATATATATGGGTAGGCCAAGTCAAAGTATGTTAGAATCATAACTTTATTTGGTATTTCTTTTTCAGAGTTAGGTTAGAATATTATTTTTAGAGCTGTGCCTCAAGGTGAAGATCCTCCCACCGGCACCACCAATGCCACTTTTTGCAGTAATAAGCACTAACTCGATCTTATATGTGTACTTTTATTATCCGTTCCTGTTTGTTTGCCTCCGTGTGAGGGGAGCACGGAATAGCAGCAGACGCTGTTTCCGCATTAGCGGGATGCACCAAATCGGTGTCTGCATGTCTGGCGTTTGCGTGGTCGCACGGACGCAAGTGAGGCCCACTATCGGTGAGACAAGATTCAAGGACTCCTTGAATGCTGAGAGAGAGATGTTCATGGATCAGATTTTATTTGATATCCGGTCATATCCGATGATGATCGGACGTGCAGATATGGTTTTTTGTTTTTTTTGCAATCGAATCCCACTGATATTCGGATTTGATAGATATTCTAATCTATTTAGACATAAAAGAAACCGGATTTGGTACGAGCATTTCACCATCCGAATCTGTGGTCCGAATTCGAATTCGTTTAGCCAACATCCGATTGATCGGATATGGTATTGGGTTACATCCGATTCGAATCCGAACGGTTTGTATCGCTAACGTGGGCAGAGGGATAGTTCGGTAGTTTTGTGGAAAAGCGGGGGAAGTTTTGGTTACGGAACCGAACAGTCAACGTGTCCTCCGACGCCCGCACATACACCACCACCGGACCGAATCCAAATGCAAGCGCGGCCGACACGACGGCAGAGAGACAGAGAGAAGGTCAAAGAGGGGGTGGTGTTGTGTTGGGGGCGTGTGGGGGCCCACACGAGTCGCACACGCACGCGACGCATAAGCGGTGGTCGTGGAGGTGGGCCCCCACCTTGGTTGGGTGCGTCTGCCTTCCTGGATTCACTTAAAAGAGAGAGAGAGAGAGAGAGAGAGAGAGAGAGAGAGGAGAGGATGAAAGGGCAAAAAGGGAAACTCCCACCAAAAAAAATAAAAAAAAATAAAAAATGGGGTTCTCGTTCTCTACTCCTCTCTCTCTCTCTCCTTGAGGGCCTTTTTATCCCTTAATTGGGGGTTGGGGTTCGATTCCATGGGCAGCTCTCTCATGGCGTCGTCTGGCATCAGATGCCCCTGTTGTTGGGGCTGCTGCTGCTGGTGAAGGCTTCCTTCTTCTCCTGTTTACCTTTCTCCTGCACCACCAACCCACACACACTCTGCTCTCCTTTTTCTTCACCTTGCTCAAAAACAACCCACCCTGGGACATCATCAAGCAGGTTACCTTGTAAGTCTTTCTCTCTCTGTGCTCTTCCTTTCCTTTTGATGGATTGATATTCGGTTATTTCTAGTTTTTGTTCTCCTTTTGTTGTTTCTTCATTTTGGTTTTTGTTTTTGGTTGGTGATTCTGTTGACTCTGCACATTCTGGTTTTTCTCATCATTGTTTGTGTGTGTGTGGGTGGTTTTTTTTTTTTTTTCTGTTCTCTTTGTGAATGCTTTTTGAAGGTAATGGGTGTGGACATCATGTTTCAGTGCTGGGGTCTTAATGGCATTGGTAAGCTTGCGATTTTCAGGCATGGCGAGTTGGTGGTTGTCTGGGTCTTTTGGGTACCATGAGAGAGAGGTCGTCTGGGTTTTTTGGTTTCCTTAAAGGGGTGTTTGGATCAAGGTTGCCAAACTAGGAAGCGGAAGCGGATGAATAAAAATGAAGCAATTCGAACAAGAAACAAATAAAAACTAAAATAAAATTAATCATTCTTATCATGATTTTTCAGTAAAAGAGTTCAATTTTTGTTAAAATCTAACAATGATGGTGAGCAATTTAGAGAAAGTACATGGGACGTTAGTGGAAGCGGGAGAAGGAATACATGAAAAATATGAAAAGAAACGTGAGAAAAGCATATAGGAAACATGGGAAGAAGCGTGGGGGAATCAAGAAGGGAGGAGTATCACGCTTCAGAAGCGAGTTTCCAGGAAAGTGCGCTTTCCACCTACTTAAGAAGCTTCCGATAACTCTTGTTTGGATGCACCCGCTTATACAAATAAATGGAATAAGCTGGGAAATTGCACTGTGCTCCATAATAGAACATCCCATTTTATGCATCCAAACACCACCTAAAGATTTTACTGTTCTCCACAAATTGGTCCATTTGGAGGGATTTGATGGAATTACGAGGATCATTGTCCTTCCATATCTTGAGATGCACTGATCCATCTGTTAGAGCATCTCAATCAGAAATATATTGCGTGGATTTTGTGGATGATCATATGATTTGGAGCATAGCCTTTGTGTATTTGATGAAATAATAATTTTTTTTGGTAGCGTATATGGATCCTTGATTTTTGGAGGTAAACAAGTTCACAAACCACATGCTCAAGTCGGCTACCAGACCAAAATTTCTCTTGTTCAGTCTGTTGATGGTAGACATCATACGGAAGGTTTGCTTTCCACTATGCTAGGAGGAAGCTATTTTTTTAAACATCTTGTGTCAGCTCAATGGCTTCCTGAACTGGAATGTACTTATACATTCTACAGTGGTTCATGATTTCTTAAGTTAAGTGGTATCATGCTGCCTACTAATGGTTAAAGTTTAATAGATCTTTTTATCGAGGGCTTATGATTTTGTTGAAACTGTCCTGCACGTGATTGATGAACAAAAATTATCGCAACAATTATAGTTAGAGGTTGATGGATCCCTTTCACACTAATTATTTTTGGAATGGAAAGGTAATAAAACTTTATACCAGATTGTCTTTTTGCCTTTATGATTAGTATTTCTGAAATGGATAACTTGCAGGCCTGTGACGAAGGTCTTTTTGCCATAAATGGAATTTGATCTCAATTAAACTGCAAACAATTTTGTTGGGAACCAAGATGAGTAATCAGAGAGGGAGACTGGAGTGGAGCATTTTTTTCCTAATCACATTCACAATGTCACATTAATTTTGTACTTACCTTTCTCTAGGTGCTTTCCATGATCTTGAACTTATATCATCAGAATTGTTCTATTGAATGAGAGACCCAGATGGATTTTTGGCTTCATTATCATCTAAGGTAATATTGCTAGTTGGTACTGTGTTTCAAAATGATATTCCCGACAGCTGTGTTGGCTTCTCTACATATGCTTGAAGGGCTTTATGATGATGATGATGGTGTTGATTATGAATATGGTTTGGCAAGTTTCTGTGCTTTGGTGCTTTAATTTTCAAAATGTGTGTCAGCTGTGGCTTAGGGTGAGGTATCAAAATAATCATGTCTGGAATTTATGAATGTTGAACAAAGCCTCCTCAAAGAAGCGGTTACCTGCCGTTTAAAGCCTTCCATATGCTTTTTGTTATTCTCTAGTAGTTGTTACAAAATGTTAAAAGTCTGATTTTTTTTTCACTCTGATCATTTTCACAACAGGTGGATGTGTGTGAGAAATGTTCAGGTGGTGGTGCATTTAACAAGCATTCATATAATAGGGACCATATCTAAATTACTGAACGCTTAGACAATGTGATGTATCACTCATGCTTTTCATTGTGTGCATTTTGTTCTATTTTGAGGGAATGAAGGGATATCACTATTTCAGCCATTAGACTTTTCATTTTTCTTGTCTTGTTGCAAGCTGTTTGTGGAATATTTGAGGCTATTACCTTGACATTTAGTTTCACTGACCTAGTTCATGTCAAATGGCCCTCTAAATTTTTGCATATTCTTAAAGTGTTTGCTTTAACAGAGTACGCACACAAAGATAAGAATCTGAAAGGTTGCTGATTGAGCATAGATATCGGTTTTGAAAGCAAGTTTATAGCTGATTGAGCGTAAATACTTTTCATGATATTTCTTCCACTGTGGAATTGAAAATAGAAGGTTGGTCATATGGTTTAAATTGATTCTGAAGCCGCAGATCCACCACAGTCATCCTTTTATCATTACCTAAAATAGGAAACCTGAGGATTTCATTTTTCTGTTGTTTCAAGTCATGCAAATAACTGATATGGGTTTTTAAGATCAGATCCAAGATCTCACTATGTACCAATTGTCTAAGTCTGATTCAGTAATTGAAATGACCTTCGCAACCTAAGAACATTGGTAAGGCACCTGAGTCAAGCTTACTTGATTATGAATCTGAGTTGAATGAAAACCTATTGGTCTTGTATCAGGTCCATGAGTTGTCTGTAACAAGTCTGACATCATGAGGCTTAGAAAAGGGTGGTGCACATAGCTAGTCACAAATTTAATCCCCTGTTTGTCATGTTCTCGAATAGTCTTCTTAAGTTTGAACTTGGAAAAGTATATGCGTTAAAGTATGTGGATATTCTCCCACACATTATCTTCTATAGATTCAATTTGTGATTGTATTTTCTTGTGGAATAATTTTGCCAATTGATTATGAGCATTTTTTTTGCCTAATTTCAGATGAATACAGAATTCTTTTCTATGCATCAGAGATCAAATACCACCTTTTATGAACGTGGTGGTCCAAGGAAGAGGAAGAAAAAATCCAAGGATAATCCCCCGCTAGAGTGTGCACAAAGGCCCAATAATGAAGTACCATGGTGTGACTTGGATGATGGTGTGCTTGAGCTGATTTTAGCAAGGCTGCCAGTCTCTGACTTCTTTCGTTTTCGTTCAGTGTGCAAAGGATGGAGCTCTTTGATCCGATCACCAAGCTTTCTTGCAGCATGTAGTGAAGTGAGTTTGCGGGGTCCTTGGTTCTACATGCTTGATTTAAAATCTGATAGTGGTGTCGTCTATGACATGGATGTTGCTAGGTGGCGCCAGATCAATTTTTTGTCTGCTCTAACTGGTCCTGGAAAGTTGATTCCTGTGGCAGCTGCTGGTGGTCTTATATGCTTCCGGTCACCAAATGGTGATTTATCTGTATGTAATCCACTCACTGGATCATGCCGGGAACTGCCACCTCTGAACTCAGTGTATCCTATTCATGCAATTTCCATGCATGCATATAAGTCCTCGTACAGGATCGTGGTAACATTTGGAGAAATATTAAAATTTGGAGTAAAAGTGTATACATCTTCAGAGAAGCAATGGGTTGAATTGCCTGTGAGTGGCAGCATAGAAGATGTAGCCAGCAAACTGTTTGAGAAGCAGTCGTCTGTTGCCTATGATGGTGGTGCATACGTTATAGCTGGTCCTGGCTTAGGCGATGTCCGCCTGAATCTGACAAAGGAGTTCTCTGCTGTTGGTGGTGAGGTGATTCACTTCCTCAATGGCAATGGCAGGGTGGTTGCCTGTGATACCCGGAAAGGGATGATGTACAGTTTCCCTGCAATTCTCCCCCCTGAGTTTGAATACTCGGTTGATCTTGTTGAATGCAGGGGAAGGGTGCTGCTGGTTGTGCTTCTGGAGATGATGGAGACTGCAACCATCCGGATTTGGGAATTTCGACAGGGAGAGATGGAGTGGGTGCAGGTCTTAGCAATGCCACCAGCTATGTCTAACACGTATTATGGAAAGAAGGCTGATATTAATTGTGTTGGCTATGACAATTTTATAATGGTTTGCATCAGCTCCCGGCGATTCCATCGAGTTGTGCTGTGTAATGTTGTAGATAATTCGTGGGTAGAGTTGCCGAGGTGTTATGTTCCTGGCAGCCGGAGAATGAAGAGGTTCATATCTTGCTTCTGCTTCGAGCCTAGGATTGAAGCCCGTGTTTAAGTGTTGAATGTGTAGCATAGGATTACAGTTTAAATTGACAAATCTTCTGTCCCTCCAACACTAGGATTCACAGATGACTTGGTAAGTTATGCTATTAACTGTATGATTATTTGGATGCCAGATTGAGAGCACAAGTTTTTTGTATATTCATTTGGTCTTCACATGATTTAAGACGGATTCATGCAGCTGAGATGCAGGAATGTCTAGGGTAAAAATGTTTTGTTTGTGCGTGTCCATGTATGCTGCCTCCTGCTGCTTAGTTGAGAGATGGTAGCTTCATGATTTTTGTCCTTTTGTAAAATCTAAAGACTTATTTTAACATTCTGCCTTGGCTATCCCATGAGACTTTCGGTACAGTGGAATTCTTTTTTAACGTAAAGAGAGTAGGAGTCGGAATAGCTAAAAAACTACAGTGACGGTAATTTTGTATCTTTCCTCACAGCGTTTTAGCTTTTGTAGATAACTTTTCTTTTACTAGAGGATCCCAACATTTGATTTCTTGTCAGAGGGGGATCTTGTAATAAAGACGGGTTCTAAGTAAATTCATTACTGCTGTTTGGAGAGAGAGAGAGAGAGAGATGGGTGTAAACTGTAGGCTATCTATTGATGATAATTTGTTATGCCGATAAAAGCATGTAACAGTTGTCTATACAACAACAACTACTATGCTTTCATCCCAAAACACTTGGGTCGGCGATATGAACCAAAAAAGAAAATCATTCTGGGTCTTTCACATGAATCCTTCTCCTCGGTAAGGTTCAAAGCATTCATATCCTTTTCTATCATTTCCATCCAAGTCTTTCTAGGTTTACCCTAACCTCTTTTAACTAATATGTTTTTTCATTTTTTCATCCTTTTAACTGGAGTATCATTAGGCCTTCGCCGAATATGTCCAAACCATCGTAAATGATTCTCTCTCATCTTATTTTCAAAGGGTGCAACACCTACCTTCTTATGTGTCTTCTCGTTTCGAATCTTATCTTTTATTGTATTTTCACACATCCATCTAAGCATACGCATCTCAGCTACACTCATTTTTTGAATATGATGTCTCTTGGCAGCCCAACATTTTGTACCATATAACAAAGCGAGCCTAATAGTCATCCTATAAAACTTTTCCTTCAACTGCAATGACATTCTACGATCGCACAACACTCCAGTTGCACTTTTCCATTTCATCCACCCAACCTTTATCCTATGATTTACATCTCCATCAATTTCTCCATACTTTTGATCGATAGATCCCAAATATTTGAAACAATCATCCATCGGTATTTCTTGCTCACCAAGCTTCACTACACTCCCATCACTACTTCGTTGCTTACTAAATCGACATTCCATATATTCTGTCTTACTCTTACTCAACTTAAAACCTCTTGCTTCCAATGTATGTCTCCATAATTCTAACTTAGCATTAACCTCAGCTCTAGACTCATCAATCAAAACAATATCATCAGCAAACAACATACACCACAACACATTTTCTTGAATTGATCTCCTCAGCTCATCAATTACTATAGCAAATAGGAAAGGGCTTAAAGCAGATCCTTGATGTAACCCGACCGTTATAGGAAAATTGGTTGTCACCCCTCCACAAGTGCGAACATTGGTTACTACTTCTTCATACATATCTTTAATTATACTAATGTACTTGAGAGAAACACCTTTCTTCATCATTGTCCACCAGAGAACGTCCCTAGGTACTCTATCATATGCTTTCTCCAAATCAATAAAAGCTATATGCAAATCTTTGTTCATCTCTCTATATCTCTCAATAAGTTGTCTAAGAAGATGTATAACTTTCATAGTTGATCTTTCAGGCATAAAACCAAATTGATTCTCCGATATCATGACAACCTTCCTCAACCTAGATTCAATCACCCTCTCCCAAAGTTTCATAGTATGACTCATGAGTTTTATACCACGATAGTTTGTGCAATCTTGTATATCACCCTTATTCTTATATAGAGGCACCAAAGTACTCTTCCTTCACTCATTAGGCATCTTATTTGTCTGCCAAATCTTGTTAAAAAGATTTGTCAACCATTCTAAATCTTTCTCTCTCAAGCATTTTCAAGCCTCGATAGGTATACCATCTGGGCCAACTGCCCTTCTTGATTTCATTTTCTTTAAAGCCTCTACAATTTTTTTGTTTTGAATCTTGCCCATAAAGTCACGATTCATCTCATGAAAAGGAATGAAGAAGTCTCCAAGATCCTGAGCATGACTTTCATTAAATAGCTTATCAAAATAATCTTTTCATCTCTCCTTAATCTCCTCATCTTTGACTAAAACCCTTTGCGTTTCATCTTTGATACATCTAACCATACCCAGATCCCTCGATTTCTTATGTCTCATCTTTGCAAGCTTATAAATATCATTCTCGCCCTCTTTGGTATCCAACTTGTTATAAACCTCCTTATATACCTTATCCCTCGTGTTTCGAACTACTTTTTTAGCTTCCTTCTTTGCTATCATATATTTCTCCAAATTCTCATTATCACGACTCTTACTTGGATTTCTATAACACTCTCTTTTAACCTTAATAGCTAATCTGACATCCTCGTTCTACCATGATGTATCCTTAACTAGCGGTGCACCGCCTTTAGACTCACCCAATACCTCCTTAGCCACCTTTTTCATGCCACCTGTTATCTTATTTCACATTGATTCTGAATCATCCTTGAGACACCAATCAACTTCCTTAACTATCTGCTCTATATACATTCCTTGTTTATCTCCTTTCAGTGCCCACCACTTAATTCTAGGATTTATCCTATGTCTATCCCTTTTGCGGCATCGTCTAATTCTAAGATCTAAAATTAAGACTCTATGTTGTGTAGCTACACTTTCCCCCGGTATAACCTTACAACCGATGCAACAACCCCTATCTCTCTTTTTAAGTAGGAAAAAATCTATCTGACTCGTATTAACTCCACTTTTAAATGTTACTAGGTGGGACTCCCTCTTCCTAAACCAAGTGTTTGTTAAGATCATATCATAGGACAAACCAAAATGTAAAATCCTTTCTCCACTTTTGTTTCTTTCTCCTATACCATAGCCTCCATGAATACTCTCAAATCCATCCCTACTAATGCCTATATGTCCATTAAGGTCACCGCCGATGAAAAGCTTTTCTCTATAAGATATCCCTTGTACTACTCCATCTAAATCTTCTCAAAATTGATGCTTAATGGAATCATCTAAACCTACTTGAGGTACATAAATACTAATAATATTAATAATATTCGTACCTAATACTAATTTAATAAGTAAAATCCTATAACCCTTCCTACGGACCTCAACTACATTATCTATAAACTCATGACTCATAACAATCCCTACTCCATTCTTATTCCTATTTATTCCTGTATACCAAATCTTATATCCCCAAGGTTCTATCACTTTTGCTTTCTCACCTACCAATTTGGTCTCTTGTAGACATAAAATATCAATCTTTCTCCTACACATAACATCTACTAACTCTACCAACTTACTAGTTAAAGACCCTATGTTCCAAGTGGCTAACCTAATTTTATGGTCTTAGACTAACTTCTTTACCCCCACCCGTCCAACAGTTATATATATATATATATATATATATATATATATATATATATATATATATATATATATATATATATATATATATATATTTTTTTTTTTGCCCCTCCCTAAATGATATTCTTCACAGAGGAAAAGGATATTATGGTGGGTATATAAATACCTCCTTTTATAATGATACTCTTCGGAGGGATAATTTGGGTATAAACTCTATGAAAGTTAAAGATAGGATATTGTCTTGGGTGTATTTCTTGTCAATCTTTTTTTATTGATACAAGAAATATGAAAAATGATTACGAAACTACGATTAAAAAGTTCATGGCATGCAGTTATAAAAATAGCTTATAATCTAAGGGTTATGACCATTATCTTGATAATTTGCCCTACACTAATACTAGTGTGACCTTTGGGAAGACTAAAAGCAATAGCAATTTACAATTATAAAGTATTTCGTATGACATTTATTATTGGTAGAAATGCCGTAACAAAGTATTTTGTAGTTAAACCCGCTGTTAACTTATAGGTTTAAAAGAAACGCTATAGCAAAGTATTCTGAGAGACTTGACATCCTTGGTTTAAAATACATTAATCGCAAAGTGGCTATAATATCCATAAAATAAGCCCTATCCCGTTGCTATAATATCCATAAAATAAGCCTTATTCCATGCAAATCTACCTGACCCTACGTCCCTTCAAATCAGCCTTATCCTAGCTAAATACAACAAAAGGCTAATATACTTAATACAAGCTATAATTGCAAATTGCTATTGCTTTTTGCCTTCCCAGAGGTCACACTAGTATTAGTGTAGGGCAAATTATCATGGTAATGGTCATAACTCTTGGATTATAGCCAGAGCCGTACCTGTGTTTTATGGGGCCTGAGGCGGAGGGAAAAAATGGCCCCCCTATTAATAGTAGGAGTTTAGGGGCAACGCCTCCAGATTTTTTTTAAAGAATTAAAATAACAATAAAATTTGCATTCACATTAAACAAATATAATATTCTAAATATTTATATTATATTAAATAAAAATTGAAGAAGACGAGGGGGCATATGGGTTTTTAATGTTTAATCGGATCCGGGTTGGGTAAAGGATCCGAGTCTAATCCTTTAACAAAACATTTTCTAAACAAATGGGAAGCTCAGGCCTTAAAAATGGGCCCCTAAATTTTTTTTTGGGCCAGGGGCCCTGAGGCCCAAGCCTCATTGGCCTCTTTACAAGGGTTCGGCTCTGATTATAGCTATTTCTATAACTGCAGGCCATGAACTTTTTAATTGTAGTTTCGAAATCCTTTTTCATATTCCTTGTATCAATAAAAAAAGATTGACAAGAAATACACCCAATACCTCTATCTTTAACTTTCATAGAGTTTATACCCAAATTATCCCTCTGAAGAGTATCATTATAAAAGGGAGTATTTATATACCCACCATAATATCTTTTTCCTCTCTGAAGAGTATCGTTTAGTGGGGCATTTTACGAAAACTAGTGTGAACTACGATTTTCATGGATTTTTTGTTTTTTGTTTTCTCTTTAATCTAACCATACTGACATGATCTACATGTTTGGTTTTATAAGATCCCGTTTTTTGAATCATTCCATTTTGATGCATAAACTTGATTTTTTAAGCCTTTAAAATC
The DNA here is from genome assembly GCF_984573655.1 of Nuphar pumila. Classification (NCBI taxonomy): domain Eukaryota; kingdom Viridiplantae; phylum Streptophyta; class Magnoliopsida; order Nymphaeales; family Nymphaeaceae; genus Nuphar; species Nuphar pumila. The sequence continues at coordinate 87,388,957 of NC_143261.1, forward strand.
AATGGCTCATAATCTTCATAAATATTCAAACATTAAAAAATCAACAAATTTTTTATGGAAAATAAAAGATCCAATGGTCGATTCTTAGCAAATTCACCATATCAAACCCATCCACACGGTTGGATTTGCAAAAGAAGTGTTGGAAATGCCCATATTTCAGAGAGAGAGAGATTTGTAAGCTGTAGGCTGTAGCTATTGGTGGGCTGGCTTCCATGATTGGCTATACCATTAAAGTTACGTAACAACTCTACAAGAATAATTTTTACACGCTTCTCCGCTCCAGGTTTGCCACTCACGCCTCTGTCCTTGTGGGTTTATATGCAAACAATCTTCAGGGCACGTCTTAATTTTGGATTGGGTTAGAGATGAAGCCTGTGGTGCTCTTGTAACCCAGTGCATTTTTGTAATGTCTTTGATGGAATTTTAGTCACCATCATCATCGCGTACTCTGTTCTACATCCGCCAAGAGCATAATAAACTTCGTCCTTATGCAAATTCTCTCCTTTTCATTCTTAGATTTTGCATTGTGAATGACTGATATACTTCTCTTTCTCTAAAAAAAAAAAGACTATTTTGAACTAGGGGTATCTAGAATTGGATTCTACCATTGCCTTTTAACGACAATGGTGTGTGAATCGGATTCTTTTGGCCTCCCTCTTTAGATGAATTGCAAATTTGGGGTCTTACTCCTTTTCTTTGGTTGGAAAGGCCAGAATAATGCAAAAGATATTTTGATATTGTGAAAAATTGCGTGGTTTTATGGCCAAGTATTTTGTTAGTATGAAAATTGTCACCAATGACAACCGGAAAAATCAACGATGATCAATGGCAATTGCCAAAAAAATGTGGGGACACCGGAATCAAGATAAAAGGTTTGAAACAAAGAAAAAAGGGAAATTGAAAGCGAAAGAAAGTTGGTTCTACCTGGAATCTGGAACATTTTCAAACCTTTTGTGCGGCCTTCTGTTAAAGATTTCTTTTTTGATAACCAGCATATGTTATATATTCATTCACTGAATAAAGGCATTTAACGGTGACGAGAACATGTGGTGTAAGTAGACATACCAAGTCTTTCATTGATGTCGGACAAGGCTCCATGATTTAAAGCTCCTTTGAATATTAAGCTCAGGAAAAATTCTTTTTTCTTTATATATATATATATATACCCTTCCCAATGGGCGTTTTATTGGATTGTTGGTGTTTTTTTCAAAATTTTGATCATACAGAGGTAGTCTTTGGAAGATGATCGTATTATATGGCAAATATGACACATTTTCTGAAATACCTTACAAATTTGGATATTCTCTCCATGTTCAAAATTGTAAATATCAGGATTTAAAAAGACCTTTTTACGCTTTGCATATGCAATTTCTTAAATATATATGAATTTTCTCTCAAATATGTGACTATTTTCTGCATATGTTCTCAAGTCTGTATCTTCCCTCTTCAAAGTAAAAAATGTGTTTTAGTAGTTGTTGGAAAGATGAGACATAGGCCTATAACTTTCATGTTTTGAGTCAGAGCTGAAAACCCATTTAAGGTTCTCATTTTTAGCTCCAAAATTAGATTACAAGCATGCTCTGTAGACTGAAATAAGTGCGACTGCACCTTTTTGGTCTGTTCTAAGCAAATTTTCAATCACATGTGCTAAAAAATGAAAAAATAAAAAAATAAAAAAATAAAAAAATAAAAAAATAAAAAAATAAAAAAAAAGACAGAGATAGATCAGGGCGTACGTTAACTTTTCAATGCCACTAAGATCACCTTGATCTGATGAGCAGTTAAAGAGAACCGCCATATGAAAGCTAGATTGTTCGATTGTTCCAGTCTACAGAGCGTGCTTCAATTTTGGTTTTGGAGCTAAAAAATGAAAATCCTACAAGTGTTTTCGACTCTGATTCAAAACAGAAAAGTTATAGGCAAATGTCTCAGCTTTCCAAGAACTATAAAAATGCAAATTTTTGCTATCGAAGCAGAGATATACAAACTTGAGAACAAAGGCTATTCTACCAAAATTATAAATGTGATTTTTGCATATATTTTATCCAATTTTCTCTTAAATATATACAAATTCCTCTTATATATGTGATTTTTGTTTATATTTTATGCAATTTCCTCTTAAATATATGTGATTTTATTTTAAATATATGCGATTGTCTCTTATATATGGATTTTTTCTCCTAAACATGTGATTTTCTCTTAAATATATGTGATTTTCTCTGAAATATATAAGAGTTTTATATTATACATACAATTTTCTCTTAAATATATATGATTTCCTCTTAAATATATGCAAAGTTTCTCCTATGATTTTTTCATTCATGAAAATTATATATATTTAAGAGAGAATCATATATTTGAGCAAAAATTGCATACAAAAGAGAAAAATTGCATATTTTTAGAAGGGAAATTGCATATATTTAAGAGAAAATTATAAAAATTATATGTAAAATTTGCATATATAGGAGAAAATCATATATATATTTAAGAAAAAAACATAGCAAATATATGTGAAATTACATATATATTTTTTGCAAAACAGTCTATATTCTCAGGTCTGTATATCTCTGCTCCAATGTTGAAAGCCTACATTTTTACATTTTTTGAAAAGCTGAGATATAAGACTATAACTTTTTTGTTTTGAGTCATGATCTATAGACTGGAACAACTAAATATTATATATATATATTTCATATGACGTTTCTTCCCAATTGCTCATCAGATCAAGGTGATCTTGGTGACGTTAAAAATCTAACGTCCTAATATATTTTTATTTTTTTATACTTTTTTTTTATTTTCAGAAATGTGGCTGAAAAATAGTATAGAACAAATAGAAAAAGAGCAATCATGCCTGTTCTAGCCTGTAGAGCATGTTTATATTATGATTTTGGAGCACAAAAATAAGAATCCTAAAAAAGTTTTCGGCTTTGACTCAAAATAGAAAAGTTGCATGTCTATGTCTCAGCTTTCTAACGATTAAAAAAATATAAGTTTTTGACGTTGGATCATAGAGATACAGATCTGAGAATATAGACGATTATGTAAAAAATAGTCATATTTGAGAAAAAATTTGCATAATTTAGAAATCTCATGCAAAGGATAAAAATGTCTTTTTAAATCTAGATATTTGAGATTTTGGACGTGAGAAGAATACAAAAAATTATAGGTTTTTTAGGAAAATATATCAAATTACTTGTACAGTACAATTATTTTTTGTGTAATCTATATGCTTGTTTTTATCGGAATCAGTTCTTGAAGTATTTGATTCCGATGCATGGATAGATTTTTAAAAGTTTCAAAATTAATGGCTTACAATTTTCATAAATTTTCAATGCTCTAAATACCATTTTTTCTATCCAAAATTCATGATCCAAGTGCCAATTTATAGTAAAATTTTGAAAAAAATACCAAAAAAAATTCATTGGAGAGGTTTTCATTCCCTCTCTCTCTCTATATATATATGATCCAGAATGTTAGATGCGATCAAACGCACCCAACACATCCATGTTTTTTTTTGACATTTACCTGCGGTCCTGGACCACTCCTAAATGTCAAAAAATGTAAAAAAAACACATGCCGGTCTGAATGATTTAATGTGGGACGGGATGGGTCTCTCTCTCTCTCTCTCTCTCTCTCTCTCTATATATATATATATATATATATATATATATATATATATATATATATATATATATATATATATATATATATATATATAAAAGTCTCGAAAACGTTGTGATGGTTGGTCAGCAGTAGTGGAGCTGCATGCTAAGCATACAGTGCCACTGCATAAAAGATGATGGGGGGTTGTTGGGAGGTTTGGTTAAGCAAAGATGACCTCTGTTCCTGTTTACTTGGCAGAGTAAATTTGTCTTTAGAGTCAGTCATACGTGATCTTTAGCCAAAAGGTTCGAATCAATGAAATGACAAAAATGAGTTCTTAGATGTATCCAAATCATAGTCACACATGTCGCCAACTTTTTGAAAATTCAAATTGAGATATTGGCGATATTGCACCGGTAAATACATGATATTTTCAAAATATTGCCTGCCTTTAAAATATCACGTAAACCTGATATTAACACAATAAAACATTTATTGCCAAGTTTTTATATTATTATATAATTACATTATATATATATATGTTATCAATTATACAAACTGATATTTCTCCAGATTCACTAAAGAAAAAAGCATTTTTTTTAAGTATCACGAAGGTTGCCCTCGTCAACATTCTCCCAAGAATGAGACTTGTGACTATAATGCAAATGATTCCTGACCAATATAGTTTGGAGGCTTCTGATAACGGCAATATTTCTATTATAAAAGATTGTTATAACCATATAATACTCCTTACAAAGGTGTTTGATTGGCTGGACAAACGCTACCCAGATGCACCAGGCACTGTTTGTCCAGGACCCGTGAGTCTCGTGCATCCTGCCAAACTGCACAGCATGGGACAAAGCGATAGCGGTCCCAACATGGACCGCTTTGTCCCCACGGCGGGATTTGTCCTGCGTGTCAAACATGCTCTAAGGGTGCGATTGAGTGATTTAGGTCATTTTGGAGATCTCAGGTCGCATGACCTAAAATAGGCCACATCCAACCTTGAGCCACGTGTTGGTGGATCTATTGAAGCATTCAACACAAACTAAAGTATATTGAAAAGATATTGAACCATTCAAAAGCAGCCGACCTACTCGTCTTGTATTTTTCTGTCACTGAAATCTGCCTAGCTACAGAGTTCTCTCAGTGTATGCCAAAGCAGGGCCACGGTCAATTACATCATCAATAATATAAGCAAAAAAAATCTCTACCTTACTCCTAGTCCTATGAAGCTATGCTAGGAAGATAACCATATAATAAAAAATAACAAATTAAAATTCAATACATCAAGGAAATAAAACAAGGGTTTTCATCCATCTCTCTAATCCCCTACATAACAAGTATTTATAGAAAAAATAAAACCCTAATCCTACTTTTAGATCTTGGATAGATTCAATATCCAAATACAAAGATAAATAAACTCTAAAATGGATCATTACGAACTTACCTAGATGTGTTTAATTTCTAGCTTTCAAATTTTAAGAACCAAGAAATTAAAAGATAAATAAAGGAATTGCAGAAGCCCTCCAGGTAGTGGTTGGGAGGAGGTATTTGAAAGAAACTAATGAAAAGTCCCCTGATAAAAAACAGAAAAAAAGAACTAGTGGAAACGATTTGGCAGGAGATCAAGGCAGGCTATTTGAGGAAATTGGGATTCCTTTCCTTGTCGAAGAGCACCTATTGAATCTTCCAAGAATTGAGGTAACCAGATTATCTATCTTGTTGGGGAGGCTGCTGAGAAGATGAGGGATGACTTTGTATGAAGTGAAATACTCCATTCTTACAATAATAAGAGCACCAATAATCATTCTACTTCTCAAATGCCATTTCCCTTGCTTAAAGGATAACCATTCACCACCAATGAGGCATTGTTTTTCATTTCAAAATCAAATAATGGCATTTAGATTTGCACCCGAAAAATGATGATCGCACTATAAGGCTAAAATGATGTGTTTCCTAAAATGCCCCACAATTTACTAAATCCATTGAATGAACAATATTGCAGGTTCATAATTTTTTTCTTGTCGCTTTTATCCCTCATAGGTGCGAATTTTCAATTTTCGCACGTCATGACACTAAAATAACACCCACAAAACTCATCAACAAAATCACATATGAGGTTGCAAAATTCTAAAAAAAAGTTTGTGAAATTTTAAATAATTTATGAAAGTCCAAATAATTTACGAAACTTGTCATGAGTTTCACAATGCACGTTGCAAAAATCCTTTATAGTGTTGCAGCAGTTTGTATCTTACGAATTTTAGAACATGGTAATGCAAAATTTCTTACAAATATTATAAAAGTAAAGCTAGGGTTTCTGAGAAACTAGGTTTTTGTGGTATCCAACTAATGAGAAATTATGATCATTTTTCACGGTCAAGCGGCGGTGGTGAGAAGATCAATGACATTTCGCTGGTGAAAAATCATCGACGACCAGAAGATCAGTGAAAAATCATCAACATCGAAAAAATCATCGACAGTGAGAAGATCGACAACACTTTTAGATTTGTCATTTGCATTGAAAGGTTAGGTGTCATACAACATCCTGCAATGAAGATCATTGGTACTGGTTTGTTCAAGTGGTTCCACATCGTTTTGCAGTGATTCTATCAGCATTAACTATTGAGAACAATGGGATGTTTGATAGAGGAGTAAGCTCAATAGCTGGTGGTTGAGATAAATACACATTATCCACAAGATTTTCATCATTCTATTCTTGTACATCACATCAGAATCCCACTTGATGTTTAGCTATGCATCCTTCAACATGTTTAACTTTGTAAACATTGTCAATTCATGTAGCTTTACTAGAAACTAAGTAAATGTTGCCCCAATATAACATTGATTGAACACCATCATCGTCCAAGAGACATATCTATATATCTTTGTCATCTAATTTTATAGTGCACTTATACCGAAGGACCATTAACTCTTTCATATATCTAGTTTTATGAGACATTAATGCTATAAATTCCTTATAGTGCTATTTTTAGAGATCATTATAGATCTCTAAAGAGGTTGCTTAATGCTACAGTAATTTACAAATACCATTTCACCAGTCATCATAACTGTCTATACCAACCACACAACGTATCACTTAGTTAATAAATCTGAAAACCAACAACCTACAATAAACCACAATACCCCATACAACCAACTCCTATTCAATGTTTGTGCACAATCAACCCTAGCCCCAATCAAATAAAGATAAATATTGACAAAACCATTGAATATTGACAAGCAATAGACAAAAATAAGTAACTATATGTGCATTGATATATGACAAAAAAAAATTGAGGAAGCTAACAAGCAAATCGATGAGTGGTTTTCGCGAAGTCGCCGCCCACTAGAATGTTGTTGAAATGTCATCAGAAGATCATCGAGATATTGGAGACCATTGGTTGTTGACCACAAGAACACTAGGTGTTGTAAAAATAGGACATTCAGATGAAAAAAAGACTGTGAAACAAAGAATCATTTATATGTGACAGATCCACTATCGAACGTCGAACCTATTCCAACAGCTCGCACTCGAATCGTGGGGATTGCTGAAATACTTTCTATCAATAGATACTCACTATATCAATATCGATTAGATCCAAGATCTCTTATTGAATTTCTCTTTCAATGAGCATTCTTAATATTATGCCTTGAAGAGGACTTGAACCTCCACGCTCTTTAGAACGAGATTTTGAGTTTCACGTGTGTAAAAACCCAGTGTTCGTTGTTGTTGTTTTTGTTTTTTTTATTTATTTTGAATTTAAATGTTAAGGTTAAGTTCTCATATTTTTCTGTACATGTATATTTTTACATGGATCGACCATTGATGGGCAAAATCGCCTTTAAGGTTTATGAGTATAAGGCATAGATATAAAATAACGATTCTGGCCAGCATGATTGGAATAGTAAAATCCCTTTCCTTCTTTGTCTTAAGTTATTAAAAACAATTAATTAAAAGGTGGATTTGGTTAGTGATTTAATGACCCCTAATTTAAGTAGGTGAAGATAGAAGGTTGGATTTTAAGGAGGTAAGTAGCACACGTTTTGGAAACTTTATTTAGAAAGAGAGCTACTGTAGCAAGGAATGTTAGTAAAAAGAATTTATTAGATGGCTAGCATAAGGAAAGGAGGTGGCTGGAAGATTGGGTTGACTCATAAAATTAACAACGTAAAGGAAAGGTGACCAGAAAGGAAGAGAGAGATAGTGGTGAAAAGGAGGTAACGTTGAAACAAAAAAAAAGGGATTTGTTTTGTTGTAAAAGAGAGAAGGAGACGTGGACTGCATCCTCAAACAAGCTTTTAAAAAAAAAGAGAGAGGGGGAAAGAGAACTGGAGATCGATAGAGGAGCTTGAGCCACGGAGCGTGTTGATCACAACCTTTTTGCACAAGAGAGCGAAGGACCGGAGCGATTTAAAAAAAAAAAGGTACGGTGGTTCAGATTTTAGCTTATGATTATGTGCAGCATGCATATAAACTATAGGTTTTTGAGGAAATTTAAAACTGTATTTACTGCATTTGGATTTCCAAAAGATTTAAAAGAAAAAAAAAATATCAAGACTCTACACGTTAATGGACATGGGACCAGACGTTAGTATGTGTTTCAAGAGGGCTTAGAGATTTGGTATACATGGGTCTGTGTTTGTACAGGTGTTCATCAGCATATAAAACAAGAGGTAAGCATCCGATTTATAATGGACATTGGGTATATGTTAATTTATATTATGTGGACTCTACACATTAATGGATATGGGACCAGACGTTAGTATGTATTTCAAGAGGGCTGGGTGAAAAAAAAAAAAGAAGAAGTAAGCATCAGATTTGTAATGGACATTGGGTATATGTTAATTTATATTAGGTGAACTCTACACATTAATGGATATGGGACCAGACGTTAGTATGTATTTCAAGAGGGCTGGGTGAAAAAAAAAAGTAAGCATCAGATTTGTAATGGACATTGGGTATATGTTAATTTATATTAGGTGAACTCTACACATTAATGGATATGGGACCAGACGTTAGTATGTATTTCAAGAGGGCTGGGTGAAAAAAAAAGTAAGCATCAGATTTGTAATGGACATTGGGTATATGTTAATTTATATTAGGTGAACTCTACTCATTAATGGATATGGGACCAGACGTTAGTATGTAATTCAAGAGGGCTTAGTAAAAAAAAAAGGTAAGCATCAGATTTATAATGGACATTGGGTATATGTTAATTTATATTAGGTGAACTCTACACTTTAATGGATATGGGACCAGACGTTAGTATGTATTTCAAGAGGGCTTGGTGAAAAAAAAAAAAAAGGGGTAAGCATCAGATTTATATTGTACGTTAGGTGTATGTTAATTTATACTATGTGACTTTATATTATGTGACTTCATGCATGTACTTTAGCATGACATTTAGATGGGGCAAGTGGTTGGAGAATTCAGCGTGAGGGCATGGTTGAAACCATGTTTTAGATGTTTATTCTTGATGGATATAGTTTACTCATATAACTGTGAGTTATAAATATTATTATTTCATTAGTGAATGCAAGTACCTCGTATTACTTCTTTTTGAATAGCTTGTTATTGTATTGATAATATATGATGGTAAATGGCTGAGCATAATAGGGCATTGATAACATGATTTACTGGCCAGGTTCTAGTCATACATGGTTTCAATGACCTACAGGTTTCGATCAGACTGTATAAATATATATATATATATATATATATATATATATATATATATATATATAAAATAAAATAACTTGGGTCAACTATTGACGTGCAAATCTCAGCGATCCGATGAAATTTTTAGGCATGTCTTGGCATTTTGGAATCATCGAGAGGTTCGTTAACTGGTCCCTGAATGATGTTGAATGGGTCTGAGTCCTAATTTTTCAGCAAAATTAGTCTTTTCAGAAGTTTATCAAGAAATACCCATTTTAGACAGATTATGTTAAAATGACCAAACTTATTTGTTTCATAAATTCTGGTAAAAGTTTTATATGTTTGAAATAGAGTCCTTTTGGTTCAGATATAAAAGTACGGTATTTGCATCCAAAACCCCAACGACAATTTATAAAGGGCATTTGGATAATGTACATGGAAGATATTATTTTTTTAGTGTTCTATGGTTTTTTTTTTCTCTAGTTTAAATTTATCATGTTTGTAAAAACACCTCAACCCTTGTACCTTGGACCAAGTTGTACATATGTCGTGTACCCTAAATGGGGAAGTGGAACTCCTCCTGAGGGAGTATAATAAGTCAGGACTTCTGTTTGCCTACGGAGAGGGTAGGTGGTACCAGGCTCCGGGATTTCTGTTATATTGTTTGGAGAGCAAGGCGTCTCCTCGATCCACCCAGCCCGGTTGTCCTAGGGGGACCTGGGTAGTTACACGGGAAAGCCCGATGACTAGCCCTACTGACTGAGCTCAATATGAAAGGCTCACTATGGGACCTCCCGATCAATGTATCGCCCTAGTGGGAGCAACGGCTGTGGGTACCGCAGTCCTCTGTATGTGACAATTGGAATTGATGACATGGGTTTTGACTAAGGGTCAACACCAACTTTTATGGTCCAGGGACAACATGAAACAAAATAATATGTATATAGGTTTGCTATGGAACATATTTCTATACATACAAATGATTTTCTAATGCCATGTTTTCATATGCTATGATCTTTACTGTTGTACTTTGAGAGGCTAACCTCTCCATTGAAAATGTTACAGGTTCTGATTGATGGTGTGGCGTTGTACAAGGCTCGACGAGTGTGTTGTTCTAGGGATTTGGTTTTGGGCTGTTTTGTTATATTTTGAGACTTATTCTACTGATTCTTAAATTATGAACTTGAATTTCCAATAAGATGGTTTGTTCAGTTATTTGTTTGTAGCGAGCCCAAATCTATTATGTGTTTCAAAAAAAAAAAATGGTTACAAATTTTGTGTTAAATTTGGGACGTTACAATGTTGGTATCAGAGCCACCTACGAGGTAACACACCATCAAGAATTGTTCGACGTCCACTTGTCAGGTAATTATTACTAAGTTTAATGATAGACAATTTTCAAAAAAAAAAAAAAAACTATCAATCAACTTTAAAAGTGCTTGGACCCTTGCACCAAATAGGATTGGGAGCATGGTACTAATAATGGAAAGTTGGTTTTGTACAGTTTATATATATCATAATGCATCAAGTATAACAAACTCCTCCGTAATATAATTGTATAGATGGTTCGCACGAGAGGAGCTCATACCATGTCAACTACTGGAAAGCGAAATTCCTGAGGCCACCGGAGTGACGAACAAGGACCATCGCAACCACCACCACAAGATCCTGCCCAACAACAAGCTTTCATCATGAACACATTGCACACAATGGCGACGTTCATGCAAACTGTAATGGGAACTAACATGGAAGGAAGATCTGCTACACCGCGAACAACTCCGCCATGTGAAGCTAGAGCTGTCACTTATAAACAATTCATGAGCATAAACCCACCAATGTTTAAAGGAGAAATGACAGGTGATGCTGCTGAAGAGTGGTTGTACCGAGTAGAACGAGTATTTGAAGTGTTGAGTGTACCTGAAGGGAGCAAGGTCAACTTTGGGACCTACCTCCTGAAAGGTGACGCTGACCGATGGTGGCGTACAGTGAAGTTTGCTAATGTACGGGCGACTTGGGCCGAGTTCAAGGAAGCATTTAACAACGCTTTCTACCCAACTCACATTAAAGAGAGGAAGATGCAGGAGTTCTTAGACCTGCAACAAGGAGGATTGAACATCGAAGAATATGCTGTCAAATTTAGAAGCCTTGAGAGATATTGCCCAAATACATATACAACTGACGAGACAAGGGCTAACAAGTTTGTTCGGGGACTTCGTGATGGATTGAGGAGTCGTGTCATGAGTAGTCGACCGCGAGACTTAGACGACGCAATCACTATGGCGACAAAATTGGAAGAGGATTGGCTCAAGTCCCAAAAGAGGAGCAAAGACCAAAATGGTTTCAAAAGAAGAAGTGAATTTCAAACACAGAAGCGATCCATGAGGCCGTTCAAGAAAAATAAAGTAGACTCTACAGCAAACAAAGCCGCTGAGCTATGCTCGACATGCAAAAGATCACATCCAGGCAAGCCGTGCTACCGTGAGATAGGAGCGTGCCTCTTCTATGGAGAAATGGGACATTTCATCAAGGAATGTCCTAAGAAGCAAGAAGCAGAAAGAAAAAAAACAACAGGAGGGCGACCAACAGAGAATAAAGTGAAAGGCCGGGTCTATGCCACCACAGTGGAGGAACTTAAGGGGAATGAGCTAGTAGAAGGTACATGTCCTGTAAACTCACACTTAGCTCGTGTTCTTTTTGATTCTGGGGCTACACATTCATTTATAGCCAATTGTTTTGCTAAGAACTTAGAGATCAAGGAACAAAGAATGCCATACACACTAAATGTCCTAACTCCCTTGGGTCATAGAGATGCTTGCCAATACTATCTCCCAGATGTTGATGTGGAAATACAGGGACACCATTTACTGGCACAATTAGTAATTATGGAGATGGTTGGGTATGATGTAATCCTCAGAATGGATTGGTTATACCACCATTATGCAAACATCGATTGTAGAAGGAAGAAGGTCATCCTATCTACAGTTAATGCAAAGCCGGTTGAGTACCAAGCTATGGGGAGAAGACTGGACAGTGGAATGATAATCTCAACTGTCAAGGCAGAAAAATATATAAATAGTGGATGTACCGCATTCTTAGTTAGTGTTGGTGCGACTTTTGATAAGGAGATCGACTTGAGTAAAATAGAAGTGGTGAGAGAGTTTTCTGAGGTATTTCCAGAAGATCTACCTGGATTACCTCCGAAGAGAGAAGTAGAGTTTAGAATAGAAGTGTTACCCGGAACAACACCAATATCCAGGGCACCTTACCGTATGGCGCCAGCTGAACTGGAAGAGCTAAAGAAACAAATTCAGGAACTATTAGACAAAGGCTTCATACGACCAAGTGTGTCGCCTTGGGGAGCGCCTGTATTATTTGTGAAGAAGAAAGATGAATCTATGCGCCTTTGCATAGATTATAGAATGCTTAACCAAGTAACGATTATAAACAAGTATCCACTTCCCAGAATCGAAGATCTATTCGATCAACTCAAAGAAGCTAAGGTGTTCTCAAAGATTGACTTGAAATCAGGATATCACCAATTGTTAGTAAAAGAAGATGATATTCAGAAGACAGCCTTCCGTACTAGATATGGCCATTATGAATTCCGTGTGATGCCATTTGGATTAACGAATGCACCTGCTGCATTTATGGATTTAATTAACAGAGTATTTATTGATTATTTAGATTGGTTCGTCATAGTGTTTATAGATGACATACTGGTGTATTCTAAGAATGAGGAAGAACATAAGGAGCACTTGAGAATGGTTCTGCAAAAGTTGAGAAAGAATCAATTGTATGCCAAATTCTCCAAGTGCGAGTTCTGGCTGAGTCAAGTGAGCTTTCTGGGTCACACTATATCGAAGGATGGTGTGGCAGTAGACCCTAGCAAGGTGGAGGCTGTACAACAATGGAAGCAACCTACTACTGTGTCTGAGATCCGAAGCTTTTTGGGGTTAGCTGGCTACTATAGAAGATTTATTCAAGACTTCTCCAGAATAGCCTTACCCATGACAAAGTTGCTAAGAAAAGGAGTTAAATTCGTCTGGAGTGAAGAGTGTCAGAAAAGTTTTCAGACATTAAAAGAGAAACTTACATCCGCGCCAGTATTAACACTCCCTTTTGGGACAAAAGGATTTGAGGTATACACAGATGCATCGGGAACTGGTTATGGTGCAATATTGATGCAAAACAGAAAGGTAGTCGCTTATGCATCAAGGCAACTGAAACCGCATGAACGGAATTATCCGACCCATGATCTAGAATTGGGTGCGATAGTATTTGCTCTAAAGTTATGGAGGCATTATTTGTATGGAGGAGAGTTTGAGGTCTTCACCGATCATAAGTCCTTGAAATATCTATTTTCACAAAAAGAGCTCAACATGCGACAAAGAAGGTGGCTAGAGTATTTGAAAGACTATGAATTTAATATTTCCTACCACCCGGGTAAAGCAAATGTTGTGGTGGATGCTCTGAGCAGAAAGGCTAAAGCTTGCGGAATTTTAATGCAAACTTGGAAACTGATGGAAGAAGTAGCTCAATGGGAGCCGTTCCAAAACATTGAAGGAAAAGTGACTATGACCGCACTGATCCGAGATGAATTATTGGACAGAATCATCGCAAAACAAAAGGAAGATCCACAACATGCCAAGATGGTAGAAGAATGTAGGAAGAAGGACTCTCCTTATTTGCAAGACGATGATGGTTCTATCTGGTTCAACCAGAGATTGTGGGTCCCGACCGATGAAGAAACTAAGAGGTATCTTCTAGATGAAACCCATAAGACTAAGTTCACTATACATCCAGGAAGTACTAAGATGTATCAGAATATCAAGAGGAATTTTTGGTGGCCCGGCATGAAAAGAGAGGTAGCAGAGTATGTCGCAAAGTGTCTAGTGTGCCAACAGGTGAAGGCAGAACACCAAAGGCCGGGAGGCCTTTTGCAAAGAATAGATATTCCACAGTAGAAATGGGAAGATATCACCATGGACTTTGTGGTGGGTCTGCCTCGCACTAAACGTCAACATGATGCAATATGGGGTAGTAGTCGATCGGTTAACCAAGTCATCACATTTTCTCCCTATAAGGATGACCCAAACACTGGCAAGTTTGGCGGATTTGTATATTGAAGAGGTGGTGCGACTCCATGGAGTGCTGAAATCTATTATCTCAGACCGAGATCCGAGGTTTACTTCACGGTTTTGGGAGCAGTTGCAAAGGGCTTTGGGCACAAAATTGAAATTGAGCACTGCATTTCACCCGCAAACAGATGGACAATCTGAAAGAACCATTCAAACTCTGGAAGATATGTTGAGAGCATGCGCTCTTGAGGGAAAAGGAGACTGGGATAAGCACATTAAATTGGCAGAATTTGCATATAACAACAGTTATCATGCTAGCATAGGAATGTCACCTTTTGAAGCTCTGTATGGCAGACCTTGTAGGTCACCTGCTTGTTGGACAGAATTGGGCGACAGTAAAATAGAAAACCCCTTGGTATTACAACACTATACAGACCAAGTGCAGTTGGTAAGGAAAAGGTTACTTGCAGCACAGAGCCGACAAAAGAGTTATGCAGATCAAAGGCGAAGAGAGCTCAGCTTTAGTGTTGGAGATCATGTATTTGTAAAGGTCTCTCCAACAAAAAGTATATTCAGATTCGGGAAGAAAGGGAAGTTAAGCCCAAGGTTTATCGGGCCGTTTGAGATTTTAGAAAGGATTGGTGAAGTAGCCTATCGGATTGCATTACCACCACAATTTTCGCATGTACATAACGTGTTTCATGTGTCCATGCTTAAGAAGTATGTACCGGACCCTTCTCACATTATCGAACATGGTCAATTGGAACTCCAGGAGAACTTATCTATAAATGAAAAACCAATACGAATAGTAGATAGAAAGGAGCAAGTATTGCGCACAAGGGTGGTACCTTTGGTTAAGGTGGAGTGGCAGCATCATCGATAGACTGAGTGTACTTGGGAGCCAGAGGAGGCAATGAAGAACAAATATCCCCAACTGTTTGAAGGATGAGGTATGTGACTAATTTCGAGGATGAATTTTTTTTTTTAGGGGGGTAGGATGTAAAAACCCAGTGTTCGTTGTTGTTGTTTTTGTTTTTTTTATTTATTTTGAATTTAAATGTTATGGTTAAGTTCTCATATTTTTCTGTACATGTATATTTTTACATGGATCGACCATTGATGGGCAAAATCGCCTTTAAGGTTTATGAGTATAAGGCATAGATATAAAATAACGATTCTGGCCAGCATGATTGGAATAGTAAAATCCCTTTCCTTCTTTGTCTTAAGTTATTAAAAACAATTAATTAAAAGGTGGATTTGGTTAGTGATTTAATGACCCCTAATTTAAGTAGGTGAAGATAGAAGGTTGGATTTTAAGGAGGTAAGTAGCACACGTTTTGGAAACTTTATTTAGAAAGAGAGCTACTGTAGCAAGGAATGTTAGTAAAAGAATTTATTAGATGGCTAGCATAAGGAAAGGAGGTGGCTGGAAGATTGGGTTGACTCATAAAATTAACAACGTAAAGGAAAGGTGACCAGAAAGGAAGAGAGAGATAGTGGTGAAAAGGAGGTTACGTTGAAACAAAAAAAAGGGATTTGTTTTGTTGTAAAAGAGAGAAGGAGACGTGGACTGCATCCTCAAACAAGCTTTTAAAAAAAAAGAGAGAGGGGGAAAGAGAACTGGAGATCGATAGAGGAGCTTGAGCCACAGAGCGTGTTGATCACAACCTTCTTGCACAAGAGAGCGAAGGACCAGAGCGATTTGAAAAAAAAAAAGGTACGGTGGTTCAGATTTTAGCTTATGATTATGTGCAACATGCATATGAACTATAGGTTTTTGAGGAAATTTAAAACTGTATTTACTGCATTTGGATTTCCAAAAGATTTAAAAGAAAAAAAAATATCAAGACTCTACACGTTAATGGACATGGGACCAGACGTTAGTATGTGTTTCAAGAGGGCTTAGAGATTTGGTATACATGGGTTTGTGTTTGTACAGGTGTTCATCAGCATATAAAACAAGAGGTAAGCATCCGATTTATAATGGACATTGGGTATATGTTAATTTATATTATGTGGACTCTACACATTAATGGATATGGGACCAGACGTTAGTATGTATTTCAAGAGGGCTGGGTGAAAAAAAAAAAAAAGTAAGCATCAGATTTGTAATGGACATTGGGTATATGTTAATTTATATTAGGTGAACTCTACACATTAATGGATATGGGACCAGACGTTAGTATGTATTTCAAGAGGGCTGGGTGAAAAAAAAAAGTAAGCATCAGATTTGTAATGGACATTAGGTATATGTTAATTTATATTAGGTGAACTCTACACATTAATGGATATGGGACCAGACGTTAGTATGTATTTCAAGAGGGCTGGGTGAAAAAAAAAGTAAGCATCAGATTTGTAATGGACATTGGGTATATGTTAATTTATATTAGGTGAACTCTACTCATTAATGGATATGGGACTAGACGTTAGTATGTAATTCAAGAGGGCTTAGTAAAAAAAAAAAAAAGGTAAGCATCAGATTTATAATGGACATTGGGTATATGTTAATTTATATTAGGTGAACTCTACACATTAATGGATATGGGACCAGACGTTAGTATGTATTTCAAGAGGGGTTGGTGAAAAAAAAAGAAAAAAAAGGGGTAAGCATCAGATTTATATTGTACGTTAGGTGTATATTAATTTATACTATGTGACTTTATATTATGTGACTTCATGCATGTACTTTAGCATGGCATTTAGATGGGGCAAGTGGTTGGAGAATTCAGCGTGAGGGCATGGTTGAAACCATGTTTTAGATGTTTATTCTTGATGGATATAGATTACTCATATAACTGTGAGTTATAAATATTATTATTTCATTAGTGAATGCAAGTACCTCGTATTACTTCTTTTTGAATAGCTTGTTATTGTATTGATAATATATGATGGTAAATGGCTGAGCATAATAGGGCATTGATAACATGATTTACAGGCCAGGTTCTAGTCATACATGGTTTCAATGACCTACAGGTTTCAATCAGACTGTATATATATATATATATATATATATAAAATAAAATAACTTGGGTCAACTATTGACGTGCAAATCTCAGCGATCCGATGAAATTTTTAGGCATGTCTTGGCATTTTGGAATCATCGAGAGGTTCGTTAACTGGTCCTTGAATGATGTTGAATGGGTCTGAGTCCTAATTTTTCAGCAAAATTAGTCTTTTCAGAAGTTTATCAAGAAATACCCATTTTAGACAGATTATGTTAAAATGACCAAACTTATTTGTTTCATAAATTCTGGTAAAAGTTTTATATGTTTGAAATAGAGTCCTTTTGGTTCAGATATAAAAGTACGGTATTTGCATCCAAAACCCCAACGACAATTTATAAAGGGCATTTGGATAATGTACATGGAAGATATTATTTTTTTAGTGTTCTATGGTTTTTTTTTTCTCTAGTTTAAATTTATCATGTTTGTAAAAACACCTCAACCCTTGTACCTTGGACCAAGTTGTACATATGTCGTGTACCCTAAATGGGGAAGTGGAACTCCTCCTGAGGGAGTATAATAAGTCAGGACTTCTGTTTGCCTACGGAGAGGGTAGGTGGTACCAGGCTCCGGGATTTCTGTTATATTGTTTGGAGAGCAAGGCGTCTCCTCGGTCCACCCAGCCCGGTTGTCCTAGGGGGACCTGGGTAGTTACACGGGAAAGCCCGATGACTAGCCCTACTGACTGAGCTCAATATGAAAGGCTCACTATGGGACCTCCCGATCAATGTATCGCCCTAGTGGGAGCAACGGCTGTGGGTACCGCAGTCCTCTGTATGTGACAATTGGAATTGATGACATGGGTTTTGACTAAGGGTCAACACCAACTTTTATGGTCCAGGGACAACATGAAACAAAATAATATGTATATAGGTTTGCTATGGAACATATTTCTATACATACAAATGATTTTCTAATGCCATGTTTTCATATGCTATGATCTTTACTGTTGTACTTTGAGAGGCTAACCTCTCCATTGAAAATGTTACAGGTTCTGATTGATGGCGTGGCGTTGGACAAGGCTCGACGAGTGTGTTGTTCTAGGGATTTGGTTTTGGGCTGTTTTGTTATATTTTGAGACTTATTCTACTGATTCTTAAATTATGAACTTGAATTTCCAATAAGATGGTTTGTTCAGTTATTTGTTTGTAGCGAGCCCAAATCTATTATGTGTTTCAAAAAAAAAAAATGGTTACAAATTTTGTGTTAAATTTGGGACGTTACAACGTGTCTACCATTTTACCATCAAGGCATCTTGAAAGTGAATGATATTCCATGAATATGATATCTATCTAGTATGATGTGTGAAATATATGACAAAGATGGAGTGTTGGAGCATTTATATCGATCCATCATATCATATAGGGCCGATTCAGATATCAAATTACTTCGATTTGAATTATCCAAAGGATCCCTTATATATATATCAAAAAAATGTACAATCAAAATTGCAAGAAAAATTAATTTAGCAATTCAGGTGCGATTCGAATAAGAGATTTCACAATATCGAATTTTGGCAATACTTCATGTAATACTTGTAAACAAATTCACAATTTTCAGACCTTCGCAAAATTTATGATATTTGCAAGTTTTTAGGAGAAAGACATGACAAATTTAGCAAATTGTTTAAAATTTCACAAACTTTTTTAGAGTTTTGCAACCACATGTGATTTTGTTTAAGACTTTCATGGGTGTATTATTTTAGCATCATGACATGCAAAAATAAAAAATTCACACCTAAGGGATAAAAGTGACAAAAAAAATTTGAAAACCAACAATATTGTCCGTAAGGCAAATTTGGTAAATTATAGGACATTTAGGAAACACGGCATTTTGGCCATACTGTGGAAACTCCAACTTCCATACTTGTACATATCATGCCTTTTTTCCTCGAAATGTAGTTCTTCCAAAAGTATTTGGTTGGATGTTTTTAAGAGAAGGTTTTTTTTTTGTGTGAAAAGAACGGACACACTCTTTGTATAGCACTTCGAATGAAAAATACGAACTGGTGAGGAGCAGATTCTATGCTTATTTTTCGTGTACTACAATTCCCATGTGCAAAGCAACAAAAGACGACTTACGAGTCTTTGATTGCAAAAAACTAGCTTCCTTCATTCTTTCCAAACCATTGACTACTCTCTCTCTCTCTCTCTCTCTCTCTCTCTCTCGTGACTTGAATGTCGATGGTGTGGCAACATCATCTCAGCCCCTACCGAGTACTGGTCCATTGTGAAGCAAGTGAAGCTTTAGATTCTACGAGTAAACTTAGAATAAGCATGCGGTGGACCATATTTTTATACGGCAATATAATCAAGATACACACGGAGTACAGGCAATCAAACAGCTTCCTCATAGCTCATACCGATTCACTGCAACAAAGATTCATGAAAAAAAGTCCCAGTGAATAAGCTGAAGCTGAAGCCCGAGCTGAACATTGTATGTGCATGTGGCCGGCTATCATCCTTCCCTGATACTTTCAAAGAATATGTAGAAATACTATTAAGGGGAAATCACAGGGGTAACAACGCTACAACTTTCTCTTCCATAGCAACAACCACTTCCACGACCAGCTGCCACTGGCACAACAATGGTTGTCACTCCACTCCCGGTAGAATTTGCTTCAGAAGCTTTATTTCCACCATCGTTGTGGTTCAAAGAATGTTTTGTGGAAACATTTCGTAGACAGTCTTCCTGAGTACCAGAAGTATGTTCCTCAGTTAATTCTGATTTATTGTGTGATTCAGATACAGTGACTAGATTCTGTAGTCTTTCAAGATGACTCTCGGTCATCTCGTCTTCCTGCAAGACATCTCTAATTCTTGAGAGAATGCTGTATGCCAAGTTGCCAAGAACTCTAGAGTAGGCTTCCAAAATTGAATACCCGACGTCCTGTAAACAATCAAATGCAAGCATGGAAAGAAACGGTTTAGATCTTCGCTTTGAAAAGTTTTATGCAATAAATACAAATCAAACTAGCAGGCCATTGTCGTGACATTTGGTTGCATGAAAATAAGCTTTTTCATCTCAGAATGATTGGTTGTCGTGTGAAAATCATCTGTTCTAAGTGTCTTCTCATGATAATCTCCTGGAAGATCAACCAATTGCCCTGAATCTTGGGCATAGAAATGCTAACTGCTCAAATTAACAGCTATGGTGATTTGGAACTTTTGTCTTAGATATATGTCCGAGGCAAACATGTCATTTTCAGTCTTCTGCAAATGTATAATTCCACAGAGCTCCGAACATCAACACAAGTCGGATACACAGTTTCTGAGGGTTCATCATGATAGATAGTGAGCTTTTGTTACACTGCATTGGTTTTCAGGCTTGATGAACATGGTCCCAAACAGGTAAAGGCTACGATTCCACCAGCTCCATTCTAGGACAATCAATCAATGAAATTCTCACTAATAGCTCAACCTACTAGTGGAAGGATTCGGAGATGGCAGGCAATTTGACAGGAACCTTTGTAGTGAAAGTTCCCAGGCAGACCTTGATTATGCAATCAGGGATTGGGCATGCTAAACCCCGCATAATTAAAACAAGATGGCTCTCACCAGTCAAGATAGCACATAATCTGATTGAAACCAACCATGGTAAAAGATCCAGCCAGACTCTCATTTCTCAATCTGGCAAACTCTTTGGAAGCAGATCAGGTCATGCTGAAAATGAGCGTTTTCGCTCATGCGGACATCGTGACCGTCTGTTTGCATTTTGGATGAATGCCACGTGGTTTTGTTGACTTTTGAGCTTTTTAAAATGCAAATCGGATGGCCACGATGTCAGCATGAGCGAAAACGCTCATTTTCAGCATGACCTGATCTGCTTCCAAACTCTTTAGGATTGAGCACCTTCCCTGGCCATGCATGAGCTTATTTAAGCAAATACCATTACCCAATTAATCTTTAATCAGTCCAAATTTTTTAGGTTCCTACTAAAATAGTTCAAGCATTTTATGTTCTGATTGAAGCAGTTAGTGAAATGAATGAAGCTGACCTTGTTGAACCGCACCCTGGTGATGTCAAGAAAGGTATGTGGAAGGTTTGGGAATCTAAGCTTGAGTTGAAGCAGAACTGCTTCAGCTTGCTGTAAGCAACCTTCTGTCTTTTCCACTTCGTGTTCATGGTCTTTTGTGAATGACCATGAATTACGAACCATATCTTTCCCAGTCACATTGCTAGATAACCTTTGTTTTCCAGTGAGTATGGCCATCTGTAATCTGTTTGCAGTATCTAAGGCTTCATCTTCTGACTGCATAATTTCACCACTGGAACCTGACTTCATGTTTAAAGTTTTGTACAGTGATTCACTTAGGCAAGCTTTTATTGTCTGAAAAATGAAATAAGAAAATCAATTACTGGCAGCTTTGTCCAACAAAACATGGCTTGAAGTCTAAAGTCGTCATGGACCTATAACAGGCTGATCCAACTGAATAATATGGTATAGCAAAGCATTTTACTGCATGTATTGGTCTCCTAGTCGTATCACGATCCTTTTGTCGAAGTTATCATTTTAATTTTCTAAATGAAAAGGCTCTCAAATGAATGATATCACAATAAAAATGTGAAATTATAGGGGCATTTTCCCAGAATTGTTTTTTTGAAAATTCAAAAATTCTTTTCATTTCAATTTTTTGATAATTTTATTTTAGAAATCCTCAGGTAGACATGATTCAGCAAGTTGAGACTTTCTATTTTATTGCCTCAAGGGAATGGGGTTTGGGGATAGATGGAGAGTGTGGATAAAAGGTTTGCTGGAATCGGCCTTTATTTCAGTTTTCATGAATACAGGAAGTGATGAATGACTCAAGCCCCGAAGGGGATGGCACCAAGGAGACGCTTTACCCCCTTTGTTGTTAGCAATGTGGGAGCTCTTAGGCTATTACTTTTTAAAGCAGTTCAGTAATTTGGATTGGACCCATTGTGTGTGAAAAGTTTAATGCACCTGAGTTGCTTTTAATGGAGAGGGCAGAAGATGCCAAAATTGGAGAATATGATTGGTCATGCAAATATTTGCTAAAGTGATGGGTTTGAATATGTATCCCAGCAAGTGTAGGAGTATTTCAGGTATCAAGAAATTGTCTCTTTCTGGTTAGAAGTATATTGCAGACTGCTCATTAGATTGAGGTGGATGACAGGGTTATCTGAAAATTACAAATGTGAAAAATCATATATATATCCGTTGTTTATGACTTAGCCTCAATACCTTTCAACTTGAATGCCCAAGGAATTTACTCTGGAAAGAGAATCAAAGGGATCCTATTAGCTTAGTAGAGTGAAAGAATTCAGCCTAGGAGTAGAGGGGGTCTTGGAATGAGAGACCTCAGAACTAAGAATATGGCTCTAATTTTAAAATGGTGGTGGCAGAACTGTCAGTGTTTGGTGGGTAAGGTTGGTAAATCAGAGATATAGTTTGGTTGGACGGCCTTGGAAATGGAAAAAGAGGGCCAATTTGGAAGGGAGACCTAAGGTTTAGAAGGGTTGGGTCAAATGTTTTGGTGCTTTCTTGGAGAAGATCAAGGCCAAAACGGGAAACGGCCAAGCTACTGCATTGTGACACGTCATTTGTCTGTACACTTACTTTCCAAGGTCTTATAGGCTGTGCTGAGATAGAGATAGAGAGAGATTTCAGATAGCTGGAATGACATAGACAGCTGGAAGGTGAAAGGCGCCCTCTAGATGGTATGGCATCACTGGAACTGGAATACAACAAGCTCCTAGCACTGTTGCAGCAGTGTCCACTCTCAGACACACGACTTGCTAATGCAGAGATATTCCACCAATCATTTTCTTAGACACATCTTGCTACTCGCCATTCTCAAGTCCAAGTAATTCTCCTTTCCTAGAAGACTTTGTGTCAGGAATGTCACTGAGAACAGTGATTTTTTATTGGTTAATGTCACAAAATAGAGCATTAACATATCAGAATATCAAAGATAGAGGCTTCTCTTTGGTGAACAAATGTGTTTAGGTCTCAGAGCTGAGAAGGATGTTCAACACCTATTTTGGAATTTCTCATACTTCCAGTGCAATTTAGATCGGTCAGATTCCCAGAAAGGTCATGTTGTGAACTCATCAACTTAGGATTTAATTCTGGTACCCCTAGTGAGTAGAAAGGGAAAAAGGTGGCAGGTCGTTTGAAGATGGTGGTTGTACCTTGCTTGATCCTTGTATGGAAGGAAAGAAATTGTAAAATTTCTAAGGATGATGCCAATGAGCCAACTGCTATGCATCACACTATGCAAAATATTATTTTGTATGCAAAGAATCGCTGGGACTGTGAGAACATGGAAATAGATTGGATCATGTAGAATTGGTCCCTAGTAAAGAGGGGACTCTAATGCATGCTTTATTGTTCTTGTCACCCTACATTACATTTTTTTTCCTTTTAATAGAACGTTTCTGTTTCCTTGAAAAAATATATATGTAAACTATAGTTACAAATATTGGTCTTATAATAATAGTGATGAAGTGACTCCTCAAGAGATTTAAAAAGTGGGTTTCCTTGAAAAATTCTCGGATACTTTCTGATAAAAAGGATATAGTAGTATAAAATTATATTTCCTGAAGAAACATCATTTAACTCTCTTAACTTTTTAAGTATGTCATGGATTTTAACATTCTGTAAATAGGCCGTGAATATTGCGATAAATCGAAAAAAAAAAGATAATTTTGTGACTTATATGAGCCTAAAAACATTTCCAATTTGCAAAGTAAAGCAAATGAGATTCTACCTTTGGAAAAGTATCATGAATGGCTTTAGGAATTGGAATTTCTGATATAACCTGCTCATTTATAGATTTAACTGCTTTCAGTACTTGGCGTGTGGCCTCCGACTGAATAATCAACCTTTTCCTTGCTTCAGCAGAAAGGCCAGTTAAAGGGACTCGAGGAACTGGAAGCCACCATTTCTTGCTTTGTCTGAGAGATTTACTTCTTCCTTCTGCTCTGCTGCCTCCTTCTGCATACCAAAACTCTGTGTCCACCATTGAATCCAGCATTTCCTGTAAAAGTCTTTCAGTTTCAATTAGTCACAATAATGAAGCTAAAACAGAAAAGAAAAATTAAATCTCAGCTGGTTATGGATGAGGGAACAACCAAGTTGTGGATGCACTGTTCAAAACAATGTCAACCGGTCACTAGTGGTATATTCACATGCATAGTCAAAGATAAAATCAGCAAAATCAAATCTGAGCCGGCACGTCCCATTAAATGCAAATGGGGTTCTGTTTAGTGATCCAATTCATTTACATAAACATAGAATGCAATTCTTGGAAGCTGAGTTATTTGGAATTTCATTGGTAAAAATACTTTTTCGCAAGGCTTAATCCAATTAAAAAAATCAGTCATTCACCAGGAAGCTTGAGATAAGTATTAGTTATTACGACCCTCCATGAATGACATAGGATTTGACCTAACAGTCATCCTAGCCTGCTTGGAGTCCAGCATCCTGGATTAACAAACATGCTTTAAGAACAATGCACCTTGTGTAATTTTCCAAGATAAGTGGGGCATATTCTAAAAAATTGCATAACGAGGTACAATAACTACATAGGTTCACTATTTTGAATAAGTCTACATTTCCAAGATAAGTGGGGCATATTCCAAAAAGTTGCAGAACCAGGTCCAGTATAGCCAAGCTTCAACTGAAGATAAACTGAACAAACCACAGCAGACACCACATCAACATTACCAAGTTTTGATAAAGTAAAACAATGGCTATGCTAGTGGCCTCCTTTAGGATGTCTGTTTCGTTGAATCAAAACACACTGAATGGTATTGTTGACTATTTCATGAGTTACATGCAAGGAATCCATAAGCGACGGAAGGTATTAGCTAAAAACTATCATCTTTTGCAGAATGTGTCAAAAGTTGTCTCCTGGGTGCGGGTGCAGGTGCAGGTGCAGGTGCAGGTGCAGGTGTGGGGGTATGGGTATGGGTACAAGCCAGAGTTACCGAAAGCTTCTTAGATAAGTGGAAAGCCCGCTTCCCAGAAAATCGCTTTGGAAGCCCGACACTCCCCATTTCTGAAACTTGATGAGAATCTCGATTCTCCCACGCTTCATCTATTCTTCTTATATGTCCTCTCACTCTACTTTTCATGTTTTTTATGTGTTTCCTCTCACGCTTCTAACTCACTTCGCTTTCTCTAAATTGACAGTCATCATTTTTAGATTTTGATAAAAATTTAATTCTTACACTAAAAAATCATGAAATTTATGAACAATCACTTTTATTTTAGTTTTTATTTGCATTCTATTTCAATTCCCATTCAATTCTTATATTGTTGTTTTTTTTATTTTTTGCTTCCCGCTTTCTATACATTTTAAAATGCATCGCTACTCACTTCCGCTTCCTATTTGGCAACCTTGGGTACAACACGGCAATTCCAAAAAATGTGTGCATGGAGGCACAACTATATATATATGTATGCATATATATTAAATATCACATAAATACAAATAAATTCAAAATAAACTGAATATAATCTAAATATATATGCTATATCTAAAATATATTATATACTAAAAACATAAAGTTATAAAATAAAAATATAATTATAAATTATAAATTGAATAAAGCTTGTATGTACGGAGGGTAAAATGGCGTGTCCAGGTGTCGATGCGTGTCGACATGCATATCCCTGTGTCGTCACGGGTATGGAGAGCAAAATGGACTGTCCAGGTACCAAAGGTCAAAAGAGACTTATGATTTCCCAGAGTCTACATTCAATTCAATGAACGCACATTTGGGGTCAATGGTCATGTAGAACTTGAGGAAAAGAGTTACTCAGGCTTGCAAATGCATAAGACTAAAGGGATCATTCAAGTTTTTGTCCACACCCATCCATTGTGTTTAGGATTCACCACACTCAGCCAGGAAATGCAGAACTTAATGGAAGGAGCCGAATCTAAAATACTCTCAAAGGAGTGTCACCTGAATTGGCTTACCGGAAACTTTGGTCAAGTCAGTTGATCCATTCAGTCAAGCAACAAACACAGAGATTGATACTTCTGGTGTCTATGACAAGTATTGCCCAATACACATGCAGGGCAGGACCACAACACAGAGAATTTGGATGCAACTGCAAGTAAATGTCAAGTAAGTTATTTTCTCAACTTACTATAAGCATTGTGTCAAGCTTCTTAAGTGCTGGAAGATTCATATGTATGTCGTGGCGAACTCTAGGTGTCATTATCTGCAAAATAGTTACATAAACGAAAAAGAAAGAGGTTTTAATCTGGCTTAATCGTACAACTAGTTGGACGCACACAATAGAGTCCATGTCTATACCTCCAAACATCGTCCATTTGGTACATGTTGCTTGGCAGGAACTAGTTCAACCATGTAGTTAGCAGGAGAGAGCAACCAGTCCATTTCCTTTTGCCATTTTCTTCTTTTGCCTTCCGATAATGGCTCTAGCTTCCATAGTTCTCCAAAGACAGATGCTGCACAGAAATTTCAAAATCTCAGGGGAAACATGAGGACAACAAATAAGCACCTGTACAGTTAAACAAGTGGAATCTCGAGGAAGTGGCCCAGCTCAAGATGTAGGACCTAAAAGCTAAAGATCAAACAGTATAACTTGGTGTAAGTTAATTCAACTTGGGAGAATTTAGAATTGAACACCACATCAAAAGAGCTCAATAGATAAATGTAACCTGCAAGATTGGTTATCGCATTCGACAATGCTAGAGCAGTGCTCAGCCCCTTGCACCCTCCAGACATGTCTTCACCAAGAAGCAGCTTTGAAAACCTCTCCTTCATGATGTCAACATCATCTACTTGCAGGGTGTAAGATGGTTTTTCCCTGGCATAGAAATGTTGCGGACCGAGAAGGGATTCACATTCATCACTCTGTTTTGCTTCCTGCTCGCTCAGTAGCCCTTGCGAGGAGAAAGATCCAGAGCCTTCTTTGCTTGATGAAGCGCTAAAGGCATCTTCCTCCAATGAATCTGCGCAGTAAAATTCTGCCGTGCTGCTGCTCTCATTCTCAAAAGCATAGTTATGCATGCAACTTTCAAGACCATCGTATGTCATAATCCCTGCAGAAGCTAATCAAATCAAAATCGAAATCTGGTGATGGTGATTGAAGTGCACTCAAGGCACAGACAGAGATGAAACTCAGCGCCAACTAAAAAACCTCTAATAGCGAAATAATTACATGTACATACAGAAACTCTACTAAGCCCATCATCAAATCATTCTGTGCAAAATGAAATTCATTAGATGGCAACACAAAATTGATCTCTGCAATCGATGGACGAAAAGAACAATCGGAATATACAGATGTAATTGAACTCCTTTCTTTTGGAAGAGATTCCACAGTGGGTAGTCTCAAATATCTTAGCGTTTCACAGAAAACAGTTACAGAAGGTGATGCCATTGATGCAAAAGATAATTTATGAAAGCAAAGAACTTCAGAAACAGATATAAACAGAAATGTGCAGCAAAGGAATAGGAGAGGATATAATGAAACTATCACATGATAAAGTTGGATTTTCTTTTTTTGATGAACAGTGAGAAAAGAAGGTTATGGTTGCTTACTCTGGTGTTCCTCGAAATCCATACTGAACTCCCGATCTTTACGGCAGCAGGCTAGCCTATGCATGATTACCAACCACGTGAATCCTTTGTATCGATGATGTCCAGTGCACCAAACCAAGCCTCTTGTTCTTTCTTATTTTAATATCTCAATTCCCCATCTGAAAGAGATTAACAATAAGTTTTTTTCAACATCCATTAGGAAGGAAAAAGGGCAAACAGTAGAGATTCCTCAACTATTTGGTCTGGGAAGAAAAAGAGAGGAGAGAGTAAGATGAGACGAGACTATTATGCAAAAGACTCTGCAAGAAACAGAGAAATGCATAAGCTGCCAAAGAAAAAAGTGGCAACAGGGGACAAAAAATTACAGCTGAGTGCAAAAAACAAAAGATGGAATTTTGGCAGTCGATCATTCTGCTTTTACTACTTTTTGTTGTTTGTCAATCTCTCTCTCTCTCTCGGATGTAAAATTTATAGTTCTCAACGGTTACCTCGAGGGTGGCAATAAGAGCATAAAGGCTAAGCTGCAACAGCAGCAACAGAGAAGGGAGGGGCACTTAAATGCATTGACAACCGGGTCTTGAATGGTGCAGAGTTTGCTTTTTGGGTCATTTTCAGAGTACCAACATGCCAAATGAATCGTGATATTGATCAATAGGTGGGCTGATATTAAAAACCGTGGGCTGATATTAAAAACCAAAATGCTACAGATGATGGTAAGGGCCTGAGTACTGCCCCCAGTTGTTCCCACCAACACTACAGTCAAGGTAGCTCATTCAATTATTTCATACCCAATTCCCGTGGCCTATGGAACATGGGTCAACAAGTGTCGAGCCAGGGGGCGTGCAATTAAGGCGGGACCTGGCGATTAAGATTGGACTCAGTAAGGGGCGGACCGGACCGGACCATATGATGGTCTACTCAGCCTACTTGTCCCCATCCTTCTTTTGGAGGTCCAGACATGAAAATTTTCGTCCCGGATGGAGAGATGCTGCTAATTCACTTACACGTCCTATGGTAAAAATTAGGTAAAAGGATTTCCCGTGGGAAAACTAAAAAAAAAAGATTATTCCCCAAGTGGAGTGCTCCCCAAAAGTAAAGGCTTTTCACACACAAGACAGAGCACTTTCGTGACGAAGCTGGTTATATGTTTCTTCCCCTCCCGAACAGGGCATCTCATGCTCGGGGGTCCAAAAAAGCACCACGTATTTAAGCCTGTGTGTCTCGTATCTCCATGTTTGTCAGCATTAATTAGCATTAGAGTTTGATACGATTGCAAAGACTTAAGTACCCTCTTGTCCATTGGTGCCAAAAAAAAATAACGATTCTAGAAAAAGAGTGATTGCAAAGACTTAAGTGCCCCCAAAGATGATTATTTAAGACCCAGTCTCTGCACTGCAGGATTATCCGAGAAAAAAATCTCTCTTGGAGGAGGTCATGAACATCAACTCTCTCACTCTCTCTCTCCCTTCTCTTTATGCTTCTGTGCACTTCCAGCAGAGGATCATACATTGCTCTATCAAGCACCGACTGACCTGTACATTGACTGTTGTAGAGCCTGATTAAGAGTTTTTACCCTTACAAGAGGAGGGTTTGGGGGCACCTCCTAGCGTTGGTAGCATCATTCAAATAAATGAGTTGTGGATCCTGTTCATAGTTTTTACCCTTACAAGAGAGGGGTCTGGGGGCTCCTCCCAGTGTGGGTAGCATCATTGAACTTGAAGAGTTGTGGAGCCTGATTCAGAGTTTTTACCCTTACAGAAGAGGGGTCTAAGGGCTCCTCTCAGCGTGGGTAGCATCATTCAACTTGATGAGTTGTGGAGCTTGATTCAAAGTTTTTGCCCTTATAGGAGGAGGGTTTGTGGGCTCCTCCCAACGTTGATAGCATTGTTCAACTTGATTCGTTGTGGAGCCTGATTTAGAGTTTTTGCCCTTACAGGAGGGGGGGGGTTGGGGGCTCCTCCCAGCGTGGGTAACATCGTTCAACTTGATTCGTTGTGGACCCTGATTTAGAGTTTTTGCCCTTACAGGAGGCGGGGTCCGGGGGCTCCCCCCTGGCGCAGGTCTGGTTTGAGTTGCACAATAGGGGTCTAGTTTTTAGTTAAAATGGAGAATGAAATGACAATAGAAATTGTTGAAAATTTACAGGAATAAACTACACACAATAACGAAGACACCATTTTTTACGAATTTGGAACATGATCTCCAATTAAGGAGATATCGCCCTGACAAGTTGGTCCTAATTCAGGTAGCGATTTACAGCAATTTGCTTACTAAATAACACTACAAATCGCTATACTGATTTGCGGAACACACTACAAATCGCTATAGTGAGATCCAACAACACTACAAATCGTTGTAGTGATTTGCGAAAGACAATACAAATCGTTGTTGAAAGACCGGATAACACTATAATCGCTATGGGAAAGAAAATAAAAAAATTATACAAGGCCTCAAAAAAATTATACAAGGGACCCGCGCCGGGGGGACCCCCCGGACCCCCCTCCTGTAAGGGCAAAAACTCTAAATCAGGCTCCACAACGAATCAAGTTAAACGATGCTACAATCAGTGTGCAGATCAGTCGGTGTTTGATGGAGCAATGTAGGATCGTCTGCTGGGTGTGCACAGAAGTAGAAAGAGAAGGGAGAGAGAGTGAGAGGGTTGATGTTCATGACCTTCTCTAAGGAGAACTCTTTGCCTCCCTTGATTTCTTCTCTATAGAGAGAGAGGGGGTTTCACAGTGTTTTACGGAGAAGGAAGATGAAGAAGATGACGATGAAAAGTTCAAACAGACATTTTTTATGGCTCAAGTTCGTTTCGCCGGATGACCATCGGATCGCCGGCTCACTAACGGATCGTCGACTAAGGTTCGTTTCGCTGTGTAGACTTTGAAGAGTGAACATCATCCTCGACTTTCTGGATTGACATGTTTGTCTTTTTTTTGAACAGTTTGTTTTCCTTTCTTGAACGAAGGATATTTTTGTCATTTTCTCAAACCATCATTTTATGGCAAGAATAACAAGAAAGGGTACTTAAGTCTTTACAACTGAACCAGACTCCAATGCTGAGTGATGTCAACATACACGAAAATACGAGCCCCATGTGCTTAGATACGTGGTGTTATTTGGGACCCCGAACACAGACATGGGATTCAATGAATCATCGGGGGTGAACATACACCACCCTCTCCTTTGGTGAGGCCCCATCACAAAAAGAAGGGTGGGAGAACGTTCTCATCGGAAGCAAACAAATATGCAATAGTTATGCACCCATCCTCTTTTCATATGGGGTCACTATTATCAGCATGAAAAGAAATTGGTCCTAATACTGCTTGCCACATTCAAAGGGCATCTGTTTCATTCACCTTAAAGGGTTTAGGGTGAGAAAGACCCACTTTCATGTGAAGTGAATGACCCGTGTGCCACCACCTTTCACACGAAATAAGCAGTTTCATATGAAAGTACGCGCTTTCCTGCACAGGAGCGCAAATCTAGTTTCACACAATTGTAACCAACACACCATTAGATTTGTAGTGTAGTTCCTCACTGTAACCTTAACTGTGCTGTGTCCTACAGTTTTAACTTACACGTAATCAAACTCCAAAACAAAAACTAACCATTGAAATCATGTTTTGTTACGTCTCAGTGGCGATTTTATGTCGACAGATGAATTTTAGGTCGTGTTTGATATGCCGGACAAATGCTGTGCGGACCGAACATGAGATTTGGGGTCATCTAAGAATCATTCTCTCAAATGAGAGAGTGATTCTTACATGTGATCCAACCAAACGTGCTTGGAGTGTAGGCCCACTTGTGCCAACATGATACTTTCTTAGCATCGCACATATGTTTGGCTCGTATTGGGAAATGAAATTGAAGAGATGCCAGCTCAGCAATTTCCCACGAAAAGTTGCACCAAACAAACGGGTTCCTAAGGCTGAAAACACGATTTCCATTGGAAAAAAACAGCGTCTGACAAACCATGCACACTGGCACTACATGGCACAAGGTGATTTCCCGTTAATTTTCGTTTTTGAATTTCCAACATAACCCTGACCTCCTCTGACTTAGTAGACCGACCGGGCGTGTCAGTTGCATGTGGACGTAGTCAGTGGGGGAACAGATCATGGTCATTCATTCGAATCGCTTCAAATTTGAAGCTGAAGAATCTGAGCTCGCCTCGTCAACAGAGACCAAGGTCAAACACAGGCTTGGCTCCGTTGACCAAGCCAAGCTCGAGCACAGCTACTTCCTTGGCTGTGCTCCTAAATGGAGAACTGAAAGCAGCACAGTAGTGAGATGAAATAAGAGAAAGCGGATAAGCTGACCAGTCGTTGTCACTGCTGCAACGATTGCAGTTGTGCTCATAAATGAAACGGAAAGCTCCTTTTCTTCTTCTTCCTTCCTTCCTCTCAACAACTCTTCAAACGCTCCATCTTCCGGTGGTTGTTTCCATCAACAGAAGAATGAAGAAGAAGAAGAAGGGAGATCAGGTCAACCTTACTTTCTCCGTTTCCAAAGAGACAAGGAGAAAGCTAAAGATAAGTAGCCTCAGCGTCTCCTTTGGAGCAGCATCCAGCAGTCCTTCAACAACGCCAATATCGATGTCACTGAAAAAAAAAAGAGCAGAAAGAAGCTATCTTCAGAGAAGAACCGTTCTGAAAAGAAAAAAGAAGACAAGTTTGGAAATAAAGAAGGGTTTTTTTAACTGGTAAGAGATAACCAACAACGCCGTCGTTTAGGCCTCCGGACGTCCCATCTGAACCTACCATGCTCGGCTGGCTGGCGCGGGAAGAGAGAGAGAGAGAGAGAGAGAGAGAGAGTGGTGGGTAGTGGGTAGCGGGTACTGCTGGTTAGTGTGGATTTTTAGTTAGAAATCGAAGTTTTCTACAGTGGAGGGGCAGTCAGTGCGCGGCTCGGTGAATCTGTCCGGAGTTGGAAGGATGATGAAAAATTTAATGGCCTCGGCCTCGGTGGGAGGAGTGAGAGAAGGAGACTTTGAAATTTGAAATCTCGATCCTTTAATTTGAGTTATTTATTTCAGTACCTTTGGTTGGGTTATGTTTGTTTTGTGGTTGAGAATTGGGAAGAGAGAAGGTAGGGTGCAGCAAATGGGATTGGGAAAGACCACCAACTTTTCATATCGGGGAGTGGGTGTGGGGCCTGCTACTGGATTCGAGGCCATGTCAAGAGAAAGCGACCTTGGCTTCTTCAGGCATTGGATGCTCTCTGTTCTTCAAATGCAATCATTTCTCCTTTTTACTTTCAGAGCAGATTCAGTGGATCGGGGCCGAGTACTTTACACAAAAAAACAAAGAAAAGTCGCTACACGTATATAGTAGTATAGTGATTTTCGGAGTTTTTGTGCTTTACACAAAATCATTGTGCGTGTATTGATTTTTTGGGTTCGTCAATGCTAAAAAATACACAACTCAAGATGAGCCGGGTTTGGACAGCCCTAGCAGCACGTGACTCAGCTCGGTTCAGTTCATTATGAACTCGTTCATCATCGGTTGGTATAGCTAGCTAGCCCAGCCACGAGCAATTCGTTTAGCTTAAACAAGCCGAGCCCAAATTCAGGTCGGATGAGCTCGTGTGTGTATAAAGAGAATAATGCATAAAATATATACACGAAGAAAACTTTGTATGAAAAATCTATACATAAAACATGAACTATTAAGGTTAATGTATAAAAAATATATATTTAAGTGTAATATATAAAAAAATTAGGTTAATTACAATGTTTGTTTAGTGGGAATATGGTTTTAGTTTTTAGTTTTTAAGGCACCAAATTATATAAAACTATTGAGTTGAAAATCATACTGTTTTAGTTTTTTTTTTTTTTGTAAATTACATATTGTGGATGTGATCTACAATGTTTGTTTAGTGGGAATATGAGTTTTGAATCATATGATTCTGAGATATAAACAGGTATTTTAAGGGCTCTCTAAAAATGAACTGTCTATAATGCACTAAAATATCATGACTGCAAAAATCATATTTTTTGATCAAAATAACAATAACCAAGGCTTGATCCTTAAGGCAAGCATATCTACGTGGTCAGATTGAGCTGATAATGCTTTAACCTATTATTTTTAGCTCAATAATTCCATATAATTTGGTATTTTCAAAGGCACCAAATAGTAACCCTAAAAAAATTATGTATATTTCATGTATAAATAACATGAAATGTTTTATGAGTCTCGTACCATTAAAAAATGAGCTTAGCTTAGCTAAACAAGAGCACAAGTTGAGTCACAAGCTTAATCTATTAGTAAACAAGCTGAGCCTGGACATGTCCTATTCGATTCATTCACTTCATTTACACCCTACAGGTTGAAGTTGAAACCCACAGATCTTTGGACCTGACTCATTTGAGTAATAATAAACAGGCTTGGTGCAGATAAGGATGAACCATCATTTCAATGGAACCCGATTAAATCCAACCTGCTTAAGACTGGGCGTTCAAATTGACACACCCAATCTAGCTGGATATATAAGACTTGACACGTAGGGGTGCACAATGAGCAGAGCCAGCTTGGGCTTAACTCGTTTAAACTCAGCTTGAACTTGTTCGAGTAGATAAATGAGTCAAGCTGGAGCAAGGGCTCAAGCTCATCAGTACACATAAACGAGCTGAGCTTGATTAGCCCGATTAAGCTTAGTTTGTGCAGTTATGTAAGGTGTCCACTATTGGTATGTGAATGATTTATGACAAACTCAACACAGCAAGCGCTTGCTTAAGACGGGTAAGGCGTAAGCCTTTTGTAGGGGAGGTGGGTAGTCCCAATCCCACCATCCTCAATATCTTTGAAACTTCTTTTAAGTAAAAATTTTGGGCTTGAGCCGAGATGAGCTCAAGCCCAGTTTGGACAAGAGCTGTTCAAACTTAGGCTCTAAAACAGCTATTTTTTTGAATGGCTGACACCAACTAAAAAAAGAGATTTTGAAAAAGAATCGAACTTTACCTTGAATTCAAAATGTAGCTGAAAAGTCATCATTAAAACGCCCTTAGCTACATGGCACGTGGGCGACATGAAAAATAATTCAAAGTTCGAAGATTATAACAAACCTGGTTTGCCAA
The DNA here is from genome assembly GCF_984573655.1 of Nuphar pumila. Lineage (NCBI taxonomy): Eukaryota > Viridiplantae > Streptophyta > Magnoliopsida > Nymphaeales > Nymphaeaceae > Nuphar > Nuphar pumila. The sequence goes on from NC_143261.1 coordinate 87,423,930, forward strand.
AAACCAACATGAAAGGGCTGTTTTGGTGACCAAAAACCTGATTTTCAGAATTTGTGTGGTAGTTACCCACATTCGGGACTCCTCAAAAAGGTGTCCCTTCTGATAAACACTAAAGATTAGAGGGAACAATTATCTTAAATGTTCCCTAACTAAGGCTATAAAATTGGGTGTCAATGAGAAACCTGGATCAAGAGAGAGATCAAGAAAAGGATCAAGAAAAATTTCTTTTTTTGAGATTTCAAAAAGTGGAACAGGATTCTGCTCACCGGTTGTTGAAGGTGCCTGCACTCATTAGAGGGTTGTGATCCGACCGAAGAGAAAATTTTTCCATGTTTTTTATGCTCTGCGAAACACCATATGCCATTGCTGGAATGGAATGGCTTCTTCAGGTACACCTTCGAACCTCTTACACGCAGAGAATCCCAACATTGGGTTATGGGCCCACAACCCATACCGCTGCATGATGCTGCGTTGTATGCCCCTTTGATGATGCATTTGTTCGGCAGACTGGTCCCCGTCCATATGAACGACGACACATCTCCCTCTACGAACCCAATAGGGTCAGTTTCTTGAAGGAGGGAGATGTCATGCCAGACGATACTCTATCGGTTTCAGAAATGCCCGACGTTGTGCCAGTTGTTTCCCAAAATGCCCAAATCAAAAGATTACTTACCAATCGTCGGAGGGATCTTTTTTCCTTCTGCAAAAAGAGCTTTCTGAGACCACTGTCGACTGACGGTCATGGTGGATGCAGTCGATTGATCTTTACTGGCAGTAAAGTTCCACCGATCGACCGAGTCGCCGGCTTTCGATCACCGCCTGTTTTGGTTTCCCTGTCGTGGCTGAATCGCGGCAGATTTCCACCGTTCTTCCAATTGTCAGCCATAATAGAGTGGAGGTTACCGCCCTCCTCCATCCACAATAGAAGTCGTCGACAACCAGCCACCGACGACTTCTTTTTGGCATTTTGGTTTCGAGGGAGGGTGATGACGATCTTTCAGGAGGAAAGAGAAAAGTTCAGAGGGGGGGGGGGGTTAAGGGTTTCTAAAACCCTAATTCGTAAAAAGGGGTTTTAATTAATGTTTCAGGTCGGGTCCATATTTGGATCCGGACCTGCCCCACTCATACCGATCCATAAGATTCAATTGGATAGGGTTTAAGTTTGGGTGAGGGATCCAGTATTCTCAGAACCCATACCCATGTAGCTTTGGATTAGGATTGGGTTCGTAATTGGATCCGAACCCGTACTGATTCATAAAGGTTCTTTGGATCGGATTCAGTTCTCAGATAAGAGTCCCAGACCCATTTTGGTTTTGGATTTAGGTCGGGTTTGTGGAACCCGATCTGGACTCTGTATTTGTATCCAATCCATACTGTTTCACTAGATTGAGTCATTGCTTTAGATCCAGATCTACAGACCTGTACCAACTCATAAAACTACCGGGTTGGATCTGGATACAGGGTTGCAGATCACAGTACCAGAGTCCAAATGTCCTCGGATCAAATTCGAGTAACTGGACCTGGTTCTATCTATGTCAGATTCAGAATCTAGTTAAACCGAGTTATATGGTTCTAGATCTGGCATACCTGAAAGAACCAAATCCACTGCACTGTAACAGTAACAGTGAACTGGTTCAATCGTTTCACTGGGTTTCAGAACTGATCCAGGACGTTCTGGAACCGATTCTCAGTCAACTGGATCTGGTTTAGAGCTTCAGAGACCGGTT